>NC_072740.1:86025375-86356000 GCF_026930045.1 Uloborus diversus | reverse complement strand
ACTTAAATGGCACAGGTCACAACTTTTGAAATAAACTGATAGGGAGCAAACATTGATTGCTGAATAACGATCACTGAACTTTTCCTCCATGAAATTATGAGTAAACCTATTTGTTACTGACTTAATCGTTAAAACTAGTAAAATTGCAGTTTATAGCACTGAGAGATAATAAAAAAAATTTATAGAGAAGGGCTATGATTCAAGGAATATACTAATTCTTTCACTTTACTGCAATTCTTTTTTCTGATATTCTATTATTCATTTATATCTTTATTAAAATATCTATCTTAATATCACTTTTTCCCTAACACTTCTCCTTTTGTATGACAGTCAATGTCAGACAGATCTGGCTGTACATTGATTAAGACATGAATAAAGCAGTAAAACAAATAGTAAAATTATAAATGAAAATTAGTGAAAACTAGCTGAGCCTAATTTTAGAGTAATTAAACTAACAGCCCAATATTTACAAGATTGCTTTGGAATAATTAAATAAAAGAAAATACTTGACAATTCTCAGGGCTCAAAATTAACAGTGGTCTGCTGGTATAGAACCACAAAAACATCCAACCAGCAGAATATAAATTTTAGAGGTTTATGGAACCATTTTTTTTCTTCCCCTGATTTCTTTTCAAAAAATTTAGCATAACAATTTTTTAAGACTGTTGAGAGAGAATGTTAACAATATTATTTACAATGTTTAATTCCCCTTTGACAGAAAATATATGAACAGAAATTTCTTTATCCTTGCAACATAATGCTTAAACCATTCTATTTCCCCTTCCCAGATCAACAACAGAAATAAGATTTGGTTGGCTAACTTCCTGTTTAGTATTGGTTTTATAGAAAGATGCCTACACTGTTGACTTCTCTTCCCTCATCTTCCAGACATGTCAATTCAAAACTTCAGGTTAACTTTGTTTATCATGTTAATTTTAAAAGACATGTTTGCTTTTTTCCTTGATTTTTCATTTTTCAAAACAAGTAGGGGAAAAGGGGGCACACATGAGCACAGGGCACATGTGAATATGGTATGTTTTACTAGGATAATGTCATGCAAAAAATCTTTAAAAATTATCAAGTAATGGCAGTACCAGCCCTGCTTCTTAATAAACTTTCAGAGCAAGGAGCCAGTTTATGCTCGTGTGATGACAGCTTCTTTGTTTTAACAGATGCTGATGTACTTTTATCAGTCTTCTTCATGTAAAAACATATTTTAAAATAACTAGTAAGCTAAATTTTATTGCAAACCATTATATGAACATTCATGTAAATTTATGCCAATGTTTAAAATTTGTAATTAAATTAAAAATTTTTTATTTTTGAAAATTAGATCTAGGGTAGATGACGGGACACTTGTGAACACAACATATCGGTGCACATGTGAACAGTTCTCATATCCTCTCCACTATATAAATATTAGTGTAGGCTTATTATAAGTGTTAAAACGGATGTAAAGATTTATAATTATTATTTTGCGGCAATCAGTTTGTAAATTTTTTGTTAATTATTATTACATAATTATTAATTATTAATTTTATTATTTTTTAAATTCTTTAATTACTAAATAAATGGTCAAAAATTTAGCGATATATAATATTTGCAAGGAAAATAAAGATAAAATATTTTTCTGTAACTAAAGTTCAGAATAATTTAAAAATTCATCATCATATTCTGTATGAAGCTTACAACAAGAAAGCACTATACAACAAGAATAAACTTTACATAATAAAATATTCTTTGTATTGTTCAGTCTTATAATATTTTTCCTTGTTGATCCAGCGATTAGAACATGCTATGAAACTTTAAAATTTGACAGTGAGCAGAGTTATATAATTCGGAAAAAATATTTTCAAAATGACAGTTACTGTACAATTCAAACTGACAAGGTTTAAGTTACAAACCTTTGAATGCAGTTGGTATATACTTATATGCTTTATTATAACGAGTTTTTCCTTAAAATATGATGCTCTTTCTACATTTTTCAATAGTATTCACTAGTGCCCCAAGCTTGTTCACATGTACCCCACTAAAGGGACACATGTGAACAATTGAAGACATTTTTTTTTAATTCCATAAAATAAAAAAATGATTTTTCAAAAAATCTGAAAAAAATCCATGGCACAATCATGGGGACCCTTTTTCCGTGAGAAATTGATAATATTTTCAGAGAAATTAAGAAATGAAAAAAATGTTCACATCTGCCCCCTTTTCCCCTATGCAAGAATGAACCACTAAAAATTAGTACCGACTAAGAACTTCTTTAAAAAATTTTCTACCCTGAGTGAAGAAGATTAGGAAGAATGTCTTAAAGAGCTCTTTTGTGCCCCAACATAAGGAGTATACAGGCCCATATTTGGAATGTGGCTTGTAACATTAGAATTAGAAATTCACTGAACATTACAAGTGTGAAAAATTATGAACAAAAGGTTAAAGACAGCAACAAAGACAACTTTTTTCTCTTTTTTTTTACATGAACTAAATGCATAATATTTTTTTGCAAATTAGTAAATCACATATAATTTACTTTTTTCCAGCACAACAGTAGAGAAAAATCTAATATGGTAAGCAACATGTTGGATTTCCAAAAAAAAACTTATTCAAAATTAATTTGCATGAGGCTTAAGTAGAAATATTACAAATAAAACGCTTCTTAATCACAGTAAATTACCTGAATCTGTTATTTGCCTATGATAAATTTCATAAAGCTTGACAATAAACAGAGTGAGAGCCACAAACATAAACACAGACACAAAGTAGACTAAATTAATACTGTCTTGATATATTTTAATTACTTTTGTACAAAGGCTTCCATTTTATTTTTAAATTTCTTCTAAAACTATTAACAAAATAAAATTACTTGAGGAGTTAGAGGCAAAAATATCCATTCCTCTAGCTTTTTTTAAAATTAATGCAAGATAAAAAAAAAACACCAGTAATTTTTTGTTGGTACTTAATGTAACTATCATACTGAATCATTTTTATTCATTAGTTATTTGAATTCAAGTAAGTAATGCAAATGCTTCCGATGGGAGAATGTCAGATGGCCACAACTGAAATTCTCAAATTTTGGAGCTGATCCTGCTAGATCAAATTTGAGGTTTGAGAAAAAAAAATGATAAAAATTAAACAAATTGAAATTCTGGAATTTTTAAAAATTGAGAAGATTTAGAAAGTGTTGCGATATAAAGCACTCATTGAGTTTCAAGAAAAGCAATTAATATTGTGGACCTATAGTTCAAAAATACATCACTGTGGCTACTATTAGTGGGTTTTAACCCTTTAAGCGCCAATGTTCCCAAATGGGAACATCAATTTAAAAAAATTGTTTAAAAAAAGTTTTGCTCTTGAGGATTAAAAAAATATATATACTATTAAAAACACACTTGATTTTTTGAAAGAAAACTTATTACCCTCTTATAATATTTATGGCCCACGAAAGTTCACGAAAAATTCACTTTTTCTCGATTTTTACGGAGATTAGTAAAAAATATATATATAATTTTTTTTTAATGCCGAATGTTTTTGAAATTTCAGAGGAATAATAAATAAGGACCATTTTGATGAACAAATATGACAGAAAAAAAATTTGCATCACAAATGTACTGTCTATAAGCTATCAAACTTCTATGTTCCCAGAACATAGCCGTGTTTTAGTATACAAAATCTGACATTGTTTTTTGCTTTATTAGTTCTGTAATGTGAAAAGTGATAGTCTATGTAATTGCTGTGAACCACTACTGCTGCATGTAAAAACAAGTTGATGACATTTCAATCTTCAACTTGTTCAACAGTGTCCTTTTTTGCCCCCCCCCCCCCTCCCGACCTCTAGTTTTAGGATGAAAGTGATTTAGGAAAACCCACTTAGTACTTATAAATGGAGATACTTAGGACTCTTTGCTAATACCTATGTGAGGATACAATCTGTTAGTGATAAATTTCTCTTTCAATCCCTTGAAAAAACACAAGAAAATCTGTTTTGAAAGTTGTTGTTTACGTGTATGGTCCCCTTTCATATCACAGATATTGTACATATTAACACAAAAAAATAAGTATTGGAACAAGAAAAGAACATTTTCAGTAAGGTAATTTGCTTTTCATACAACCATTATACATGATACAATACAGTTATTGCTTGTATTAACAAATTTTTAATTTGGGAGCTTAGTTTATACTTACTTATTTGAGATTTTTTATAGCTTGTATTGAATAAATATATAAATGTTATGATTTTTTCCTGTTTATATTGATTTTTAATTATTTTCCATTTAAAACTTATATGAATGAAACCATTAGCATAAATTATATCAACTATTTCTGCATGCAAACAAAATTTTGACCAAAATCGTTAAGCATAATCTATTAGTTGCCTTAATAAAAAAACTTCATGCAACACGCCAATGTTCCCAAATGGGAACATGCTCGAAAAGTAAGATAAAAAATAATTTTTAAAATTTCTTCTTTCATTGTTTGTAGGAATGCCTATCAATCTTATTTTTATGAAGTAACTTCTTTGTTTTCTTTGGATCATAGAGTGGCGTTTAAAGGGTTAAACCTTGAAGTGGCCAATACTGGTGTTTTACTTTACTTAAGATATAACAGGAGTAATTTTGTTTTAAAAATCTAGAGTTAAGTATATAATTTAACAATGTACATGATAAAAATTTTGAAATATTTTAACAACATAAGAAAAAAGTAGATTCAAAATTTTTTTTTCAAAACTGGGAAAAAAGAAATTAAAATATTTACGTAATGGTCTTTTGATCTCCATCAGGAAACCATTTATATATGTAACTGATGTAGGGAACTTTGTCCTCCAACAAAGCTTTGAATTTTGGATCATATTTTCCATAAACCACAGCTCCAGTAACTCCTATGCCAGTAGTTGCAATCAATCCAAAAATAACTTTCCCAGAACCACCGCTATAACAATTTTTAAAAAATAAAGTCAATAAATACACAAAATTACAACAAAGCACAGCATTTAGCACATGACCAGCAGGAGAAATCATCAACCTATGATTTGCGGGTCACCAAATGACTCATACCATAATAAGAGCAGGCCCGCCATTCAAGACATCAAGGAGAGGGGGGGGGGGGACAATTGACTCCCTCCTGGATTTTAGAAACATAATGAATTGCCCCTGGAACCTTTTACATTTCAAAAAGTTATGCTTTTTAGCAAAACTTATTAGTTTAATTACATTTTAGGCATTTTTTTTTCTTTTCAGTGTATTATTTCTATTATTTATTTTTGATACTGTGACATTTTCATTCACTTTGAGTTTACCAATAGTTGAGAAGAAAATAAAGACTAAAATGTACCATTTTTTTTTTTTTTTTCAACCATAAAAAATCGCAAACACTTGTTTTTTGGAGTCACAGGGAACTCTTTCTTTTTGATGCAGAAAAGATGTGAGCAAAGACAATTGGCTGAGATGGAATTTTAAATCCGCAAGCTCACATCCTTTTTTAAAGAAAAAAGGGGTGCCTTGTAACCCCAAAACACGTCCCTATGAGTTTTAGCAAATTTTTGTCTTTTTATATTTATTTATGTATTCATTTTCATTTTTACTTTCAGGAAAAATTGTCAAACTTTTTATTTTTTATGATACAGTAGACCTTCATTTTATGCAGAGTTTTTTTACGCGGTTTTGATTATATGCGGTTTGAGATTTGATACCTTTATTTTATTTTATGTTAATGAGTTTCGGTTTTACACGGATGCGGCAATGCAAACAGATAAAATTTTCGCCTCTTTCAAAATCCAAACTCCTGAATAGTGCAGATTACATGTAATAAATTGCATTTTGGAGCGCTAATAATTGAGCTTGAACTACCAGGGACATTTTATGTAATATGCTCCAAAGTTCTTTCCAGAAGTAAAGTTATTAAACTCACACAGTTCAGAACTCACTGGAAGAAGAGCTTTTAGGAATGACATAGGCGACCAAAACCAAAGAGGATACCTACATCTGTGACACACAACCAAAAAGTTCACATTGAACATTTTGAGCCATTCCTATACAACAGAAATGATTTTTCTGATGTGTTAGTGAAGGATGATTCTATCATGGAAATGACGCAAGTGGTCATGGATGCGTTAATGCTCTGCAAAGAATTACAGAGAAAAATTCTTAATTGCTGCCAAAACTATCATTGCCAGCTCCTCTTTTTAAACAGAACATGAAATTTATTTATGTTTTCTTTATGCATGTTGTGCATAAAGTCATCACTAGAAAGAAGTAGTTTTTTTTTTAAATCTAACCCCTATTTTAACACTATTATTAAGTCTCAATTTATGAGGTTTGATTTACACTGCATTTTCATTTCTAAAAGTTATGCTTTTTAATAAAACTTAATTCATTTATATTTCTGCCCTTTTTTCCTTATAGTGTTATTAATATCAATTCTTGAGTAGTGTAATGAGAAAATTTTGAATTCTCATGAAATAAATTCTTGTTATGTTTTATGGATTTTTGTTAATCATTTCACAATGTTTGATATTTTTTATTGCAGTGTCATCGTTTTAACTCTAGCTTATGAACAATCTAAAATATGATTGTTTTCATTTCAATGTATGCACGCATTTTCTTCATGTGCCATTTACATCTATAATTGCTAATTATAAAAGTAAGTAAAAAGGCAAAAAAAAAAAAAAAGTTAAAAATTTACATTCATTTCCATTTTTGTTAATCCTTCCCCCCCCCCCCCCCCCCCCCCCCCCCGCCGAACACAACGAAATTTGGATTACAAGCTTTATTTCATCTATTACACTTATTTTGGGTTCTAAAAATGATCTTTATAGTAACTATATTTTATGTCATATTTTACATTAATTTTGTAATTACTTATAAAAATCTGGAACTAACTTGTACAGCTAATAAATTTATTTATTTAAACATAATTCATCTAATCTTTGCTAAAAAAAAAGAAAAGCTTTCTTCCTTCATTGACCACTTTCGTATTTGAAAAATAGTTATAACAAAAACTTCACAGTCAGTATTTTTTTCCTTTTTTTTTTTGTTAATTTTACAATCATCATGAAATAGAATTTTACTTGTTAACGTTTCACCAGATGGCAGCATTTTCGACGCAGAAAAAAGACTAAAAATAACAGTTCATCTCAGGTTAACTCAATTTTCTGAGCTTTTTTAATGCGTTCCAACTTTTCAAAATATTTCTCTCATGCTACAACATCTCATCCAATGTTTGGCTGTTTCCGGATCCTCTGAATTAGTTAAATCTATGTTCATTTGCTCAGTTTTGAAAAAAAAGGTCTGAACCCCAGTAACAGACACTGAAAAATCTGACGACACCCAGAAACAGACAGGATGAGGAAAGGGTGAATAATCGACAAAATTCCCCTTTTCTCTTCAAAATGAGCAAAAGTTCTTTATTTTTAGCACTAAATCCTTATTAAATTCAAATAAACATGAAATACCAGTAACAGATCCTTAAGGTCACCAGTAACAGACCCTTGTCTGTTACTGGTGACCTTACCCTAATTATAAATTTACTCACATTTTTAGGGGAATTTTATTTTTAAAAAACAAAAAGTGTTAAATAATCAAGAATATTTGTAAGTTTGGATAGAGAAAAAATCCATTAAGAAGAAACTAATACAGTCGAGCCTCCGTATATCGAACTTCCTCATATCAAAATTTTCTATATATTGAAATCCCAGCAAATTTCAATGTTCATTACATAGAAAAATTGTTTCTATAGATCGAAAAAATCTCTACATATCGAAAAAAATTTCGAGACATTCTTAGATTTTTTTTTCTACTTTAGACTATTTGTCTCATGAAAAATGAAGGTTAGGGGAGAAAATTATGTTTACTAAAGGTTGCTAAGAAATCTGGGTTTGAGGGGTGTGTAGATAGGTCGTTGTTCCGTTCTGGAGTTCCTAAATTCCTTCAAGTTTATTTCAAATCTTAGTTGTAACCAGTAACACTAAAATCAGTTTCAAGTTATCCTTTTTGTCTCTGGATTATCATTTCTAGTCTTTTTAGCTTTAGTAAAAATCATTCAAGTTAAGTTCATTTTTTACTTTTCTCTTGGTTACATTGTCAAAGCGAAAATCCCCTCATGATGCGAATCAAGTTGAACTGCCGAAGAATGAAGATGTATGAAGGCACAAAAATGTAATTTCTGTTAATTTTTCAGTTATTAACTTTCGTTTAATCAGATGCTCGTATAAATTAGAAATTGGGTTTCATGCACGACAATTATCTTTAAATTTAATATTTTAAGAGATTTTTATGCTAAAATAAGATTGTTTCTATAGATCGAATTTTTTCCGGCAATTTGCTATTTCGATATATGGGGGTCCGACTATAATTAGAAAAACAACACTGACCCAAAACATGTTCTGATTAGGCATGCTTCCAAATTTTCAATCGAGATAACATAGTCAAACAAAATATTGATCAAAACTATACAAGTGATAATTAAATATTTATTATTTTCTTACTTTATCTATAAATGTTTTTCATTCTTTCTTGTTTTTTTTTCAATTTTAATTAATTAAATAGTCATAGACATAAAACAAAATAAAAATTTTCGTTCCAGAATTTCAACCGCATTTTTTAAACTCTCTTGGTTTTCATTGTTTTGATTTCTCCCCCCCCCCTATTTATTTTATAAAACAAACCAAAACGAGCTGATGTCTGCATCACATGACTTCCTTTCATGCCAATTTAATGATAACAGTGCCTTGGAGTAAAAAATAAACACTTTAAACATTCTCATCCCTAATTTGTTGCAAACCGAAGCAAAAAAACATTTCACACAGATTAATTTTCCCAATATTGGCAACTTTAATGTGATTCAATTATTGATTCCCCCCCCCCCAAAATGGTGCAAAAGACCCCGAATTTTGGAACATCCGAATGCAACCAAAAGGGGAGCTGCACAACTAGACCCCACTTACCAAATTTCAGCTTTTTACTGCATACCGTTTTTGAGTTATGTGAGATACATACGGACATACATACTTATGGACGTCATGAGAAAACTCGTTGTAATTAACTCGAGGATCGTCAAAATGGATATTTTGGATGTTCATATGTTCTTAGGTATATACAGGGCCGTAGTCAAGTGCATTCGTTTGGGGGGGGGGTGTTGAAACTGATTTTGCCGACTGACTCTCGACATTTGCCGACAGGTACATCCGCACACAATAAATAAATAAGTATATATATATATATATATATATATATATATATATATATATATATATTTGATAGAAATTTGTCACATATTGAAGTCTGCAACACGCATTGTAGACTAACTTTAGTAATGCTAAGGGAATGCATTAATTTCGATACAAGTCAATATATACTGCTCTCCTCCGAAAAATTTCTGGAATTGGCATCCGAAAAAGGTAACTTTAGGCTTTGTTGTATATTTTAAGAAAGAGAAGGCGCAGGTTCCCCTCCCCCCCATTATCTTTTTCACTGGGGTCAATTTTGGACTTTATAGAAAGGATGGTTTTGGGGGCTAGAGACAAACATTTATGCTATCTTTGCTGATGCAAAGAAAAGGAATGGAGTGTTCGGGGGCCCTCCCCCGAAAAGTTTTTAAAATTAAAGTTTTAAAAACGTAGTTTCAGGCTATTTATGGAGACTGTGGGTGAGAGGGTAGGTACTGACAGATCTCCAGTGGACAGTGGCAGATTAGCTATAGAAAAAAGGGAATAATAACATACAGTCAAACAAACAGTCATGACTCTCGATTTTAAAAGACTCGATTGTTTAGGAAATTTACGAGGAATTATAAGAACTTTTAGAGGAGACATAATGAGGAAATTCGAGAAAAAAAAGAAAGAAAACATATTTTATCCATTCAAAATTTAAATTTAGGCCAAAGAATATTTTCTACTTACACAAAAAGTTTTCATACTATATGGTGAATTAATTATATTACATAAGCAAAGCATGTTTTGGAAGAAAAAATATCTCACGGTAGTCATCCATTCAGGTACCCTTTGAATACTTTGTTTTTCATTGAATATTTTCATAGCGCACGAAGAAGATGAAAAGTATACAAATCAAGAGAATTGCATGGTATGCCGAGAAATAGAGTATGATATAGAGAGTATAATATGAGTCATCTCATAATAATGGAAGGTTAGAAATAGCGGTGTTTGGCAGGTTCTCCCCCTGAAAATTTTAGAAATTGTTATTCTGAAAACGAAATTTTAGACAACCTTTGACGATGTTTGGGTGACAGCAGGCTAGGAAAATGTTTCGAAACTGAAGATTTCAAAATGCGATTTTAAGCTATTTTTTGGATGAGTTAGGGGAAGGGATGGGACCCAGGGGCGCTCCCTTTACAATTTTGTGAAATTAAAGTTCCATAGGCAATCATAGCTCACTATTAGTCATATTAAGGAAAGAAGAGAT
This sequence comes from Uloborus diversus, assembly GCF_026930045.1. NCBI lineage: Eukaryota > Metazoa > Arthropoda > Arachnida > Araneae > Uloboridae > Uloborus > Uloborus diversus. The sequence continues at coordinate 86,345,591 of NC_072740.1, read as the reverse complement.
GAATGACATCTTTTTAGTGTTGGGGGGAAAGAGTGGGATTAAAAGACTCAGCCCCGAAAATTTCTGAGATTGAAGTTCGAAAAACGTATTTTTACACAATCTGTGATGATGTTCAGAGACTGTCCCTCGAAAAACTTTATTATTTCTATTCTGTCTTCAAAAATGGTGTTTTCGAGTCGTAAATTTGAAACAATTTTCGGTAAGACTTACTCCTCCTCTTCCTCATCTAACGTAGCTAAACATAGTTTTCTAATGTTTTTAGCAGGGACACAGTTCCTCCTTCGAACATCATCAAAGATGGCTTGAAATTGCATTTTTTGCCTCAATGTTGAAACATTTCCGTCGAGAACCACGGAATCTTATCTCTTCCTTTAACGTCACGAAACGTTAGTGTAAAAGTGCCTTGCCTATAAGAAGCCATGTCTGCCTAGTCGAAAACTAGGGGTCTGACTCTTTAAAGGGCCCTGCTCGGAATCAGACTCGTATAAATTTTATCAGTTTTATGGGAGGAAAGAGGCCCGGAAAGCAAACTAACAATTAACCTGCCCCTGCCAACGGGGATGAGGGTATTGTTCAACCTCCAATTTTGAACAATACCCTCATCCCCGTTGATCTCTACACATAACCTAAAACTTCGCTTTTGAAACTTCAAAATTAAAGATTTTCTGGACACATCCTCCAAGCACTATATTTTCCCTAACGTCATCAAAATAATCCTCAAACGCGTTTTAAGATTTTAATTTAAAAAAAAATCCAGTTGAGGGTCCCCGAACTACACGCTTCCCAAATATCAAAGATAGCCTGAAACTGAGCACAATTTTGCCGAGCTAAAGTCTGAAACACCCCATCTCACCTAATGTCTGCAAAGATAGTCTAAAATTGCGTTTTGAAAACTTCCAAATCCAAAAACTTTCCGGGAGAAACTCTTGACTCCCTAATATCAGCAAAGATAGTCTAAAACTTACTTCAATTTTAAAAAATATTCCGAGAGGGTACTCCAAATCCTCTTTCCACATTACAAAATGTAGACTAAATTAACAATGTTTACGTCAATTTCCCAAATAATCGCATTCTGCTCTTTTTACAAGCCCCGTACCATCTATGGCAGCAATTGAAAGTACAATTTCGACATTTAATGAGTGAGGATCAATTTAAAGATCAGTATTGATAATCAAGAGCGTCAAAATGGTCTAACTCTGCCTGATGTCAGTACACGGTGAAATCAAAGTCTTATTTATAAATAACTAAAAAAAGGAAAATGAGAGCTATTTCAATTTTTAATGTTTAAGAATTTTTCTGAGCATGTTTAAGTGATTTATTAACATTACTGTAGGTGAAAACATTTCAGTATTTCTATCTCCTAGTTAAATTTTAATCATATTACTCAAGCATAGGCGTTTTACAGCTTTTTATATCTTTTTTAAAATATCCAGATTCACAAGATTCACAAATATAAGTGTATTGGAATTTTAAATTATTGTTAAATTTAAAGCTACCAATTATTAGTATAATTTGTAATTAGGGATTGCAATACCGGTCCAAAAATTCAATACTGATATTTGATATTTTTAGAGCATGATACCGGAATTCCGGTATTAATCCCAGTATTTGAAATTTCTCAAAAAATATATATTTCTCAAAAAATATATATTTCTCAAAACATATTGTTTCGTTTCCACATTTCATAATTTTGTACAAACATTGTATTATTTATAAAAACGTATTGTGAACAAACGTAAATGCAGGAACAGATGTTATAAAAAAAATCAGTTATAGTAAAAAAACATAATTATTGAATTGTTTCAGAGCCTAGAACTCATTTGGTACTCTACTTTCCCCGGTGGTACTGTTATCAATGCGCGATACACCTCGATCCTTTTAAAGTATTGATTATCTTTGCAAACACAGGCCATCCACCTATACCTATGTTTAAGCAAGAACTTCTTTATATACAACATTTTTAGTTTTTTTTCTGGTGCTAAAATTATTAAGCTGCTTGATGACTTTGGAGCAAGCTACATAAAATTGGCCATGTGAAAAAAAGTCTTCTCTTAAATTAATCCCTGCTACTTTTAATGTTTGTCCTTGTGACTTATTAACGGTTAACATGGCGCACAAAAATGCGATTCATCTCACCGTCTAGTAATGAAAACATCATTTTGCAATCTTTCCACTACTTTTGTTTCATGATATTTGATTTGTTTGTGATTTTGAACCCAAATTTGAACATTAATAGATTGATTTTGGTCCTGTATCATGGAAAAAGGAATGTGCTAAAATATAAGTAGATATTTTATAAGTTAAATTGAGAAACTTTTTTAATTAAAACTATTTATTAAAGAATTTTCTACCAAAGAAAATTTTTCTTTCTCTTTTTCTTTTAAACTTACAACACTGCGAATGTGTAACAGGGGCCAATAGACATCCAGTTTTCCATCCCAGCCAGCATACCCAATTTACATCTTTTTTTTTTTTTTTTCAATATTTAGTGGAAGATATATAAAAAAGATAAGCTCAAAATAAAGCTTGAAAATATTACATTAAAATAATCATACCTCTTCTGCTGTTTTCAAATGAGTTTTTTTTTTCTCTCCTCAAATTAAGATCAAATGCTTTCAGATTTTTCCTTCCTTGCCACAAGAATTATTGCTCGTTCACTTGCAAAGTGAAGTTCAAAATTTCAACTAAACTTTTTTTTTTTGTGCAGTGCTGAATAATCAAAATAACTCCATATGTAGAATAGTCATTCAAGTCGTCTGCTCTACTCCTTGATGCGGCTAGCAATGAAAATCAAACTCGATGCCACTTTTGTCATCAAGGTTCCAGCTCCAATAACCATTTTCGTCTTTCGGCGGAAAGTTCACACAGCAGGGCTCCGGACAAACCGTTCGAAACTAAAAGCACACTACAACAGTTTTGATTCAGGATTTCCCTAATTTTCCCTCGAGCTCCTAGTTTCAGAGAAACGTTTTCAGTGGAAAAGACCCCTGAAGGTCCAACATTCCTGTGTTTCTAGTGTCAAACGGGTCCTTCTTTTATTATGTATCCCCCACACCACTACGGCGTCTCGGCGGCGACATTTCTGAGTACTACAATTGACGGACAAATGTCCTGTTACTATACTGTGCACTTGTGTGGTCGACAAATAAGCATAACCCCAGCTAGTAAAATACTATTTTGATTTTTATTCGTTAGCGTAATAAAAGTGGAAATGGTGCTCAATTTGCGTCCAGAAGTTTTTTTCAAAAACAAACACTTATGAGTACAAATGTGACTTTGTATTGCAATATTTTCACTATCTTTCTCTCAATTTTACTTTGTTTTAGTTTTGGCTTCCTATGTATTTTTCCCACTTTGATGTGGTTTTTATTGATGATGCAATTTCATAAACGTGTCGACGGCCAGAAGCTATTGTATTTTTAAACTGATAATTTCCATAGGTTTTTTTATGTAATGTTCTAAATAATTTTAAAAAATGTTTGAAACGTGCATCTTGACTGCTCATTGTTATGTAATTTTAATGCGCAATACAGATTCCCGGGTGATATCTAAATAATATATTAAGGTTTCTTTTTAGATTTTGAAGAATTAACACTCGATTAGAATTTACGAATATCAGACTTAACGTTCAATTCCAAAACGTTCATGACATTCAGAATTAATTCTAAAAATAAAATTGCCAATTGTAGCTGAAACTGCCGACTGTCCCTGTGACCTCAGCAAAATATTCTTATGCGGCAAAACTTGTCTGATGCTTCGGCAAGTTTTGAGACATTATTGCATTTTTTTTTAAATTTTAATTCCTGAATTTTCCTTCTCATGTGTGCATTGCATACCCATATTTCATCATTCGGCAAATTGAGAATTTCTCAAAAATTTAAGTTCGGGGGGTCACTGGATCAGTGTTGGCAAAATCAAATTTTGTTCAAGTGAATGTCGGTAAATTGGGAATGCGGTGCAATTAGCAGCTGCGAGTTGATTATGTCTTTCAGAAGAACAGTCTTCAGTACGATCACAGGATACACTAGACATTCCTATACAAACTAAACTAGTATATACATGTAACAAATAACGAATAAATACCTTTGTGCTGAAAATTCAAAAAATCAGTAATCCAACGTCAGAAAGCACAAATATTGCAAGATATTGCAGACACGTGTTTCGGTGTTACAAGGAACACCTTTTTCAATGCAAAGAAATGTGAGCTTCTGGATGAAAAGTCATCCGAGAAAAGCAACACGGTGGAACAGGAGATAGTATAAATATCAAAAACTAGAAATTAAACAAAACAAAAAAGATAAAATGACACCATGGAGGCAAAATTTATTATATAATTCCATCAGGAAAAAAAACGTTAAGTAATAAATTTTCCAAGAAAACCCATAAACAATGCAAAAAGTCCAAAAATGAAACCACTCTGAATAAATTAGCAATAAATTTACCAGCGGGAAAAACTATGTATGAAAGCAATGTATCAAATGGAGAAATGCATTTAAGAACAAAGTGAAGGATAAACATATTGGAATTAGTTAATCGCCAAACGAAATAAGAAAGCAAAAAATGAAAAAAATAAAAGTAAGAAATGTACGACGTTTACATAAAAAATAATATAAAAACTAAACCAATTTTAACAAAGGAGTCCACACAGAAGAAAAATAGGGAATTGCAGTAAGATCGTTGACTAAATTAGAACGGTTCCTCAGGATGTCGAAAGATTCCCAAAAATCAAGATCCAACGAATTGGGGCATTTTTGGATAATTTGATAAGAGTTAAAATCAAAAGAATGATTTGATTCCCAACAGTGTTGGGCAATACTGGATTTATTCAGCTGTTGTTTCCTCACATAATTTTGATGTTCTTTTAACCGAAATTTCAAAGAACGGCGGGTCTGTCCGATGTATCCGAGTCCGCAATTGCAAACAATTTTATAGATCCCACAACAATTAAGAGGATGAATAGGATCTTTAAGAGAAGAGAAAGAAAGTTTATTAATAGGAGAAAATACCACTTGGAATTGGAATCGCTTCAGAATCTTAGCAACCTGAAAACTAATACCAGGGAAGAAAGGCAGAACAACTAACTTCTTAGTGTTAAAAGTTCTATTAAGAGCAATATTTTGAGATTTTTTGCAAAGTTTTTTATAAATGGAATCAACTAAGGTGGGCGGATAGTCTCTATCAACAGCCACAGCTCTTAAATAGTTGAGTTCCGCATTAAGAAGCTCAGGTGAAGAACAAATATTCATTGCACGATAAACAAATGTGTTGAAAGCTGAATATTTTTTATTAGGAGGGTGAGACGATAATCTATGTGGGGGTAATGAAACAGCAAAAGGTTTGCGATAAACTGTAATTTCAAAACCGGACTCAGTTCGAGAAATGAGAACATCCAGAAATGGAAGGCAATTATTCTGTTCTTTTTCACAAGAGAATTGAATATGAGGATCAATGGAATTTAAAATAGATAAAGCATCATCAATGCTTAGTTGATCGTGATTCATAAGAACAAAACAGTCATCAACATAGCGAACATAGAATTGAAACTGTAGTTTCTGAAACAACTTGAGCTCAAAGTAATGCATGTAAATATCACTAAGGATGGGGCTAAGTGGGTTTCCCATTGCCAAACCATCCGACATTGTATAAAATTTAGCATTAAAAACAAAGGAACATTGCTTTAGACAAGTATGAGTAAGGAAAACTAAATCCTCAATTTCCTTAGAAGTAAAATGAAATTCAGACAGTCTACTCTGAAGGCATAACAATGAACCCTCGACCGGAACGTTCGTAAATAATGAGTTCACATCAAAAGAAGCCATAAAAGAATTATTTGGAACTCAATTCTGAATTTTTTTGACAAAATCGATAGAGTTTTTTACAGTGAATACATTATGACTCATAAGAGGAGAAAACACAGAGACTAAATATTTTGCAAGTTTATAAGAAGCCGTACCAATATTGGAAACAATCGGCCTGAAAGGAATGCCAGCTTTATGTACCTTAGGTAAAGCATAAAATCTAGCGCAATTAGCAATAGAAGGAATAACAGAGCGTTTAACATTTAATGGAACAGACTGAACAGACTTGACAGCAGAAGAAATAGCCTTTAACTCATTTTCACTCGGATCTTTAGAAATCTCTAAGTATGGACCAGAAGAAATCAAATCATTAGTTTTGTCAACATAAGATGATTTGTCAAGAACAACAATTTGACCACCCTTGTCAGCTTTGGTAACAACAATATCTGAATTAGAAATTAAATTCTTTACAGTACGACTAACAGTATTAGTAAAGACGGGATTGGAAATTCTAGAATTAAAGTCCACATTAGAAGCAATAAGATGCCTAACGCAATCTTTTTGATTGGATGATAAGGCACTAAATTTAAAAGCTTTCTCAATATACATGTTTTTTTTTTCTTTCTTCATTAAAAGGTGAAAATGTACGCATGGTCAACATTACTTTCTACTCAAATATTTTGAATCTAGAATCAATTGAAAAGGCAAAAATGCCGACTCTCTAGATAAACTTTCTGAGGGGTTCGATGCTTATTGTGTCGGCAAAATGAGATGTCGCAAAGTAAACAATCAGCATAGTGAGCAGATGAAAAAAATGTTTGTGTCTGCAATATGAATTCATCGGAATGAGCATGAAGCGCAATCAAACTCCGTATACCCGCACGAACTCTTCATGTTTTCTTCCATCCCGTCAATGCTTATTATTAATTATAAATATGTGTACATTTATTATACATATCTCAAAAAATCAAACACTTCGTGAATGCTGAAACTAATGAGTCAAAAATGCCGACTCTTGTGAATTTGATGTTAGGCACTGTGCAATGTCGTATTTACGCACTCGGTAAAAGAAGCGACCTAAAGATGCACGCTCAAGGAAACAGTCGGCGAAAGAATGCTGAATGACCGCGTTTGCTGTACGTAGTGTGAGCAAAATGAAAATGAATGTAAATAAAAATCCTATTCATTATTTTCTCTTGCGCAAATAAGTACCTAAAAGGTTAGATTTGTAACTTTGGAATATGAAAATGCTAAAAAAAAAAAAAAAAATCAATCAATAAAAGCTTTGAAAATCCGAAACATTGAAAATGCCGACTAAAAAAACTGATTTTGTCGACTGGAGGAAATCTCTGGGAGGGTGAGACACCCCCCTCACCCCCCCCCCCTATGGCGACGGTCCTGGGTATATATGCACATGCGGTCGGGTTGAAAAAAAGTCAACATTCATTCGGGCGGGCAAAATCAAAATTAAGCCCGATTTTTGAGTAAAAAATGTTTTGCGAATGCAATACATCCTTTACTAGTAAAAGGAATAAAAGACAAAGTAATAATGACAATAACTTGAGAAATATTACTAATTAATACAAAGATTAATAATACGTAACTAACAAACCTTGTTGATGAACTGGAACTTGAATAAAGTCTCTGGAATCTTGAATTTTTTAATGCAATCTAAAATAAGTTTACACATTATTAATAAAGCTCTGCAACAAGAAAATATAAATTAACATATATCAATGTGTTAGTGAGTACTTTGTATGTTTGGCAGTCACTATTAATTTAGCAGAGCTTTTTTTTTGATCAACTGATAAGATGAAAATGGACTGTAGGTCTATTAATCAAATGGTGAACTGGAAAAAAAAAGTCAAGCACGACCTTTAACTAGTTTTTGCTTTGAAACTGGAGAACCTGGCCCTGATAAACACATGGGCAGTGCCACAACCAGAATATAGTTTTAGGGGGCACTTTATAAAATTTTTCCCCTTTTAACTTAGTGTCATTTTTTCAATAGTCAAATCCATCTCTCTCTATATATATAGATATTATATATAGAATAATACCTTTATAATGCCTTCCAATAAAACACAATTCTCTATAAACCGCACAACTTTTCAGATGTAAACAATAAGTTTTGCAGTTAATAAAAGCATTGATTTCGCAAATTAAATTTTGAAAGATTTTAATTTTTCTATCTTAATTGAAAGTTTTGTAATGAAAAGTGATTTTAGTGCAAAATCAGTTGTGGACCAAATCAACGTGAGTTTCAGATGTTGGCAGATTTTAGGTCAGTGGATTAATGGCACTCCCACTGCTAATTTAATTTTTAAGTTGACAAGTTCGTTACACATCTACTTAAAAATCATTCTAACTTTTCTTTCTGTATTTTTGCTAAATTTATTATTCGTTCAGACAAAAGAGCACAAAATTTTTAAAGCCTGGGTTTCATAACTATTTGATCTGTTTTACAACGTTTAAAGGTTTTTAGAACATTTAGAATTGTGAGTATACCCTTTTTGTTTTTATTGGAGGAGTGAAAAGGAATATGAAATTTATTTCATAGTTACATATCTAATTTCAAACTTAATTTAAACTGCTAGCTGTAGTAAGATATTGCTTTGTGACTGTAAAGCATCCAAATATTTGTGTGTGTTTCAGTAAAGAAAAAGAAACGGTAAACTTTTTTATTATTTCCCTTACACATAGCTGCCAACATTGAAAGATAAAAATTAGGGACAATTATGTGCAAAATTACACAAACTTTGCCTGAATAAATTTAGCGACAAAAGTTTGTGCACAAGAGGATTATTTAAAATATAAGTAGAGGATTCTTAAATTGAGACTTTATTGAACCTAACATTTAGCATTAGGAGCTCTGGCAGGGCCAGAAATTCAGAATATTAGATATACTTTTCAGAAGTTTAAAAAAATCAAAATCTACAAGTTTTAGTTTTGAAAAACATAAATGCATTAGTTTCTTTTTGCTTTTTATTGATAATAAATATTCCTTGCAGCAGGCAAAAATTTAGAAGTAGAGAAGAATTGGGAATGTTTTAATACATTTTGTGCAAAATAAGATAAAAAAGAAGGAAAACAAAAGAAACATCTCTCAAAAATAATTAGACATAGGGAGAGATGGAGCAAGTTGGTCCCCTTTTCTTCTTTTCATTTTTTATCTCATCAAAAAACGTAATAAGCAGTTCAATTCTCTACAACATATTTCACTAAACATTTCAAATCATCTAGAATTTTTTTGAAAATGTCGAAATAATAAGCTTTTTGATATTAATTTTTTAATGGAACCTTTTAAAGAGGACAACATGCTCCATGCATGGGATACTTTGGTCTGCCTTTTCTACAACTTCTGTTACAATTTTTGTTATAAATATTATCCAATACTGTAACTTACTTATATTCTTTCGTGCGTAGAATGAAAAACAAAGTTTCAAGATTGATATAACACATTAAATTGACTTTAACTGATAATTGATCTTTAATTAAAAGCAGCAAAAAGCATTCACCATCAGAACACAATTATTTTTTAAAAATCAGAATGAAAATTATTGAATATTCATGCAAATATTTAGGCAGATAAAAGTTAACAAAAGATGTGTTAAATGATATCTGGGAATATCGTTGCCTCGGAGCAACGCTAAGACATCTAATCCCAGAAATAACACTAAGATATCCTACTGTTGCTCTGATGCGAGGATATAAAAGTGCTACTTTCTGAGCAGACACTGGGTTTTGAAAGAATAAGTCATGTGTTACTTTTATGCACAGTTACATCACTAGTGGTTTAATTTTAGGGTCTTTGGAGTCAAAAAAACTAAGTTTGAATGGGGGGGGGGGCATGGTTCAAGCATCAGGTATCGAGAGGGTGTTAATTATTTGGATATTACTAGATATGGAAATATAGTCTCTAATAAGAGTAGTAATTTTAACAATTGAGGCAGAAAGAAGCAAAGGGATGCAACTGGACATTTTCAAGTTTTGAGTAAAATGCGTTTAAAGCTCTGACAATTATTTATTTGATTTTGTTTCTACAGGCTCCCAACACATTTCAGCCATCGAAAAGGGTTAAAGCAGACCACTTTTATTCAAAAAAGGGACTAAAGAGGGCCAGTTGAGATCAAAAAGAGGACTTTCGGAGGACCATTCATAGTTAACCCAGGGAAGCATAAAAAAGCAAATTAGCTGCTTGCTGCTAAATCCGTGAAGATAATTCGTTAATCAACCATAATAGTGATTTTTAATGATACTATTCCTTTATTACCTTCTATACAACTGAATTTTCATCCATTTAATTATATTATCTATACAAACAGCTTGGAGGGAGGAGGCGACAAGAAGGCATGTACCTAACAATTTTACAGCGTAATTTTAACTGAAAAATAAATTTTTTACTAATTAACACGTGAAAACTGGCTGATTATAAATAATGAGCTAAGTGATCGAGGAATCAGTGCATACCTAGTTAAGACCCTTTAAATACAGTTATTACAGTAGAGTAAACAACTTAGCACATAGTTATTTACAAACATTTTCATATAACTAGTTTAAACAGAATTCATTTTCTTATAAGGTACCTACTGCAAGGCAAAAGTTATATAGCAGTAAGTTATCTAAGCCAGGGCTAAGGCAGAACTAGAACATGCAATATACCAGACAACCCTGTTATCACATGCTAAGACTGCACTCTCAGGATGTGATAACCGGGCTGTCTGGTATATTGCAAGAAGATATAGTTTGAGGCCATGATAGAGCTCCTTCCCCCTCAGAGCCTTTGGTTTTAACACACAATTCCAACCCTAATAAGGTAGTTTATGTACATATGAGGGTTTATGACCAAACAGCCAACCGAGGAGGTAATTTCTGGCTACGCTGCTGCCTAAGTACAAAAATATTAAGAGGTTTTCAAATCATTTATTAGTATGCTAAGTATTCAAATAATTTCATCATATGTATGTATTAGTTGTTCTGCCACCAAGGTAAGGTGTTGAAATTGTCTTCAAGTATATATAAGTATTAGTAAAACAGAAAATATTTTATTGAAGTCGCCACACCCAAAATTATACGAATGTGATATATACACTGAATGTAAATTTGAGCCTGCAATTACTGAAAATGTAATCAATAAGTGTGCAAGTTCAGATTCATAGAGCTTGATCTTGTAAATTGAAAATATTCATTATCAGTATTTTCAATATTAAATAAGGATATAAAAAATACAATTAGTAATTCAGTTTTTATCTATTTAAAAATAAAATTAAATATTATAATCTGAGGTAGCACATGTCAAAATAGCTTCCAGTCTCCAAAAATAATAGCAAAAGGATTGAAATCTTGAACATAACCAAATTTTCCCAAAGTACGTTCACTGTTGGCATCTTTTCCAAAAATAAATTTTTTATTATTAACTAAAACTAAACATAACTAAAATTAAACATAAAATATGCTAAACTAAAATAGCACAAATGAAAATAACATTTGATTGCCCAAAATATTAAAATATTTACAAGATGCAAAAAGATTGAATTCTCAAACACAAGAAGCAACTTTTCGTAGTTCCAAAAATAAGAAAGTTTATTATCTATTGAAATTAAACAAAAAATAAGCTAATCTATGGTGGCATATGTCAAAATAACTTCTGATTGCCAAAAATACCAAAATATTTACGAGATGCAAAAAGATTGATATCTCAAACAAGACAAGCAATTATCCGCGAAGTCCGAGTAAGTTGGATGTTGCCATGGTTTCGAAAAAAAAAGCATTTTATTATTTAATGAAATTAAACATAAAAAGCTAATCTGAGGTGGTGTATTTAAAAATAACTTCTGATTGCCAAAAATAAATAAATATTAACAAGGCGCAAAAAGATTAAGCTCGCAAACACAGGAAGCAATTTTTTGCAACGCTGCATATCGAAGACAAGTTCAGAAAATTGCACTGATTCAAAGATATTTTTAACCGATTTCAAGCACTAAAAAAACTTTCATGTCTTTCAAGGTTTTAAAACTTTTTCAGGGTTTCAAGCATTTGAAAACGAATTTTAAGTACTTTTCAAGGGCGTACAAACCCTGGAGAAATATCGGTAGCTCTTCTTCGATTTGACATCATAACTCCTCCCCCAAACCTCTCCATTTGTTAGATTTCCATTCTGCAGTGGTTGAAGAAGTAATGACTTCAATCTGAAGCAAAATGCGGGAAAGTCAGGCTCAACAGAAAAAAAGGTGCTGCGGCCGCACGTTTGGGCGAAACTAACATCAGCACACAGTATCCTTTAACGTAATGAAAACTTTTAAAATCTAATTTTTAAGTAAAAACATTACAAAAACGGACTAATCGGACCAAAATGATTTTTAAAAAAGCAGTCAAAAGCGGACTTTACCCTAAAAAACGGACTTTGGCGGGAAAAGGGGATCATTTGGGAACCCTGTATGCAGAATGCTTGTTTGGCAAAGAATTTATGTTTAATACAGGAACTTTATAACTGCAAGAAATCAGGAGCAGATTTATAGTCTATTCAAGGGGCTGGCAATTGAAAACTCTAAAACCCTCACCCCCAGATGCATTATATAGGGGTCAGAGAGTCAATTGCTCCTCCCCCTCCTGCCTGAGCTTTAAAAAATCAATGCTTTTACATGTAAATAAGTGTGGTTTTTGCGTTGTTGTTGCTCACATTGTCTACAGGAAATTTAATTTTCTGTGACAAAAACATAAATATGCACAAACAGCGTTCGCACTACTGCGTTTTCCTTGGTATAACTTTAAATAAACTTGAAACATTGATAAATTTTTATGAAACATAAAATAAGCCAGCAGTATAAAAATTTCAAAATAAACAGGTAAAACTTAAAAAAATTATCTAGAAGTCACTAAAATACATGGCTTTATATTAATCTCTTTAGTTTTAAACCTATGATTTACAATTATATCACAGAATGGTTTTAGTGGATGAAATTATGTATCGTATTTTACTCTTTTTCTTATTTAAATAATAAATAAAAGTATTAGCAAATGCCTCATTTCAAAACAAGTAGGCTTACCATACCAGTGTAATACTGCGTTATGAAATAGGCCTTATTTGTTCATTAATATTTGATTTATTTTCACAAATTGATGCAATAGCATTAAATTTGCATGAAGTGGATATTTTGTTTCGTCTTATTGCAGGATTGCACTAGCTGTTTACAATCTCTGATTAGAGAAATTCTGATGTATAAGGAATTAAACAAATCCTTATCAAAGCAGGAGTGAGGAGTACCAATTTTGAAACATTGTCGTGTGACAAGTTTCAAATGAGTCTACAACTAATGCGCTAATTAAGAAACGGAGGATAGTAGAGCAGTCTTACTACATGTAGCTGTTTTTTGGTGGTCTAGAATTTTTTGGAACGATACCGCACTACTACAGCATTCTGTAGATAGGTATTATTGACGTTTTGAAATTAGTCATCTTGATTTTTCGTAAAATTTAATCGCATCCCATTTTCCGGTACTGAACAGGAAATATGACACAATATATTTAAAATACAGAAATAGGGAAAAAAATTCAGGAGTCTTCGTTTCAACGAATCGGGAGAGTCGGTAGCTATATGCCACTTCATAGTATTTTTTTAAATCTGCATTCATGAATTTTTTTTTTGTTGGGGGGGGGGTGACACCACAAATTGCAACCCTGGGTGATGATTGTGGTAGAAACACCACTGTATAGATCCCGGATGCATAACCTTTTTGAGAGAGCGGGTCACAAAGTAGGAAACTGATAAGGTTGGGGGCCACGTGGGTGAGAGGGACGAGGATCAAATCATAAAAATATAATTTTGCACTGTATTTGGAGCTAGGTATATAACTTTATAGTACCTTAAATAATTTCTGCACTCATGTTGAAATAGTGTAAAAAAGTAAGTATTTAAAATGGGGTACACAAATATGTCTAATGAGATAGCTTAGATAGCATCTTTTAAAACTTTTTTTTTACTTTGAGTTTAAACATTAATAGCAAGAGGCCAAAACAGAAAATAAAATAAATCTATTCATCCTAGTTTTTGTCTTATTCAAATTAATGCAGAAAACGTTAGTCTGCAGGTGCACGTAGTTCCAAATGCAGTGGCTTTGAATACAGGGGTATTCTAAGAAGCATATCTTTCTGCCAACAAATGAGTGGAGTGTCAAGTCCAGTATTTTTCACTTACTGCCTATTTTTTGTTAAATTCAATATCGGCATCTGAAAGTTTTTACTAATATATTTTTGTGAAAAGTTTTTTTTAAATCAAAATTCTAATATTTGTAACAAAAACCAAAAAGTGCAACCTAATTTTAGTTGGAAAAGTAAATTATAACTAAAGTATGCTCTTTTCAGGGTTCATTCTCAATTCGGATGAAAAAATTCCATGACTTTTTCATGACTTTATAAAAAATTTCATAACCTCATTAAATGAAGAGAATGGTACTACTTAATGTCAGACCTGCCAATTTTTGTAAGTGGGCATTAGCAAAACTTTTACATGAATGCCACTACCTCATCAAAGCACTTACTTGACTAAAAAAAATATCAGTGCACACTGCAGAAACTAATAAGCTATAATTTCTCTTTAGCATATAAACTTAATTTATGTAAAAATATAGTGAATGCAATATACTGATGTTTAAATGCCTAATAAACTTAACTAATAATAAAGCTGAAAGTCTGTCCGGAGGATGTCTGTGACGCCTAGACCGTTCGATCGATTTTCATGAAATTTGGCACAAAGTTAGTTTGTAGTATGGGGGTGTGCACCTCGAAACGATTTTTCGAAAATTCGATGTGATTCTTTTTCTATTCCAATTTTAAGAACAAAAATATCATAAGATGGACGAGTAAATTACGAAATTATCATAACGTGGAACGGGAACATGAGAGCAAGTCAATTGGTGAGATACGAAATTATCATAACGTCGAACTGTAACATGGGTACAAGTCAATTGGCGAGAAAATTCACCACACATTATTTGTAAATATACAGGCGAACCAAAAGACCTTTTAATTTTTCTATTACGGGTGAAGCCATGCGGGTACTACTAGTTATTTAATAAATAGGGCAAAATAGATTTTGAATGGGACAAAAGTTGAATGAGTTATTACTAAGTTTCCGATCGCAAATTTACTTTTAAAAAAAATATTGTCAGTTGGTGTCAACAGTGCTTCTAATCATGCATGTAACTTAACAGTATTTTCATTCATTGAAGTAAAGTCATGTTAGTCAGTAAATTCACTTTTCTGAACCAGGGATATCACAGCTGGCCACATGGATCAATTTTGCGAGCTGCATGTTGGGCACTACTATTTGACTATTAGAATTCCCCTATTTGTATGTTCTATCGCCTGACTAAAGTCTTCATTTTCTAAAGCTTTCACAAATTAAGATAAACTCTGACAATTACAAATGATTGAAATAAACTCGGATGCAATTAAATTATACTTTTTTAGTGGGCGTGGTACTAAAACCACTACAGAAGTACCACTACTACAGAATATACCATAAAAGAAGTTCTAAAAATAATGGTGAATTCAAAATTAGGGATGTCCCAGCAGTAAAATCACATTACAAAAAAAGGTGGGCAAGTGTTACAGAAGCGGATGCAATAGGATTCCTAAACTCAGATTTGTTTTTGCGATCGTTCAATTTTCAAGTATTATTAGCTTTTACATGCAATACGGTTAAATCATTCTAAATTTTACTTCTCTACTGTTCTTTACTACTGCCCAAGACATTTTTCCATGACTTTAAATAAATTTCCATGACTTTTAATGAAAATATTAATTTTCCATGACTTCTACAGGTCTGAAATTTGTTATTTTTTTTCCCATGACTTTCCAGAATTTCCATGACCCGTACGAACCCTGTCTTTTTACATTGATAAGTTTCAGAAAAAAAAATTAAAAAAAACTGTTATATAAATTAAATGGGAATGTGATAAAAAAAAAATTACTCAGCAAAGAAACAAAGGAATATTCTATGGCAGAAAATTTCCTTGGCAAATTTCAAACACAACAAGTCTCAATTTCAAACGTGATAATTTTTTATCCAAGGGGGGGGGGAGAGGGGGGAGGCTAATTAACCATTGGAAGCAAAAAAAATACCTTTTATTTTTAGTTCAGGTTTTATGCTCTATACATTTTAGGAAATAATCAAAAAAATAACGAAACAGAGCAGATGTTTAAAGATTGCTGCACAATCACTCAGAATGGGACACTCTTATTTAAGCCTATTTCCCACTTGCAAACTAATAAATGTCGCACTTACAACGTTTGTACAAATCAGTACAGCATTGTATTTCATGAGTAAATTTTGTTTTAAATAGAGGAATAATATTCATTTGTGTGAAGGAACCGCTTTTGTTACATTATTTTTGTAAACATATCAATTTACACTGAAAAATATAGAATTTACTAGTCGAATTTCTGAAGATGGTACAGAAAATGACAGTAAAATCAGCCAGCAAAACTTGAAATTGTGAAATTAAATGATAAAAAGTAAATATTTTGTAAATTAATTTCAAGAAAATTTCTAATTGTTTTTAAAGAACTGACCATGGGCCAATTCAACATGCTTTCCAGGCCACTTTTGGATCACGGGCCATAGGTTGCGCATCCCTTGATAAATATAAAGTATTTTTTGAGTTCATCAATTATTCACTTGGAACTCCAATTAAAATAATCAAAAAGATTATAACTTCATGCACTGAAGTGAACTGAATTGCCATACTCTAGCTAGAGTAGACATGTTTACAAACAAACACTCCTACACACAAGTCATGGATTTATAATTTTCTATTTCAACAACTGAAGAGAAAACTGCTACACTTCCTTGTTAAGCAGGGGCTGATTTATAGAGTATTCAAAGGGGTGGCGGTTGAAAACCGTAAAAGCCCCCCCCCCCCCTCTCCCTTTCAGATTCATCATGTAGTCGAGTCAGGGAGTCCACAACTTCTGATTATTTGTCTGAACTCATTAACAGTTTTTTAGCGTTTTTAATTTTGGTATTGGATTTTTATTATTATCTTGTCTTTTAAATATTAATCACCCCCTAGCTCCCCTCACAAATTTACCACCCCTTGAAGTGCCAAATTTTAGAGGCAATCCACCCGCATGGTTGGGAACCACTGTTATAAATCATAGCAACATCTAAACCTTCCAGTATAGTGAACTCCGGGAAGAAAAAGGTGGAAGCAGGACACATATACAAATATAAAAATTATTTAAGTTCAAAAAGATTGGGAGGGGGCAACTTTATGTTCATATTGAAAAGTTGATAAGTTTGTCCATCCTCGACTACACTAACAGTCTAAAATTGATTTTAAGCAAATTTGTAAAATTTACTTAATAAAAAGTAGTGGCTACTGGTATTAATTTCTTCAATTCCATTTTTTTGGTTTCGGAAAATGACGGTCATAGAGGAGGCGGTCACCCCCACCGCCCCCTAGTAAATCCGCTAGTGTTGTTAAGCATTAGCGTTTGTCATCAGGTGGTTTTCTGTACGTATATTTCACTGAAATACAATTATTTACGGCATTTGCCAATGGGAAATATCAGAAAAAGTGGCATCTGAATCAAGTATATGGAATTGTGACTTTAAGAAAGCAATTTCTCATTTTGAGTTCAGCTGTAGGCCAATGTACTATTTTTGCACTTAGCACAGCAGTATATAGGTTTCTGTTTGAAATTAGCAGCATGAATAAAAACAAAGTATATATTGAAGCAGAGTTGAACATTAATGCAAAGCAAAATGTACTGGTTTAAATACAGCATATAAAAATTGCGCAATAATAATCATCATAAATATCATGATAGAGTACTATGGTCATGATAGCATGTTATATATTGAGAGAAAGCTGACTAGAGAGCTGAACTCCCCACCCCACACGGTTTGATTGGGCCATCTTGAGACAGAACAGAGCAGGATACTGTCTATAACAACATACCCTTTTCTGCCTACAACAGAAAAAGATAGGTCCGAAAAATAAATTATACATAATGACTTTCTTTTAGCACCAAAATGCACAGTTAATTGCTTGGAAGCCAGTACCAAATGATTACTTTCAGGTCTAAGGGCTTCCGTATCACTCCAATTTCTAGACCAACCAGTGTCTGACAAATTTGGAGTTAATGTGTACACTACAGTCAACAATCAACTACCCGAATTCACAATTGATAAATATTAGTTCATAAGTTTTCCAAAAATAAACAATTGGATGAGATAAACAGACACAGAGTTTGACCGAAGGATGTAACACATTTTATCAAACATTTTTCGTAGAAAGTTTTATTTCTCTGGAACACTAAATAACCTAAGAGATAAGCAGGAACACAAATCACATTTCAACTAAACAAACCACCTAAAGCACTTTAGTTAAAGAAATCTCAAAACAATTCCGAATGTCTTTTTAAATAGATGTGGATCACAGTAAAATATCATATAGTATTAGTATTCCACAAAATAAATCGCTACTGAACAAAAGGAACAGACCAAACAAAAAAAAAAAAAAAAATCAAGACATTTTAAAGTTTCTTTTTGAAAATTTGAACTAGAAATTTTGTTAAGAACTTTGGGTGAATACAGAATGAGGAATTTACTTTAGACATGAAAATCATGCCACACAACGATATTAAGACATCAAAAGCATACAGTTACACCAAAAATGAAATGTGTCCATAAATTTCTTCAAAACTTACTTTAGATTTAGGACGTGCCAATCGTAGTGACCGCCACATGACCGGAGCCGAATTTTCGATTTCGGAACAGAAGTCCTTGGTAAACTGTAAAAATAAAATACAGAAAGTGGACTGTTGCCAAATATTTTAGTATAACAATGAACAGAAAATATTGGAGCGTTCCCTGAGTATGGAGCATGGACATGTAACAGAGAGCAAAATCTCCTCCCCCAACCTCCTGCGACAGGGTTTGGCGCAGGGTATGGCGCAAGTTGCAGGAAATTTTTGGAGGAAAGAAAAATATTTAAATTTATTCAACAAAAGGAATAGTAAGATGCATAATCAATACTTTTTTAACGTACTCCATCCAAACTTTAGTAGAAATGTCTCTTTCAATAAAGACCACCTCAGAGACGGAATGGGTCAGAATTGTGATTATGTGTATTTAGGACTTCAATTTCGAAAAACCTTTTGAGGAACGCTCCCTCCGAAAGTTGAAGATTAGGCGTCGGGCCGGGAATATTGAGCGCCGAGCATATTGAGCACCTGGAACATTGGGCGCCAGGAACATTGGGTGTTGGGAACATATTGAGCGCCGAGTATACTGGTGTGCAAAAATTAAGGACGAAGTCGAAAAATTAGCATATCAGCTGAACGAAGAGGCAGAGCGGACAGAAAGACCAATCAGGAGATTAAGTAAGGTGATGTACGGTAGAACATGCGCAGATATGCAGGCAGACGTAATGGGGGAGTGTCTGAGTAGTATATGTTGTTGGTGTAAGATCAGTATTTCTGACAAAGAGATTGCACGCCGTATAGCAGTTAAAATAACACCCAGTTGCTGCCTCAGCGAGATATGGCGAATAATCAATCTGTTAGACGACATCTGGATGCTTTTACCAGAGGTCGAATCATTATGGGAAGTTGGAGGAAGGCCGCAGTGTGACAAGTGTGGCTGCAGAGTTCGGAATTGCTCACAGCATCGTTTCACGACTTTAGAGACAATTTCAAACTACAGGAACAGCTATCCGGGGATTCAGTAGTGCTCGTCCACGAGGAACCACACCCGCAGATGACCGGCATATTTTCTTACAGGCCAGAAGAAACAGGCGGCAGACAGCGGGAGAAATCGCTAGACACACGACACAGGCGACTGGACGACCGATATCGCATTTTACCGAGGCCAGAAGACTGCACGGTGGTGGTCTGTTTGCATGACGCCTTATACGGTGTGTAACTCTAACGCCTGCCCATCGGAGAAGGCGTTCTCTGTGGTGCCGGGAACGCCGGAATTGGAGAGACAATGAATGGGGACGAGTACTCTTTGCAGATGAGAGCAGATTCAGGCTGAATAATGATTCTCATCGCATACTCATCTGGAGAGAGCGGGGAAGCAAATATCCCTCGAACATCATTGAAAGGGACAGGTATGGAGGTCGTGGTGTTCTCGTTTGGGGAGGTATCACGCTTGGTAGTCGTACAGACCTTCACATCTTCGACGCAGGTTCAGTCAACGGGACCCGTTATTGTAACGAGATTCTTCTTCCATATGTGCGTCTTTTTAGAGGCGCTACGGATCCGCAGTTCCTTTTCATGGACGACAATGCACCATGTCATTGCACAGTAGCTGCCGAACAGCTCTTAGAGAGTGAGGGTATTGAACGTATGGATTGGCCGGCACGATCTCCGGATCTCAATCCCATCGAGCATGTATGAGATTTTCTAGGCAGACGCTTGGCAGCTCGTACCTTACCACCAGTAACGATTCGGGAGCTTCGATTGGCGCTGAAAGACGAATGGGCCGCAATGCCTCAACAACTCATTGACACCCTCATCCTCAGCGGTCTAGGAAGATTGGGCGCCGACTATTGGGCGCCGAGCATTTTGGGAGCCGGGAACTTTGAGTGCCGAGCATTTTGGGCGCCGGGAACTTTGGGCGCCGAGCATATTGTGATCAGTATTCCCGGGGCCTAAAATGCTCGGCGCCCAATGTTTCCGGCGTCCAAAAAGCTCGGCGCCCAATGTTCCCGGCGGCGAATTTTGAAACGCTCTCAATGCTTACGTTACGGTAGCTACCGGTTAGTTAACCACGTGACAGCTAATGATCACGTTCTCCAATCAACTGCTTAGAATGGTAACCGGTTGATCATAGAACGCTGAGGTTAGTAACCGGTCGACCGGTGAGGTTCGTCGAACGCAAGGAATGCTTGCGTTCGCCGAGCTCATCTTTTAGCTACCGGTTAATCGATCACGTGACATCTAATGATCACGTGCTTCATAATTAGCCTTCCACGGTCGCATTATCGGAACTTGTTTTCCTAATTAGTCGAGGCGAAACCCCCTGCTTTTAGTTTTATGTTTGAGCTCTAGTTTATTGTTTTTAGTTTAGCAAGTGGTGCTTTTGCCCATTGTTACTCTATATTGCATGTACTGGAGCTTAAACATTCTCTTCTAGTTCATAGTTAAAAATTTTGGTCTTTTGACCATAATTAATGAATCCTCCACGGCTGATGAGCTCTGGATTCACTCTTTATCTATTCCTACTTTATAGCTGTTTGCATTTTTCCTTTTTATCATCACTTATTATTTATAATTTGTTTAATATTTGAAATTCTGATTGCTTAATTATATATATATATATATATATATATATACATAGATAGATAGATGGATGGACAGATAGATAGATATAGATTAGTGATGTTCCGGATATCCGTATCCGTTACTTTTTTGACGGATCTTAAACGGATCATTTCTATTCTGAATATTTTTAAATATTTGAATAAAAGACTTAAATTTCGTTTAAATTAGATTTTATTCCCTATTTAAATGATAAGGTATCATTTCAGAAGCCAATTTGTACCCTCCCACCCCCGTTGCAAAAAGGAAGGGGAAAGAAGTTTTATAAGTGTGTATCAGTGTGTCTTTTTGTGGCGCCGTAGCTCCTAAATAGAAGAACATTGAACCGATTTTGATAGTTCATTTTTCGTTCAAAAGGTGACTTGATCGAAATTGTTCTTAGCTTGGCCTCGTTTTTGTAAAACTTTAATTATCGGAGATATTAATTAAAAACCGATTTAACGTTTTTCACAATTATGGTAGTAAAAATTTACCCGTATGTTAAAAATGTTGGCCCTAATTGAAAGAACGAAGTTTTCTGCTTTTGATATTTATTTAAAACTTCCAACTTATATACAGTAGGAGCTATAATCTTGTTAAGTAAATTTTAAATGCAATTCTAAGCTTTTATAAGCGTGATTAGTAGCGATTTCATAGTCGAAGATAAGGAGAAAAAGCTGCATGATTTAAAATTTTTACCTGCTGTCAGTTCATATTTGTAAACAAATGTGTGTTCTAACACGCGCAATTCATCTTAATATGAGGTCGGCTCTCTGGCAGATGTTTTGTTTTTTTAATTTTTAATTTAACATTAGTTTTTGTTATTGATTTGAGGTTTCTGTTATTCTTCATTTTCGTTTTTCTTGGCATCTTTTAAAAAAAGTGAGACTAAATTCTCTATTATTGTTTGTAAAGGTGTTCCCGGCTCTGTATTTCGTCGGTCGGAGAAGTTCGGTGGAATGGGTCAGCGCTGCATTTATGCTGAAATAAAATGGGAAAAATTATTTCTAGCCTGTCCAGTAGCAGCTTTTCACTCTTGCTCCTGTATCCTACATCTACAGAGTAAGCTAGAAATAATTTTTCACATTCCATCTAAGCATTCATGTAGAGCTGACCCATTCCTTCCAATTTTCCCTCAATTTTAACGGAGATTTCTTTAAAGAGTAAATCATAGTCTTGATTATATTTTTGCCGCAGTTGACATTTTTTTGAAGAACCTGCCATTATTCTGACGGGAATACCTTCTGTAACAAATTTTACTCTTGGCTAGTTGAATTGGGTAAAAATATTTTGAGATCCGTAACCGTATCCGCGGATCTTGACACTAATAATCCGGATCCGTATCCGCGGATCTATAACGATCCGGCACATCACTAATATAGATATATGTGAGACAAAAACTTGACATCAAATAGAAATGGGTTTACATTTAATGCAATACTTTTAAACGGGTACATCTTGATTTACTTAATTACACAATAAGAAAAAAAACTAAATACCAACAAATGCTTTTGTGTCATAGTCGACCTTAGATACAATTTCAGCTTTCTCAGCGCACTGAAGCTTCTTTCAGCTTTACACGAAGGGCGGCACACCAACAGTAGCCGCACCAAATTTTCAACATTTTGAAACAGTGGACAATTGAATTAACCGTTATTAATGAATGAAATCATCAAAAACAAAATCCAGCTTTATTGAATCAGCCGCTTTATGGAATCAAAGCTGTTTAGAACAAAATGTGACTCATATAAGCCGCGACAATTGTAATTAAATTTTTAATTACATAGTGATAAATCCTGCAGTTCGAAGTTCTTGGCACAAATTGGATTCGAAGGAGTTTAATTTGATGTTTTTTAATTAAAAAATTAAAGTATATAGTTCACCGTTATGACATTCACGAACCTACAAAAACACAAATACAAAAATAAAATAAGACACAAATAATTAAGCTCTCATAATATCATATTTTAGTAACGTAACCTTTTAAAGTATTTTCTCAATGTATTTAAAGTACACTCAATGCATATGAAATCAAAAAACAGCAAAAACCCTGCCCATGAAAATACATTAATTTATGATTTCTCAAAGTCAGCAGGGAAAGTGCCCCTCCTGATCCTCTTTAGGTGACAGGCCTGCCTTGATAGGCACACCCCACAGATTGAAAAGTACTGGCCTACACAGAGAACAAACAGCATTTGGTGTATAATTGAATTCTGATCAGCGGGCAAGGGCAGATTCAGGGGAGGGTCAAAGGGTCAGTTGACCCCCCAGTGACAGGAATTTTATTCTTATTATTTTTACTCAAACTTCAAATTTTTAGATATGAAACACTAATACATAATTATATGGAATCAATGTTAACCTTTTTTTTTGTTTCATTCTGTAGGGTTTTTCTTTCCAGTACGTCATAATCCAAAGAATATAAGTTCGTTTACTGGGCTACTGCTATTATGAGGTTTTTTTTTTTTTCATTTTCAAAAGAACAATAACCTCAAATTAACTTAATGTTTTTCCTCAGCACTGTTTTATTTCAAACCACACGTTGTGTGTGCTATAAAATGTTTATGTAAATCTATCCAACTATTTTATACAGTAACATGACCAGCCTGCCTGCCCAATGAAATACGATTTTAATGAAAATGTGGGGAAATATGATCCATGGCACAGGTAACACCAGTGAAAAATTTAAAGGGAGAGGGTGATTTGAAAGGGTTTTGATCTCATTTGGTGGTGGGTGGGTTGTTGTAGCATATGAGGGGGTATGACCACACCCTTTGGGGGATGGTCACCCCCTTTAACTGATTTTTTAAACGGTATAACAGGCTGACCACTGAAACTTGACCCCCTTTCAAAAAATTCTGGATCCGCTCCTGTCAGTGGATGCACTTTCAGAAATGGACTTTTAAATTTGACGAAATTTTCTTCGTTTTTGACGAAACCACTTCCAGGGATATGCTCCGAGCGGACATTTCGTCAAATTGAAGAAACTGCTTTTGTTGACTCAAAGGGTTCTAAAAGTTAAACTGTAAGGAAACTGACGAGTTCAAGGTTACAAGAGTTTCAAATTCTACTGTAGTTCTCGATTCATCTACTTTTCTAAATGAGCATGTCCTTCAAGGCGAATAAAATATGACAAACAATGCATAATAATGTAAATATTCTACTTTAAATTAAAAAGCAGTAATTTTGACGAGAATGCAACACTGAAATGCATCAATTATTGAAATTCTAAATTAAAATTTGTTTGTACAGTCGCAAGAAAATTAAATCCCAAATTGATTTCAAAGTTGGATCTCTCATCAAATTTTGCAGTTCCTAAAACTTAAATATTACACCATAATACTTACTGTCAAAATTTTGAAAAACGATCTCAAGAACATTATTTTGTTCTTTCTTTTAATGTCATAGAAAGCAAAATTCATTTTTAGCTAAAAAATGTAAATGTGTATTTATATATTTCTTTAAATATTGACTAACCATATTCATTTCTTGCATCGATTTAAAAATCATTAAAATAATATATATATTTTTAGATATTTTCAAAAAATCATGATTATAAATATAATTAACTAAGTACTGTAAAATGGTACAACTTTGTGCCAAGGGGGCAACAATGGGCCACTGTTGCATTGGAGATGATTTTGCTCTCTTAGTGACCTCTTTTTTGAACTTATGAGCACTAAAAAAATTCTCCAGGTAGTGTAACCATTTAGGTAGTTAGATACATTTTATCAGAAATTAACACTGTTGTGGTATACCTTAGATAACTTAGTCGTTCTTAATGTGTGATTCGATTCACTCGTGGAAGAGACAAAAGTCCCCTTTGGACAGACCACTTACACTATTTTCCAAGGTCTGGTAAGTTCAGATTTTCTTTACTATTCTGTCAGTTATGAATTAAGCCGCTTGTTGACTTAAAATGCTTCATAGTTTTCACAAGCTCTCCCATTTATCGAAAATGGGAATATTCCCAGTAAGAAAAATATCTTGCCTCCATATTGCATAAAGGTTGACATGCAAGAAAAATCATCTTGCATTAATGCTGCCTTAATATTTTTATGTTACTCCATTTATGCTGTCAACAGGCTTCCACAATATTGACTGACAAGGTGTATGCAGCATAATATCAGGAAAATATCAAGGTAGGCAGCTTTTGGTGATCCTGACATGTTGATATGACAGGATAATATCAAGATGTTGTCATGACAGCAAGAAATCAAGGTCTAGGCAAGATAATCTTGCTTTTGTAACCTTGCATACATATTGATATGACAGGATAATGTCAAGATGTTATTATGACATCATGAAATCAAGGTCTATGCCAGATGATCTTGCTTTTGTAATCTTGCATACATATTGATACGACAGGATAATATCAAGATGTTGTCATGACAGCATGAAATGAAGGTCTAGACAAGATGATCTTGCTTTTGTAATCTTGCATACATATTGACATGACAGAAAAATGTCAGGATACATTGACATGACAGTATGAAATCAGCGCGTTTGCAATGTGTTTTATCTTTATTTATTTGTATCATTTTCATTTCAAACTCGAGAATTAAATTTCATTCTTTAATTATTTCTGTTATTCTTCAAGACTGATTAGTTTTCTAGCCAAAGAATATTTTCTTAAAGCTGACATCTGATCGGAAATTCATATAAAGATATTAATAGTACTAGCAATTTAATTTAAAAAATGAAAATTTCTTCGTTTTGCGTAATACTTGACTTATTTTTTTAAATTCATGCTTCTAATGGTATTATAAAGACATAAAATGCTTAGTTAGGAATAATTGCAGAAGTTTTTATAGCACATTTAAGAGTAAAGATAGCAATAAATAAATAGATACAATAAAGTACGTTTCCGATTGGATGTCAGCATTGAAAATATCCCCTGAACAAAACATATGAATTTATCTTAAAGAATAACATAAATAATCATAGAATAAAATTGATCTTACTCTTGAGATTGAAGTGATAATACAAAATTCTGGGCTGCATGTCCTTTGTTTCAAAGTCCAGGGACGATTTTGGCCATTTCTATCATTGATCGCATATCGTCTGCGATATGGCTTGTCTGGTACTATATTAATAAACAAATGCAGTTATCAGTCATTCATAAGTTATTCCTAAAACAATGCTATTCCACACTAATAACTAAGCAACCAACTTAGCAAAGCCTTAAGAATGCAATGCCACGTGCAGCGTCGAGGTCCTGGATCGACTGTATCGAAGGTCAAAGGAGGAAGATAATATGCCAGCAATGCAAGGTCCACCTGTTCTATTGTGCACTAATTACCTTGACGGCGACAGCATGAAATCAATATGATCTTGACGGCGTCAACATGCAATGCTGATATTGAAGGTAATATCAATATTGGTATTTTAAGATGAATGCAATGTTGCATGCGTGTTGTTATTGCAGTATTGCTTTTTAATCTTTATGCAACCTTTATGCATATTCTTTACATTTCCAGTGGAATGATATTTAGAGGACAGGAAAGAGCTACATTTTGAATAAAATAATTTCCTTATAATAACACAAAATTTACTGTTTCACACAGCTGGAAATATCGTTCTGTCAACAGATAGCTTTCCATGTAAGTCTCGGCAAAAGTTGTTCCGTGTGTAGAGGCAATAAAAGAAAAATTTCATGTTTAAAACATATTTATTCACATTGACTAACACTAACCAGCATAAAATATACAGTACAAGACCAAACATCAAATTTCACAATGAAACGAAGATCTCTTGAAAGTCAACTTTCATATTAGTTTCTTCCCACAGGAAAGAGATCAGTTGTCATTTATAGATAAAAATAACCTAACAAAGGTTAATAAATGCAATAAAAGAACAAATATGAGAATCAAGAGAAAGAGAAAAATATTGTGTATTCAAATTAATGCCTAGTAATCAAGCAAAGATATTTCTACTCAACACAGTGTTTCCATAACTCTTTCTACATTATGTTGATCAACTGAACTATTGCATTAAGATTGAGTTCCAAACTGTCAAAAAATTATACTTTGTCTTCATTGAAGATGTTTTCATTGATTTATGAAGAATCAAGAGATAAATGCTGCTTTAGTTAGGCAGATCTGAACCGAACTGAATAAAAAATATTGTTTTAAAACAGAATGCATTACATTTTAAGTCTTGAACTCAAATTATTGCTATGTATATTTTAAATCTTAATTTAAAATATACATCTAATATTTTTACTTTTGCTTGTGAAGAAGTAAATAATGTATTTCAATAGAAATTATTATATTTTAATATTTTTTTCGTTCTGTTTTTAACTTTCTTTTTTGATCAAGAGTAAAATTTCAATGATTGAATATGAAAAAAGGATTTTGAATAAAAGTTTTTTAAAGTGACCTCCATTTAATACGCATCATTAATACAATTTGATTTGGCTTTGAATATCTTTAACATTTTTTTTAAAAACAATAAAGATATATCTTTTTAAGAATCAAGCTAACATTCAATATAAAAACACTGTAATTCACTATGATCATATTGGCCCAAAAGATTTTGATTCTAACATTTGAATCCCAACTTTTGTTTTGCAACCAAGAAAAACGTTAGAAAATAACTACTGCTACATTATTCTCCCCATTTTAGATAAATATGAATGCTCTTAGATAAGTTTGTATAGTTACAACACAGTACAAAAATAGAAATACAAGTATACTGAAGTTTTTTGCACATGAAACATGTCTAAAAAAGTTTGTTCACAAAAGTTTGCACTGAATAATGATGCAAAATAGGCAATAAAAACTCAACACAGATAAGCAAATAGTGAGGTGAAGTTACAAAAATCATTATCAGAAAATTTTAAAATAACGTCACAAAATATTCACCATTTCAGGAAGCTTACACAAATAAGCAATGTTTAGAATGGAATGCCATTAACAGTTTAACAAAATGCTTTCAAACTCGACATGCTTCATGATATGCATCAAGAGTTCGTACATCTCTCCAAGTAGGAGGCATGTTATCATGGAGCCTCACACCACACTTGCGACAAGTTGCAGTAAAAAGATTACTATAACTATGCAGCCAGGTCTGGAAAAAAGAGAAAAAAGTCAAGAGGAAAAAAAAACACTATTTTGTATTATCTTTTTTCATGAAAACATTTTTAATTTTAAACTTAACAAAAAGGCATCAGAATTTATCTGTTGTATATAGATTTTCACTGAAATGCGAAATGGACAAGTATTGAAAACATGTTTACTCTAAATACTGCTCCGCTGGGAAAATATGCGATAAAATTTATTGCAACATTCTTGGTGTTCAGAGAGGGCACACTAGATCTCAGTTGTTGAAAGGAAAAATAATATCGTCTAACATTGTTTTAGCGAGATAGAAGAAAAACGATTGTTCTTGATAATATCCAAAATGTAAAATAAAATGACCTAAAAAACCTGGCAAAAGGGTAGGTACCTTGATTCAAATGATATAGAAATTAAGATGCTATTTTTTTTAAAACCCTTTAGGGTTAGAGCAGAATTAGTTTTTGACTTGATTTTTTTTTTTTACAAATGGGAAAGTTATTCTATGTTATGAAACAAAATCAGACCTCTTGATAAACTCAGAAATATGGAGGGATAAGGTCCACACTAATGAGGTTTGTGTCTTTAAGAGTGCTGAATTTTATCTAGTCATCTCTAATTATTTATTTTGCTACTACAGTACAAAAGAAAAAAATCCAAGTTAAATGTAACACTTCAAACTACCTTTAACTCGGATTATTAAAAAGGAGTAGAAAATAAAATTTTTCAAGTGGTTATAATTTTATATAATCAGGATGATAAAGGAAGTTGATCAATTTATTATTTAAAGCAATAATATACAAATTACATTGAAATAAAATTTAAAAATGTTTGTAGTTTTAATATACTGTTTTTCAAAATGCAACATCTATATAGAAGGAAGGTGTGTGATTTAAGAATGGTAAATATGACATTCCATAAAGAAATATTAAGATCTGTACTCCATTGAGCAAAAAAAAAAAAAAAAGGGAGGGGAGTTAAAACTATAGACATCTGTAGGGGCTGAAATTCATATTTTTGTGGAGGGGAGTCTCCCCTCCAAGTTATATGTGTACATGGGACAAGTTTTTTGGAAGGGAGAAAAGTAGCACTACCCTTAGTTTCTTCCGTTTTGTATTCCCACAACATTAAAGTTTTCATTCTGTGCCTTGAGGTTTTTCATGTGTGGTGTGAATAGTATACAGCCTTGATGGACCATGGCTGACAAGACCAGAAAGTAGTTTATTAATGTCTAGTATACTTGCAAAAAATAAACTCAAATTTTTTTAAAGCTGCTTACACTTATTTCACTAAATTTGAGAAAGATTTCAGACTTTAAAAAAAAAACCTTTCTAACTTTGATGAAGTGTATAAATTTTTTTTAAATCAAAATGTAGCAAAAGGAACACTTTAGTAAATTTAACTATTTTACCAATTTATTCCCACTCAAGTAATAAAATGCTTAACGAAGTTAGGTATAAATAATAATAAAAAATTGGTTCAGAATTTAATTAACATTAAATATTAGGAAGGAAAAAATACTTATTACAGCTTATAATGCAAAAAGATAAGAGTGCTTTTACTGTAAACCAAGAGGGAAAAAAATAAATTGGAAAAGTTATATTCCTTCTAGTAGCGTACGTATGGATCTGGCGCCCCTGTCGAACTTAAGAAGCTTCACCCCCCCCCCCCCCCAGGATTGCCTCGAGGGAAAGTCCCTGGAGATCACAGTGACCTCCCAAATTATTTTATTTTATTTATTTATTTATTTTTTGCGAAGGGTGGGGAGAAATTTGACTTAGGTATTCGACAAATTACGAGACAGTTTTGCAACTTTAATATTCTTATTTCTTTTAAATTGCTTACAATGATGCCCAATGTTCCTTCGCAGTAGATGTTATCTATGTATTAGTGATGGGCATAATCGAGATCTCGGGAATCGAGCGCTTCTGATAATTGAGTGATTGATAATCAAGATCTTTCGCAAGCAAGAACTCAAGTGATTGGTAATCAAGACCTTTTGAAATCGAGAACTCGAGCGATTGACTTCTCGAGATCTTTTGAAATCGAGAACTCGAGCGATTAACTTCTCGAGATCTTTTGAATTGAGTACTCGAACGATTGACTTCTCGAGATCTTTTGAATCGCCTACTCGAGTAATTGACTTTTCGAGATCTCGAGATGTTTTAAATCAAGATCGAGATGTTTCGATTTGAGATCTCAAGATGCTTGAATCGAGTTCTCGACCAGTATCTAGACTTCCTGAGTTTTCCGGAATCAAGTTTGCTTTTACAGGGGTGCCTGCTTAGGGTGTCCATGGTGCAGACTACGGCAATAAAATTTTAATTGGGGAGGGGGATGAGAGGGTCTTTTAAATCTCATTGGGGGCAGGAGGGTTAGCTCTTGGCCTAGGAGTTGATCCATAATATTTGAGAGGGTGCGCCATCGCTTTTAAGAGGTTGGGGGAGTGGGCTATTTCTCAAATTGTTTCTGTAGGGTTGCGCACAAGGAG
Source organism: Uloborus diversus (assembly GCF_026930045.1). Taxonomy (NCBI): domain Eukaryota; kingdom Metazoa; phylum Arthropoda; class Arachnida; order Araneae; family Uloboridae; genus Uloborus; species Uloborus diversus. The sequence goes on along the minus strand of NC_072740.1, from coordinate 86,314,932 downwards.
AAGGGGTACCATCAAGCTCGTAATTTAGGGGGTCAGGAAGAGGCAGTCCCCTCCTGGGTTTTTGAAATAGTTGTACTGACATATATGTGGGTGTAGGTTTTTTTATTAATTTGTATAATATGCACTGTGCACAACTCAATATATTTCGTAATATATTTCGCAACATTTCATACTCTATATTATCAATATTCTTTTATCCAACCCCCCCCCCCCCTCGTCCTGGAAAATTTTAAATAACGGGCCTGAGTGTCATGACACGTACTTCTGTCGCTGCAACTTTGAGGACAAGCCCGTCATTTAGGGGAACCAGAGTGGTCAATCGCCTCCCTGGCTTTGAAAGTTAATATTTTTTAATGTACAGGAACGTGCTTTTTGTAGTTTTTCATTTAATTTTGCATTGGGGACATACCCTTTGCCCCCTCCCCCAAGCTTCACTCTGGATGGACCTGTTTATGGGGTTAATTTGGTACAGGGTAGCGACAGGAACTGTGAAAAAAAGCTCCCTGACTTTTCCCTGATTAAGTTCACCAAATTTCCCTGATTTACATTACCAATGATAATCGTTTCCTTTCTTTGCTTTTCTTGAAATGCATTGTATTTTTGCATAAAATGTAGTATTTTAAACGTTTTAAGTTGTGTAAAGTTGATGAACTAAAGATATCTCTTATATAATTAAAAACTGAGTGTATCTATGTATGTCCAGGCTTCTTCTCTCGACCGACAGTGAACTGACCATGGAACCAGGTATCGATGGATTTGTAATCTTCCCCTCTTCATGTTTGGCTATTTAACATAATCCTCCGATAATAATTAGCAGAGATATCAATTAAAAACTATTAATTATGACTCTTAGATTTCAAAATCTAATCCCTGTTTTTGGAAGGCTTTCCTCCATTCAAATGTTCTTACAAATGCTTCAAGTTTTATGTAGACAGGATTATCCCCACACAGAATATTTTTAAGAAAGGTATGTGAGAAATTTCAGCAGGAATCCAGATTTGAGATTTTCCCCCTGACTGAGAACTAAACAAAACCTTAGATTTTTGAGACTTTTATTTATCATTATTGGTATTATTACTATTATCATTTTTAATAATTGCTATAGTCCATGTCAATCCTGGTAAGCAGCCTTCCTAGTCTCTTCAGTTTATGTATTTAGCATAGGTTAAAATTCAGAAAAAAGTAAGTTACACAGATAGTTTTGCTTTTCTCAAAAATACTCCTGTACCAAGATACAGCACACAAAAAATGACAAACTGGGTGCCATTTCTCCCTTGAGATTTTCGAAATTTTTTTAAAACTGGTTTATCTCCAGAATGGTGCATAACAGTGTTGGAAATTTCTCAACATAGCAGAGTCGCAGACTTCTTTGAGGTTAAAAATCAAGCAGTTCAAAAACAGTAACATATTTATTATACTTAAATAAAACAAGTGCATTTTAGATGAAAATGCACCATACTAGGAATACATAATTACACTTATGCTGAAATGCCTTTTCTTATATGGGGAAACTAATTGGCATATAGTGCTAATAGCAACAATAATTCTACTTCTGGAAGCCATTTAACGCCAAAAAATAAAATACAACACAAACAGATTCTGTTGCATTTTTTTTATTTAAAAGAAAACTACTTTCTCTTTAAAAGGATATGCAACACTTGGAAACATGTGTTCAATTATTCTTGCTCATCCTTTTGAAAAAAAGGATAAACCAATTTTTGAATCTTTTTACCAAATCGACAATTTTCAAAATTCTGATATTTTTACTACTGATGAATACCATTAAGTAATTCCTTGAAAAGAGCTCCCAGTTTCAAGTTTAATGGGTTTTCGAGGCACTTGAAATAATGAGAGTTTTTCATTAACTCTTTATGTAAAGGTAGATTTGAAAATGCCAAACTTTATTTAGCAGCAAGTGGCCAGAAGACTTTTAATTTAGTTACATAGCCATATTTTTATTTTTAATAGCCACTTCATGCAGGATTTTTATTTTAGTGAAAAGAAGAAAGCCTACACTAAATGAATCTTTTGGCACTACACTAAAAATTGAGTAAGGAGGAAGATTTCAGTCCACAAATCGACTGAAGACTACGTTCTTGTTTTCATAAAAAATAAAATTCCTGAGTGAGGAGCCAACTAAAATTGAAAATAGGGCTATATAACTAAATTTAAAGTGTTTTATGGCCACTTGCTATAAAATAAAATTTTGAGTTTTCATGTCTATGTAGAGTTCATGAAAATCCCTAATTTTTTCTAATGCATCTAAAACCTGAAAAACTTAAAAGTGGAAGCTCTCCTTCACAGGGAATTTAGTGTGCTTTAATAGTGATCAATAGTAGAAAAAGAAATTTTTGAAACAGAATTTTTTACAAAATGGCCTATTTCAAAAAAATTTTTTTCCTTTAAAAGGATGTAGCAAGAAAAATTAAACACATATTTCCAAATGGTGCACATCATTTTAAAGAAGAAATGATTATAATTTCAAATATAAACATCGCAATAAGTTATCCTGAATCTTTTCAGCGAAAAAATAGTTTGAAAATATTGTCGAACATCACAAGTGAGAAATGATGCCCTGGATGCCATCTTTGGAGGACTGTATCTCAACACTAGAAACTATTTCAGGGAAAACAAAAACATGGCTCTTTATTGTTATTATTTTATTTTTTGTATTTCAACATGTGTTAAATTAAAAAAAAAAATCAAGACTATGAAGGTAAGGTTATTTCTTTTCTGCCCTAATTGACCTGCCCTATGCCTATAAAAAATGTTTATTTATCATAAAACTTGTTGAAATAGTTTCTTACCATAAATGATCGCACAGCAAGATCAGGGAGATGAGGGGAATAAAAATGTAACATAGCTGCATTAGCATGATCTGTAACCTAAATTGAGGCAAAACAAACATTAAATAAAAATAAGTCATCTCCAATTGAAAGTATGCACTCAAACCCTTATTATCCCATTTTAAATCACTAATCACCAAATTGTATATTTATTTGACCCAACTCCTTAAGTATATACACTACTAGCCACACAAAATGCAACACCAAGAAGGAGTAGTCAGAATGAAACGAAATTTTGCACACATAATGGCACAGAAAGTGATTACAAAATAAAAGCAAAATGATAATTTATTACTGGAAAAGTCCTAAATGAATGGAGGTTTAAGTACCAAGCTGAGTCACCAGTAGTGTGAATGTACAGGGAGATACAGTTGAGCATTGAGGCATCGATCGCAGTATTGTGCAATGACCAGCGTCATCTCATATCAATTACCGTAAATGTGTCACTAATTTGTTCAAACTCATACACTCAAATTTAACGTCTAAAGTGATTTCAGATATCCTTAATTTGTGACAAATCAGGGAATTACGCAGGCCAGAGAAAGTAATAATGTGGAAGAGGAAGTCCCTTGACACCCTTGCTGGGTGTGACCAAGCGTTGTCCTGTTCAAAGATGGCTCTTGGGAGCCCCGTCATGAGTACCAAAACATGTGACTGAAGCAAAAGCATGCGCACGGGGGTCACCAGGGGTACCGGGGTATCCCCACTTGCTCAAAAAAAAAAAAAAAAAAACCTATGAGATTAAAAGTTCAGAGCATCATTATGCTTTGCAGTAATGTGCAGGTGGTTGAAATGCGAGACTGAAGACTACATCATGCACTCAGCTTTCATCATTTCTTCTTCTTGTATACACATTTTGTTTATGTCATAATAGTACTTTTTTTTTTTTTTTTTAAATGTTTTCATTAAACAGTGCTGCAAAGAGGAACTTGCGTTTCACAACTTCATTATGAAATTCCTGTGGCACGATGTTTAAAATTAAATAAAATAGAAAAAGGGACCAATACTACAAGTTATCACCTCGATCCAAATAGTGAAAAAACATTTTTACTCAGTTTTCAGAATTTCGATTTCAATCAAGTTGAGTTATTAACTGAATATTTCTAATAATAAACAGTCAAATGTTTAGTTAACAGAGAAAATATCCAAAAAGATAAAAGCTGGGGGACGCTTTCCCACAGCATTTTAAAATTGAAATACATAAAAAGGGGAAGGGTCCCCTAACCCAATACTTTACTTTTAGGCAACTAAAGGTAAGCCAAAATTATGTTTTTAGAACTTTAATTTCAGAAAACATCTGAAGGAAAGTTATCAAACAACATCCCTTCCCCGAAACGCCATCAAAGATGACCCACAATTGAGTATTTAAAACTTCATTTTCCTAAAATGATCCGAGGAAGGATCTTGAACCCTATTTCTTCCTCAAACATCACTCAAGGTGAATTTTGAAAAGTTTCCGGAGTACTACCCCGAACCCTACCAGGCCTGGATCTATAAATTTTGGGCTCCCTGCAAGAAATTCTGATGGGTCTCTCCCCAGAGGCCAGTAGTGTATATTTGCAACGTTACTACGTGTTAGTAGTAGTTTTTTTTTTTCAATTTATTGTGCCTATGAGCCCTTTAAGGATGTGGGCCCCCGTACTGTGACCATGCAGATTCGGGCCTGAACCCTACATTCTCAAATATCATCAAAGATTGTCTAAAATTTAAATTTTAGGATTCAGCTTAGGAAATTTGTCAAAGGATAGTCTTAGTCCCAGGTGATCTGGTGGTTGGGACTGCTGCCTTTCTCCGGCTCTCCCAAACGACCCGGGCTCAATTCCCGGCATGGGTCATCAGAAAAACATACCACCTCTCTCGTGCAAACAAGGAAATCTAAAAGTCTTCCTGCTAATACATAGAAAGTTGTTGAGAAAAAGGCAGTCCCTGAACTACTTCCTTAACCTCTAAGATTGACAAAGACGACCTAAAATCACGTTAAGACTTCAGTTTTGAAAAAAATGAGAAGAGCTCTCTCCCAATTTCCCTTCCTTAACAACATTGATGATCACTTTAAATTGCACTTAAATTTCGAAATACTTCCAAGAAAGTGGATTGCCTTTCCCCATAAATATTATTTAAGATCTTCTAAACTCCAATTTCAGGTGCCAAATTAAAAAAAAAAATAGCAGGGGAAACTCCCCAAATCCCCTTGCACCATTGAAAATTGATTAAAATTGCATTCTTGGAACTTCAATTTAAAAAAACTTAACTCGAGGAGAGTGATTGAAACCCATTCTCTTTTCTAAAGGTTACCAAAGATGACCAATAGTCGCATGTTTACTACTTCAATTTTGAGAAATTTCCAGGGAAGTTCCCTCGAATGTTCCCTTACCCTAACACCATTGCAGTTTCATGACCTCGCGAAGACTGCCTTCACCGCAAAAGTTCATTTTTGCATTTTTAATTTCATTTTTAAATTAATATTTTCGTTTTGTGTATCTCTACTGTCGTTATAGAAAATAAAACTTAAGTAGGTACATTTTTATCATTTAATCTAGTAGTTTCAATAAATACCGTTTACTTTTATATGAAAATAGGCTATAAATGCAAAATCTTTATTCATTTTGCTAGTGGTAAGAATGATTAATTTTTATTTATTATAAAAACTGAAAGGTGGGGAGGGGGGTTTTGAATTAAAAAAATATATCTATGCCCCCTGTGGAGCAAGCTTGCCTCTTCGTCAGGTATTTCCTAGCACCACCACTGCTATGGGGTCTAGCATCCCTGGTAAACTTCACGAATGGCGCCCTTCTCTCCCCCCCCCATACCATTTCAAAGAAATTCATTAATGAAAATAACATTAGCAATTCATTATGAAACATTAAAAAACCTAATCATAAGTAAAATATTCACGCTGAAGTAGGGAGATCTGGGGATTTCTCTCCTCTGGAAAAGTCTCGAAATTGTAGTTGTAAAATGCAGTTTTAGACGAGCTTTGATATTGTTAATCCTGTGGGAGGAAATATTCATGTTACCTCCCTTAACAAATTTTGCAATTGAATTTCTAAAAACGCAGTTGTAGATTACTTTCAACTATTTTAGAAAGAGAGGGCTACGAAGGGGCAGGGGTCTATCCCAGTAATTTTTTAAACTATAATTCATATTCAAGGCCCTCTGAAAAATTTTGAAATTTAATATCCAAAAAGGTTATTTTAGTCGAACTTTGATAAGCTTAGGAGAGGGGTTTTCGGTGACTCTTACTCGGAACAGTTACGCAATTAAAGTGAAAATGTATGATAATCTTAAACGCTTTTTGGCGATAGAAGGGGAGGCTCTACCCTGGAAAAATTTTGAAGTTGTCGCTTTTAAAATGCAGGTTGAGTGGAGCTTTTGTAATATTTCTAGGAGAAGTTTGTTGTCATTTTAATTTGTAATATATATTTTATCGTATTTGAATAATATTTCAAAATATTTCTTTGCCCAATGAGAGTGAAATTGTCACTTTCTTTTTGAAATAAAGGGATTATCCGGGGAGGTTGGAAAGCCATCCCTTATTCATCCCAGATACACCACTGCAGTGTAGAAATTATTACGCAGACGCAAAAAATGCGCTATGCATGCAAAACTCTTTTTTTTCTTTGGATGGGGGGGGGGGGGACATTGGAAATTGTCTTTTTCCATCTAGCTTTATTATAACTAATTTCCTTTGAAAAAATCATGAAAATAGATAACTTTGAACTCCTATTTTTTCGAAATAATCTTGGCAGATTATGGCCTCTCTTCATGTTGCACTCTTGGCAAGATCCATTCCTTTATCACTAAAAGGTACCACATCAATCTAAAATGTTAAATGTATTTTTACTGAGACTGCAAATACTCGTAATTCAAACCACTAGAAATTGAAAACGTCAGCATTTAAAATCAAAGCATTCAAATGTTTTTGCAAAAGGAAAACTAGGGTACTAGTGAACTAAACTTCCACAATATTTTATCAATAATTAAAATAAAAAAAGAAGATAGAGGTGTAGCAAAGAAAGGGAAGTCCTCAAAACTTATGCTTTCATTTTACGTTACCAAAAGTAGCCTAGAAGAGCGTTTATGAAACTTTGATTTTGAAAGAATTGTGGAGGACAGTTCCCAAGCCACCATCCTTTTCACTAGAAATGGCTTAGAGTTGCAAATTCAGGTTGTCAGTTTGGAAAAGTTTCAAGGATTATTGCTTAAATCAGTGAGAAATATGCACCATATTCATCATTAATCATTGTCAAAAATTTTGTGTTTAGAACCTCAATTGGTAAAATTTTTTGGGGATTCCTGGACCATAACTCAATTTAATATCATAAAAGATCATGTAAAACTTCTATTTCAGAGCTTCAATTTCGAAAACTTTTCCGGGGGAAGGCACCTGAATTCTCGCTAAAATTGCATTGTTAGACCTACAATTTCAAGCAAAATCTGGGGGCATAGCCCCTTAACCATACACTTCTCAGCATGATCTGAGATAACAGAGTTTTCAAAAGTTTCAATTTCGAGAAATGAACGGGGGAAGCGTCCCTGAACCTTTCCCCCTAACATTATCAAAGATAATCTAAAATGCAACATTCAGACTACAATTTTGAAAAATTCTCAGAGGAGAAGCCCCTGACCCCCCCCCCCCCCCATTTCTGAGTGAATATTACGTTTATGATTAGATTCATATTTCTAATACTTAGATCTAGTTTTGACTTCCCGACTTCATTTCAATCCAGAAGCTAAACCCTCGCTCAATATTTAAGATGCTTTTAAAAAAATCAATGCTATCAATTTCATACACTCATTTAATTTTTTGACCTTGCCACTGTCCTCTTTTTTGATCATTATCTAAACCCCCATGCTCCCTGGTATTGTGGTACCCCCATTACTGAAGCTCTGCGCACGCCCCTGGAGTGAAGCATTTCACACATGCATCGTTATGATGTCATGGTGTTGCGGCTGGTATTAGGGATGAATATGCTTCATATATGCTAGCACACTATCAAATTACTTCAGGTGTGGGTGCGGCATATCAATAACAGCAGAGTAACAATGAAGAATTGCAAACAAGTTATACTGATTTCGAATAATCCCTTACGACTGTACCAAGAATCAATGGAAGTAAAACTCAGTAGACACCAGTATCTTTTTCAATTTTACAACATTCAACTGAAATTTTTTAAATATGTTTTTAAATATGTTTGGCTAAAAACTATGATCAGTTGTTTTGCTAAACTTCAGTAATATGTTATTCCTGTATGCTATCAAGTTTTCTGAAAGTTTGGTTAAGATTTATTGGAAAACTCAGTCTGTTATGAACTAAACACTAGCAAAAGATATTGGTATTTTAAAAGAAAAGTTTATATATGTGAATATAAGTGGCATTTTTATGTAAATACATAGAAGAATTACACAAAGTAAGTATGACTAATTTGTGAAATGTACAACTTAATCTCTTGTTTTTTTTTAGATGCAGGATGATCAAAAATCTTTTTGTTTCTTCAATTTTTTGCTATTCCTATAAATGCATTGGCATTTTTTCAGAAAGTATGAGTTCAAGCATATAATTCATATGACAAAAGTTACAGAGCAATGTTCGGTATATCTCTAAAAAGTTACAAAAACTTAATTTTTGAAAGTGTCTTAATACTTTTAGCTTTTTAAAGAGTGACTTAAGTTATTCAACTGGTTACATGTATATTTCTCAAACTTTTAATTTTCAATACAAATTGCTTGGATCATTGGCAACACTATAAGTTTCGAAATAATAGGCCATTTCCATTTTTGTTTTACATGCACACTGGCACTATCAGTAGCTTTTAGTTTCGGTAAAGATGGTTCTTTTCCTCCATAATCAAATAATTTTATTATCAAGTAAAAGTCTTCAACTCATTCATTTACAGCCAATATTAAGGTTTTCAATAATGAATTTCAAAGTGTTTCTGAACCTAAAAAGACAATAACATCTTGATTTATCCTGTTTTATGGAGACTGATGTTGGAGATCGGAGAAGAAATGTATGCACATCTCTACTGGACCAGCAAAAAATGATCAAGGTACAGAGCAAAATGTCGAACTTTCCTAAGAAGAATGCAAAGAGCCAGCATCACAGTTGGATTTATAAAATGTTAGTGCTTCCAGAGCTTTGATCAGATTAAAATTTTATGCTTATCATGTTCATATTATTCAAGAATTGAAAGCTTGAACAATTAAATGATTAGGTTATTGTCATTGGCTGAGGTCAGTCATTGATGGAACAGCAATGAAAAACTTGATCATATTTTCTTTATGGATGAAGTATGGTTTTATCACACAGGTTTTGCTAATAGTCAGAAAGTAAAAGTGCTAATGGATCATGAAAAAAAAAAAGATCTTTGAAAAAAAATATGAAAAAATATCGATTTGAGCAAAGCTGAACAATTTCCGAGCACATACACACACACAAGGGGAAAAAAAGAAAGAAGAAAAACTTAAATACTTTTGAAATGAAAGTGAAAACATAAATAAATTCATGTACCTTTTGAAATATCTTATATCGAGATCCTGACCACATATCCAGCTGGAAAACAAAATACAAATAAGATAACAATAATAAACAAGATGCTTTCAAAGAACTTTTTTAACCTATGGGGAGAGGGGGGGATAATTTGGGTATAAAAATGACCTACTTTAAGCTTTCTAGGCCTGTAAAAATATTACTCTTCTTTTTTATTTATTTTTTTTTGTTTCAGCTCAGCATTGGGATTTTCTTGAATAGTTTTCTATGAATTTTATTTGCATATAAATGGGAAAGATGAGTTTACTATACATAAACTACCACATAGTAATGGTTAGAGAGCAAAACAAGGGTTTAATAATAATCTTACACAATTTTTTAAAACTTAGGTTGAATATAGGTACAATAGAAATAATGGGATAGTATGAATACTAATTTTGGTAAGTATTTTAGACTGAAAATGCTGCAAAAATGCACAAAATGACAAACCGTTTTTTGATGGAAAGTAGTTTTTTTTTTTTGTTACAGAACATTTAAGTAAATTAGGACAATTGTTCAACTCATTTTTAGCATATAAAACCTTGGGTAGTAAGGATGCACATAAATGCCTATTTTTGTAGTCCAATAAAAATATTATTTGTACTTCTGATAAGTAAAATGTAATGTATACCCAAATTACCCCATGATTTCAAATTATTAATTATTTGAAACTAATGGTAAAAGTTTCAATTTAATGACAAATTAAAGTTAAGATATGTAACGTCTACATACCTTAATTTAGAAAATACAGAGCATCAAGTTAATTAGCAGCACTATTTGGAAGTACGCTGAAACTTGGGTAAATAACCCAACTGGACTAGTCAACTGGTACTAGTAACTGGAGTAGCCTGGGAACTCAACATTTACTTTTCTTATGGTTGGCCCAGTGCTAATTTCAATGGGCAAAAACCTCTCTAACTTGACACACATTTGCAGGAACCCCTATAAGTTGACATCAAATTGCTATTCTAGTCGAATTTCTGCTACTGACTTTTTCTCAGAATTTTACACTGTGGTTCCTTGGACAGTCGATCCTTACCTGGAAAGCTCTTTTAGAGAATTCCATCCTTTATTCAGGGGTCAGCCACTCTGTGATGTTAGTGCCATTCTACAAGGCTAAGGGAAATGTAGGTAGGATAAGTGTACCCAGGAAAGTTCTTTAGAGAAATAAGGCACCATGACATGTTTTTCCAAACAAGTGTGAGCGGGATTTTTTATGTTTAACAGACCTGACTGACCAAAAACTTTCATCTCATTTCAAAAATTATGGATTTGTTCCTCACGAGGCATTTATATAATATTAGTGATTTTACTACGTACTTTTCAGAAAAGAAAATTCATTTACTAGAATTAATTTTCATAATGTGAATGTTGAGCATTAGTAAGTGATACAGAAACTCTTTAGGAATTAAAATTATGGAACCTAAGTAACCTGGCATATGCTTTAGTCGACATGTTTACATGTTCCCTTGGGATGTCAAGCTATCGAGGTTCCATTTTTTTTGGTTTGCCTTGTATTACCATCACCAGAAAGATTAACTTAGTTTTTTATCAATTACAATTTTTGCATTGGCAAACATTTTTCAGCATATACTCACAGGTAAGGATAATGTTTATAACCATGAATTTTTGTTGACATATCAAATGATTAGTTTTTAAATTATTCAATAAAATATAACTTATACCCAAATTACCCCATTAGAGAAGAAAAAAGCTTTGCCAAACAATGAAGAGTCACATCAAAACAACAAAAGGTAATAAAAAATGTTTGTTTTGCTCAAACAATACATCATTTTCTCTTTAACAATCACAAGATAGAAACTTGTCAAGCTGCAGACATGGTTTTGTACACGAGATTTTTTATAATACTCAGTTGTAGAAACTAGCAAGATAGGTGTTTGACAAAATTGCTTTAATTGTAAAAAAGGTATGCTTCAAATAATATACAGCCTAAGCCAACTGAGGGAGAGATTTGGCTGAGGTCAGAACATTTAAATTAGAATATGAGAAAGTGGGTGCCTTTAGTACTAGATGAATTTCTTTTTTAATTTCGAGTGGTTATATTATCCATATTGCTAATCTCTCCAATCAATTGCTTTTATATAATTAATAAGTACATCAGACAGAGTAACCATTATACTAAACTTGCACAGAAATTAGGAAGCTAAGACTAATTAGCCTCAAGATTTAACACACAAAGGTATATTTAGATTATAATAGAATATTACACATGCAAAATCATTAACAGTGTTAACCATCTTGTAAGGTAAAAAAAAAAACAAAAAAAAAACATAACTTTAAGGGATAAAACTTACTTGTTCATCTCTATCATTAAAATCTTCATCATATCCTTTTGTAACCACCCATTCAATGATCAAACCTCTTAAAATGATCAATGCTTTTAAAGTTCTGCCAAGTGTAATCTATAAAAAAAATGAATAAATAAACATGTGAAACTGGAAATCTGCATCAAAAATATAAAAAACATTACAATTTAAGACAATGAGCATATATTTTACCAAAAGTACAGTAGATGCACCACATGGCCGAAGAATCTGAATCTGCATGTCTGGGAACATGCGACCAAATTGAGAAATAAATGCGTCAACAGTTCTGAAAGAAAAAAGAACATTTCAATATCAAAATTAAGTTTACCATTTCATATTTTTTTACATGCAGTCACAAGTTAACCATATAAAACTCCTAAAGATACGATAGTATTTCAAATAGTAATAACAATACAGTTAGTCAGGTTTCGTTAATTTGAAAACTGGAAAGTTATCAGTCAAAAATACATTAGAGTTACAGAGCTCAAAGAACATATACATAAACAGAAATACAGTGAAATCCCATTACAACAAATACCAATACAGTAAAACCTCTCAAATGCGGACACTAACAGGACAAATTTTTTTGTCCACAACAGAGGGGTGTCCATAGGACAGGGGTTAAATAATGTTATTTGCCTTGGAATTGGCGAATTGAAAATTGTCCGCATGAGAGGGGTGTCCGTTAAGAGGGGTTTTACTAAAAGTCCATTTCGACAAAATAAATTTTCAGTCCCGATTTAATTCTATTACAGTACTTAAACAACAAGATTCCTGTTACAACAAACAAAACTTGCTGTTCCTTGAAGTTTGTTGTAATAAAATTTCACTGTATAAAAATTCATTTTCAAACATGTTTTAAAATTCTCGGAATTTATTTTGAAAGAGCGAAAAAAAAAAAAGAAAGAATCAAGTGACTATGAGAGAAAAATTAATTCGCTTTCACTTGCAATTCCTGCACAATACACCTCTAAAGCAAGAGGAGCACATATTCAGCCAATGTGCGATAAAGGAGTTACACATACAGAAATGAGTTAGCTTGTTTTCTTTTGTTGTAATGTACTGTTTTGTACTTTGACACGTTGCTGGGCTACGAATTTGCTTTTAAGCTATTAAGTTGTCAAGTCAACTGATTCTACCTTATTCAAAGGCTGACCTAAGTTAAGAGAGTTAAGATGCATCTTCATTCTTCAGTTCAATCATCTGCTGATAAGTTCCTGAGAGACAGAGTGAGCTTTCTTCACTGTTAAAGATGTCTAAGCAAGTACTTTGTCAATTATATTAAAAGAAAAACTTCTAAAGCAGTAGAAACCATGAATCCGAATTCATAACGAATGAAGATAGGAAGCTTTCCTGAAGTAGAATCAGCTCTACTCAAGTGGTTCCAGAAGTATTGAAATCAAAACCATCTTTATTTTTTTTTCTCAATATTTTTGATTAAACTGTGCATTTTGTGCTTAAAACTTTTGAGTTCTGTAATTTTGTCTGTTATATGTACACATTAATTAAAATATTTGATGGTTTTTAATATTAAAACGTCGAAAACTGAAACTAGCGGTAAGTCAAACTTCCGATAAGTCGAAGTTTTTTTTTTATCAGTCCTTTTAGATTTGAGTTATTGCAAATTGACTGTATAATAGGCAATTTTACCAGCAGCACTCATGAAACATCTCATGGTTTTCTTTGCCCTTGGGGTGTAACCCCCTGATGAGGCCCTAGGATATTTTGGAATTTTTGGTGCAAATTTTCGATTCTACTTATTCAAATTTTCTATTGCTAATATATATATATATATATATATATATATATATATATATATATATATATATATATATATATATATATATATATATACAGGTAGTTATCAAAATAATGGAAACACCTGTGAATAAAAGTGACATTTTTGACAGTACTATGTAAGTAAAAATAAGAATAAAACTAGATGTCTTTTTTTTATATAAGTAGCAATGCGCATATTCTGGTAGTACAGTGCCCGCCACTTATTAAAATCACATTCGTTCTGTGGACATTTGATTTTATAAAACGGCTAATTTTATTAACTGGCACTCAAAAAAATGAAAGGTTTTGAAGTTTAAATACTCTACAAAAGAATTGAATTACTTCATTTACTTCTGTTTTAAGTATTTCAGAATAGCTATCATTTTAAATAAACATGAGGTATATTTTTTTAAAATTATTTGCATAAGGATCTTAAAATATAGGCGTATTGTTGTTTGCTTAACAGAATTGGGAAAGCAAAGGTTCAATATTGTTTGAGAGTTAACGAAGTGTTTTGTAACATTCAACATTATATTTTCCTCTTTGTTCTAAAGTGCATCGTACATTACCAAGCGCTTTTCTGACATCTATTGAAGAGGCAAATTTGACTCCGAGATTTTCTCATCTTCTGGGACCGATTCCTTCACTGCTTAGCGCTTCTTTAACAACTTTTTGTGTATGATGTCCAAAAGTTTGATTTTATAAAACGGCGAGAGTGATTTTATTAAAAAATGATTTTAACATGTTTTGGTATTGCAGTGATTCTGTTCTTTCAGATTTGATTTTAAAAAGCGGCTGATTTTATAATCCAGTGATTTTATTAGTGGCGGGTACTGTATATGGTGGCTCAATTGAAGTTCTGGAAGTCTTGAATTTTTTTCAAGCACGTGAAATGTCGGACCTCTTAAATTTTAAAAGAGGGCAAATTGTTGGACTATGTCTAGCTGGAGCAAGTGTAACTGAAACATCTCAACTTTTTGGCGTTTCTAGATGTACAGTATCTAAAGTCATAACAGCATACACACAGCACAGTAAGACAAGCTAGGCAAAGCAAAATAGTGGATGGAAAAGGAAGCTTAGTGAAAGAAACCAGCGGGTATTGAAGCGGATTGTAATGTCTAAAAAACGAACAATAGCAGCAAAAGTGACCACATTACTCAATCACATCTGGATTCTCCAGTGTGAGTAATTAGTCAAAAGGCACATTTATTATCAGAACATTAACGGCAGAGTAGCAATTCCCAACACCACACTTGTCTTAGTGTTTCCATTATTTTGATAACTACCTATATATAATATACAGTGGCATCACGACGGGGGCGGTCTACACCGGGTGTGACCCGTCTGGGAGGTGACACCCAAAGTGGAATTGCAAGTTTCTGAAAAATATGAAAATACAATGCATTTTTAAGACTACAAATTTTAAAATTTTCAACCCCCAAATTTGAAATGACCCCCGGGACACCATTTTTATTCGAGTTTTGCGCATTTGCTTACTTAAAATTTTGTTATACACTGGTGGACAATTACTACGGATGGACGGCAATAGCAGCGTTAGCAACCACAAAATAGAAAACAAGGAAATATCAAAATTAGCTTAAGTTTGGGACACAGTAAGACATGTTGTGAGCATGCAAATTTTAGACTCACAACTTTGCTGGTCACGTGATAGCGCTGATAAGCAATATAAAGGATTGGGCGCGCGATGACCATTGTTGTTCAAAAGCAAATTTGGACAGGAAAGAATCAGTTGACGAACTTGCATTTTCAGTATGTCTTCCCAACATCCCTTAGATGATTTTATGGATAGCCGTGTGGTTGGCAACAAAATTTAGATGTTACCAGGAAGTTCAACCTCACCTACAGGGTTGTTTCTAGAGCTTGGAAATCATTTCAAACAAATGGAATGGGTAGCAAATGTCATGAGGGAGGTCATGTACGCAATACAACGTCAGCAGAAGATTGGTACTTAGTGCTGGCCACGGAAAAGAACCAAAGTTGAAATTTCATAGAATTAGTAGAGTGTAGCTTGGCTAAGTTTTGAATTTTGAGCTGTCTTTAAGCTTTGTTATACACACGTGGCAGCTGTTCTAGCACGTGAGTATGTAATTTTACTTTGAGTTAAATTTCTACTTACTTTATTTATTTATTTCAAAGATAAAGATTTTTTTTTTGGTTGTGTATCAGTTTTCAGAACACATAATTTTAGTTTTGGAGGAAAACACAAAAGGAGAGAGAGAAAAGAATGGAGTTGAAAGTCATTGTGGTGTGAACTTAAGAAGATTTTTAATATTAGAAGTTTGACATCTTAGAATTTAGCATAGAAGAGTACTGAAACAGCAGCAAAAAAAAAAAAAAAATCAAATGCATATGATCCATACAGCAATATTATTTTATAAGAACACGATTGAAAATTTCTATGAAATGCATACTGTGCGGGAACGATGTGTCCAGAAGGACGGGTAGGTTGTCCAGAGTTGGGAGACAAGGGCCTATTATAGGTTCTCTTCAAGGAGTTTTGAGCTAGGATTGCACAAGCATGACTGCTATGTTCATGCATCTAAAAAATATTTTAATAAAGAAACATTTAGGCACATACATATATATAGTAAACCACACTATCACATTAACCTACAGAGTTTTTATAAGTCATAAGAAAAGTAAGCAATACCACAGCTGGGATTACTTTAAAACTTAGCACCAAATGAATGTAAATAATGTAATTAGATTAAATGAATTAATACACAGTTTATACTTAAGAAATTCGATGAAGATATTTTTTCTTTAGCACTACAGACTCTATTTGAATCGACATTGGCAGCTGTTTTCCATTAGTGCTCAGCAAATTTTCAACAGAAGTGTCTCATCAATTGTGAGATATCAAAAAAGCATTTTTATTTTGGTCCTGATCCTTGTTCTTAAATAACTAAAAGTAATTATAAACTATTAACAGAAAACAAAACTATATTCAAGTTTGGTTTGCTCTTTAATGATTTCTAGTCTAAAAAAAAAGTTTCTGAATTTTTACCCCGTTGCTTTTCATTATTTTCGATCCAATTATAGCAGAAAAATTTATAAAATCAAAAGTTTCTGTAACTATTTGGTGGACAAATAAGTTTTAAAGGTTTTTTTTTTTTTTTTTTTTTCAAGTTTGCCGCTTTATTGTGAAAAAAATGGTTTCATGTTCATTTTTTGAAGCATTGTCCATCGTTGGTCACTACCTTTTCCTATCTTTCTGGCAATTTTCGGCGGCCATCTCGAAAAAACGATGCTTCTTTTAATGCAATCCACGAAACGATCCAATTTTGGACTTCTTCAAAAGAGAGGAAGTGCTGATCCTCAAAAGCATGTGTCATCAACGAAAACAAATAGTAGTCTGAAGGGGCAATGTCATGGCTATATGACAGATGGGGTAGGACTTCCCATTTTCGCGCATCTAGGTATGCCTTGACGGGCAGCGCAACATACGGCCAAGCATTATCATGTTGCAAAATTACCTTGTCGTGCCTCTCCTTATATTGTGGTTGTTCTTCCAGCAATGCTCGGGCCAAACGCATTAATTGAGTATGGTAAAGTTGTTTTGTACTAGTCTTTGTGTCCAATATAGCCTCCAATTCGGCGTCCTCAAACTTTTATGGTCGTCCATCACGCTTTTTGTCATTGGTATTAAAATCGCCAACTCTAAAATGTCTATGCCAAAACTCACATGTGGAAATCAATGAAGCATGTTCCCTTAAGCTTCTTGCAGCATTTGATGGACTTCAGCTGCACTTTTCTTCAAACGGAGCAGAAAAGTAAACTTTCCCGCAAATTGTGTTTTGTTGGCACAAAAGTTGACAGATTCAGAACACACAAAAACTATATTTCCACTTAAGCGAAATGTCACATACTGAAAATGAAGGCCTAACAATGAGGTTATAAAATGAAGTTAGTAGCAACATTGTCCGTTTTGATTTAATTCTTGTGACAAGACAACATCTCTTTAAAATCCTTTACCACTTATTTGTACACCAGATAATTTTACAACATGTTTCAAATATATGTAATAATTGACAACAAATTCAACAAAGCTTCTTCCATGCACTGAAAATAAAAGATTTAAAAGTTTGTATTCCTTTCTCCCTTATTTTGCACTGATAAGCTAGTTTTGATCTTTAAATGTACGGAAAAAAAAGTGATGAGAGTTGCATACGGAATACTCGGCATTTATTAGGAACAGGAGTTCAATGAATCCAAGCATTTAAATATCAATAAACTAAACACTGAATGATTTTATCTAGCAATAAATATTATAACATAGAGACCAGTAAATACCAAAATGTTAAATAATACTCATGTATCATACCTTGAACTTAAAAGTAAAAAGGGATTATTAGATGAAAAGGATGCCTGTCATCGACTTTTTCAGTTAGTGGAAAAAGTGGCTAGTAAGCCAAAAGGATTAACTTTCCGCTGGCTACAAACTGAAAATTTGAATTTTCAGTTGGATATACTCATTAAGAAATTTCTTCTTTTTCAGGGAGCCACATTTTATGTAACTCTTACAATTCCCAAAAATAGTTTATTTTTCAATTATTTACAATGAAATTCAAAATTAGTTTTTCAATTTACTGATCAAGGTGGCAAAAAAAAAAAAAAAAATCATTTGCTAAAAACTGTGAAAGAAAGATTTGTGTTTTTAATTTTAAAGGTATTTAAAAAAGTTAAAAGAGTTGAAGTCACTGATTTATTTAATATCCTTAATCCCGAATTGTTACAATGCATAAAAATGCTTCTTTTCATATTTTAGATACAAATATATATGTGCTAGAATTTATTAACTTATTTACTAGTACCATCAACATAAAGTGGTTTAAACTTTTAGCTGGAAACAGTTTTACATGATAGATGTTAAAAGTTTAAAAAATATTAATTTTGAAATATGAAATTAACATTGTAAATACAATGTTTATTTTTCTTCTTCTTTCCCCCCAACTCCAAGTATTCAAAACTACATAGAAGAATCTTATAAGAAATGCATACATTTATTTTTTAAAATTAGCTTTGAGGAAAAGCATGTATGTTTATAACATAGCTAAAAATCTGTTATAGAATTATTTTTAAGAAGCTAAATTTAACAGTCAAACTTTTGAGCATTACTTTGTCAAACCATTGATGAGACTTTATCAAATCATTATACAATGATGTTTTCTCATAGGTTGGATCTTGGCTGAGAAGACCTGAGTTCCCTAAATTCAGTGGAACAGAAGATGAACCAAGTAGGGTACATGCAGTCTCCAAATCTCTGAAAAATAAAACATAAATCAATGGGGGAGGAGGGGGGAATGAAATTTTCTTTTTGAACAATATTAAGAAAAGAATATTTCAAATATAATCACGTTTGTTAGAAAAATTAAATATTTGTAAGGATAAAAAAATTTCAAGTGAATTAAAAGTTACCTATTTATACAATGTCCAGCATTCCCCCCCCCCCCCCCCCCCCCCCCCCCCGCAGTTGGAGCAGACCCTGCGTCCATTGTGGTGCAGACATAATGGTGGTGGTAGTATCGACTGATAGCACTATAGGTACCATTTGTTGTAGTCACAATGATGGAGTGGTTAGCATTGCCGTGTGTTGCGGAAGAGCACGTTGTAACGGTGGCTCTTTGAGTCCTACAGTACAAGCATTTTGCATTTACTTCCAATGTGATTGAATTGGATCATATTTATTTAGAAACACTATTCATGTTGTGAACACTACTGTCTAGGGCTCTTATTATAGTTCTATCACACAATCACAGGACAGCTGCATGTTTTGAGTGATAAAAGTTTTGGACATTACTGCATGGACTTAGTCACATGCACCTAGGGCTTAATTTGCACAAGAGCACTTCTTTTCAATTTTATGCATATTTTTAATACTAAGGCAAAATTCAGTCTATTTACACATAAAAATAAAATGAGAATTACAGTGCTAGTGCACTTATTTTGGTAGAAATTAACCACATTTTTCAGCATTGTTACGGTTTGATTGGCCAGCTCCTTTTGCTTTTAGTGCTCTACCTGTGGTTCTAAAGTTTGGTAACCGAACGTGAATAGTTTTTCTAAGGTCAAGTTGAGAACCAAATATGAAACGTTTGCTAAATAGTAATGACAGAGCTACCATTACAAAATTACTCCTCCACAACACACGATGATGCTTACTTCATCATGCCATTGCAACTACTGCAAATGGTACGGATACTGATATCGATAGATACATCACTTCTGTCCCAGCATTTTGTCCACAACTCACACCCCTCTTGGAATGCAGGAGGTTGATATGGCAGACCCTGTATAAGTTAGTAAACATGGTTTAAATATCTTTCTTACAAGAGTATTACAGCCATTTATTTCATGTTTTAAAACTAACAAACTTGCTTTCTTCAGCTTTGATTTTTTAAAGTCTGTAACAAAGTGCATGATTTAAATCATCATTTTAATCAGACCAAGAAAAACCAATGAACTGATTTTCTATGCAATTACTTTCATTGACTGTTCAAAAGTCCATGTATTTTTGAACAGAGCATGCCTAGCTAAGTAAGCTTGATCGCAATCCTGATTCCTCATAGATTTTAAAAAGTTAGATTTTAATTTCAACTTAGATTTTTAATATATATTGCTTTTATTTTAACTTTATATTTAAAAAAAAAACTTGAAATAAATTTGGTATCTTACATCAAATTAGTCAAAATATAATTATGTGTTGATTTAAACTTACAATAATGTTCTATTATTTCAGTAACAATATCTTAGGCGTCACTCATTGAACAGCATTCATTCATTCCACGGCTGCTTGAGAACAACAGCTAGCGAAAGATTTAGTATCTAACTCACAACAGGTGTAAGAAAACCTAGCGAAGAATTTTATTAATACTTTTTTTCCTATATTTCTTCACAAACTTCTATTCGCTTCCACTGAAGAAGTGCTACGTAATTTTTAAAATGCCTAAGTAATTCTTATTGAAAAAATGATGTCAAACTGGATTTATCAATGTATATTTTTGAGATGCATTTAATTTTGTTCAAAATACAGTAGAATGTCAAAAATTCGAATGCACACTCCCATGAAGTCTTAATAAACTGCTTGAAAGTTGCTAAGAAACAGATACATTTCCTGAAATAAAAAACTTCATGCAGTAACAGGGCTCGAACACACTTCTATAAAACAAAAGTAGGACTTATAAGAACCAAAACACTCAAAAAATAAGGACCTCTGAATAGAAATTAAATTGGCGAACAAATTTTCATTCAATCTATAAGAGGATAATTAACAATGTAGAATATAAATAACAACAAAAATTCCTAAAAATGTGACATAATAAAATGATGCGGGGGGAGAGAGAATCAAAAACTTTCAATCACCTTTTAATCAGGAGTTTACTGTAAACTTCCCGATTTTCCACGGAATAGGGAGCCACAATAACCATGGATAAGCGAATTCTGCAGATAATCCTCAAAATAAGTAAAAACCGATACTATTGTGTGCAATAACTTAAAAAAAATCGATACCACTCGCATATGGGTCATTCTCCACAGGGCCGATCCTACGGTGTCGGCCGCCCGCATTCAAAGACCTAATGTGCCGCTCCTCAAGAGCAATTTGCATGTTTTGACTAATACTTAACGTCTATATCATAGACTAATAATAAGAGTAGACCGAGCTTTCTCATTCTTGCTGATAAAGAAAATTGGTTCATAGATGTATCATGTGACTAGTGGAAGGGCTTGGCGAAGACTTTGGCAGCATGGTTGCTAGATGGCAGCATTATCTATAGTTTGGCACTCGACATGTATTTTAAGACAATGTGTTTTCTTTAAAAAAAACTTCCAGGTGCAGAGATTGAACTGTTTTTCTTTTAGTTATGCATTATTTTGACATTAGTAATAGTTTTTGATCAGTTTTCGGTAACTTTTATTTCATTTGGAGCTGTCAGCGTTGGCGTGAACGAAATGGCGTAAACGTTTTGCGTTAACGCAAAAATGTACTAATCGGTATCTTAAATTGAAACTGTAGGTAAAAATCTTACCGTTTGCTGATTCTTCTTGGTCGCTTGCATCTTTTATTGCGTAGAGAGTTATTGAAATTGACTAAAGAAAATGCACAATGCTATCTAAACGAAAAACTCACTATATTAACAAAATATTTACAACTTAGAATAACAAATTTACAAATCGGACTCCATAAAAGATCCGTGTTCCATCAATTCTATTTATTTTATTTCGCGCTGGCGTTGATCGTCTGCTACGATTAACGCCCGCTGTTGCTAGGATATCCACCAGTCACATGGTTTGGTTTATGAGCAGCAAAAGGGTTGCCATAGCTCGGTCTACTCTTATTATTAGTCTATGGTCTATATAAATATTTCTTCAAATTTCTGTATCAAATTCTAATTGAAAAAAAAAACAAACAGAAGAAGCAGGAATTTATGTAAAAAGGAAGAAAATTTTTATAGTAAAAGATTCCTAAGGTGCAATTTATATCTTTGAAGAAAGTATAGATACCAAAATTTACTAGTTGTAAAAATGCATTTTATAGTCTGTCTTTGGTGATATCAGGGGAAGGACAGAGAAAGGAGAAACGGGGGGGGGGGGGGGGGGGGGGGGGGGATTGCTCCCAGAAACTACTCAAAATTGGCATATGAAAAATAGCTATAATTAATCTTTGCTTGTGTTTGGTTCCAGGGACAAGAGTCGAGAACATTCAAGGTCCATGGAGAAATTTTCAATATTGACGTCGAAAATCGCAGTTTTAGGAAATTTTTCGAGACTTGAGGGGAAAATAATTCCTAAAATTCTTTCAAAATTGATGTCAATTTGCAGCTATTTTTTGTGACCTTAGCTTAGGAAGAATCGCAATCTTCCCAAAATTTTTCTGAAACAGAAGTTTCAAACAAGCAATTTCAGGTTATATTTGTTGATGTTGCTGGAAAGAGGGAGATTGGGTCATCTTCTATCGAAAGTTTTCGAAATTGAAGTTTAAAACTCAAATTTAGGTTGCCTTTGGTGAGGGTAGGGGTCTGGCATTTATCCTCCTGTAATTTATGGGCACTATTGTTTCAGAAACACATTTTTGGCTATATTTGGAAATGATAGGGGAACGAGAAAATATTCCGAACTAAAATATTTTTCGGAACTAAAATCAATTTTAGGCTATTTTTGTGAAGGAAGGGTTTTGGGACTCCCAAGCGGATATTTTTAAAAGTGCAATTTTGTACTATCTTTGGTGACGTTAAGGAAACTGGTTAGCTTCAGCGGACCTTTCTGAATATTTTTCGATATTAATATCTGAAAAATACAACTAAAGACTTTTCTCCACCTCACCTTGGCGATTCATGGGGAATTCTGGATGCCCTAGCGCGGTGAAAATGTACATAAGCCTTCCGGAATTTTTTAGAAATTGAAGTCCCAAAAGTGTATTTTAGGCATTGTTTAATAATGAGGGGACAAAGAGCGTGCGGGTGGTCCAATGTGCCCTTGTGAACTGTTTTTTGAAGTCAATTTCAGGCAGGAAGGGTTTGATGGCTTCATGGAACCGTCTAAAAATGAAATTTTGAGCTATAGTGATTACACTGGAGAGAAGGTGGATCCGGGGTATTTCCTCCAAAGTTCTTCAAAACTGATAATTGAAAAACGCAAATTTAGTTAGTTTTTGAATATGTTAAGTGAGAAGGGGTGGAATTGGGGGCCTCTCCAGAGATGCTAATTCAGACTATCTTTGGTAGTAATGTTAGGAATTAGATTTTAGGGCCCTCTACCGCAAAAATTTTGAAAAATGCCATTAAGCAATTTTTGATGACATTAGGAAGGGCTGTCCCCAGAAAAGACATTTTGGATTTTGGAGCCATCATTTTTAGGCTATGTTTGATTAAATTAAGGTAGAAAGAATGAATAAGAGACTTAATTGGATCCTTAAGATTGGTGGTTCAACCAGCGAAATTTTCTGAAATTGAAGTCCTAAAAATGAAGTTTGAAGCCTTCTTTAGTCTCGTCAAAGAAGTCAAGGCATCATTTTGGATCTTCCTTTTGGAGCCACACTTAAATTTGTTACCCGGGGCAAGGGCCCTGTCCTCCTACCTGATCTGAAATCAGCAGTTCGTGATTTTAATTAGAAAAAAATTGCTGTTAAGGGGGAAAATAAAAAAATTTAGTTCGTTGATCATATATGTTTGACCCTCAGGGGAGTCGCAATTTTCCATTGCCTCTCCAATCTCCACAACTGTTGAACACAGAATTTGATGTTTGAAATACTTGCAAGAGTATCTTATCAGTATAGTTTCTTTATATAAAATATGTTTTAATTGTTTAGGATCAACAAAAGCTTGGGGGAGGGGTACGCATTAGTAGCTGCTGGCACCCTTTCATGCTTGGGGGGGGGGATTTCCATCATTGCCCCCTCCCCCTGTATGAATGAATGAAATGAAAGAAAGGGGGGTTCAACCGAACCAAGCACTGCAACCAGAGGTCTATTGTACTAGTCCCCAAACAGAAGTCTTAAAACAGACCAGCAGTAAAATTCGGCAAACACCCAATAGGAATATCATGAATCTCCCATGGTTCAAGCAAACGATGACCAAGGTGTTCAAACCTGTAGGCAGAAAACATTTTGCAATCACACAGGGTGTGAGGAATAGTTTCCTCATTAAAGAGGTAACCTCTGCAAATTGGATCATTACTGATACCCATTACAGCACGGTGCTGCTTTAAAGTGTAAATACCAGTAAGAAGACCAAAAGCCTTCCTAATACTATTTTTGTTAAGCAGCCAGTACTTTTGGAATATGATCCCCAAAGATAATCAAGTCTGTCCTTCTTAGGATGACAATGACAAGTTGAATATGTTCAATGTCATCGCGAGATAACCTCTCCAACAGGACGGTTTCTCTCACAACAGCCATCTTAAACATACTGCTTGAGCAGAGATAGGACTGTGGCTGACTTGTCCATACTTGTTAAGATACAGCAGTTTGTGCAGGGGGAAGGAGTTGAAATCTCCAACTGAAGACGTTTCGTTTCTCCTGCCTTCTCAGGAATGGTTGGCCCAGTGGGCTTTCACCTCCCTTACCAGCCTCTTCCTCTTCCTGCCTGCGCCAGTGCCTGTTGCATTTTTGTGCACAAATGAGTACTCCCTGCCTCCCAACTGCAGAGTTGGTGGATTTGCAGACATGCACCCTCCCCTGTATCCATGCCAGATTACTGGTTCTGTCAAAAAATTTTGCAACCAAAAAAAAAACATGTGTGTAAAGAGTTGATATCTTGTGAGAAATTCTTCAGCAATTTTGCTGGATTAAAAGAATTACAGTAGGCTCTCTATTTAACAACTTTCAAGGGACCACAAAAAATTGCCCTTAAGTAGAATGCATCCTTAAAGAGAATGTTTTTAAAACTACAGTGGATCATTCGAGCCTGTGAAAAGTCGTCTTTAAAGAGAGAAAGTCGTTAAATAGACAGCCAACTGTATATGATGCGGCCTGCGACCGCCCACGTTCACAGGCTGCACACCCGCTAGGATCGGCTCCGATTCTCCAGAAAATGCAACTTTTGAATGTAAATATTTTTCATTTTCAAAACCTTCTGTTTTCTTTGTTTTTTCCATTCTTACATGAAAGTGTTACCTACTAGAAGTAACCATAAACAATGGCCCAGCTAAGTTCCAATTATTTTACTCAAAAAAAGAAAAAAAAAAAAATAGATGCCTTGTACACAGGAACAAAAACAAAAGATAAAAACTTTTAATGTTTAAAAATTGAAGCCAAATTTAATATCAAATTAGTAATTTTGTTAATTGTGCAAACAATGAGCTATTTTAATGATTAGTGGGAATCTAATATTAAGCTGTCTTGGGTCATTCCATAGAAATGTCACCATCAAAATCAGAATTTCTTTTTTCACAAAGCCTTAATTGTGACCTATCATTTCATTCAGTATACTTTCTTGTATATTAATACAGTAACAGTTTGTGAAATTTCCATTCTGTGCTTTTCTTCTTGCTCTAAACGTGCAAGGTTGTAGAAAAGGCTTAGCATAAGCAAAAAAACATGCTTCTAAGTTTTCTAGCGCAATGGAAATTTCTTTGCAAATATTCAAAAATATATATATATATTTATTCTAAAAGATTAGATATTGGACCAATAAATTGACTGTTCTTTTTAGATATATCATAGGATAAGTATTTTAATTAGTTTGGTTATTTCACTGAAAATGTTTGTGTTACGTTAATCACAAAAATGTACCATTTTCTGTTTAAAAACCAAACCAGATTATTGTACCAGCCAACACTTTTTATTTTCTTACATCTGCATCATATCTACTTAAAAAGTGTAAAACATTTATTTCAGATACAGAAGATATAAAATAATTAGTGTGACTAACATAACATTTGAGCTGTGACTAACGTAACATTTTAAGAATGACTGCTATTATTTAAAAATTATTTAATTTAATGTATATTTTCATAAACAATTTTGAATAAGTAGACATTTTATATTGATTAAAAATATTTAGGGAGAAAAACACCTCTAGAAATGTTACTATGTAGAACTTCTGTCAACTTAAAAAGGTTTTTTTAAAGGTCTTCTTTTAAACAAATATTTCCAATTTAAAGAAGAATTATCATTTTTTTTTAAAGAAGGGTGAGTAAAACAAAATGAGTAGCTTGTTGAATATGCATTCAACACCAGAATCCAAACTAAAGAATTAAGAAAATAGAAAGACATTCTTAACAAAGGAGAAGGTTTATATTTTTTAGAAAATATCTTCGCTGATTATTAAAAGGAATAAATGGCAGCTCATTGGAAAAACATTTGAAGATGTTATATGATACAGTGAAACAACAAACACTACTGCAGCATATTACAGAAGATGCATAAATGATGATTTAGAAATTGAAACGCTTGCGGTGATATCTGGAATTAAAATGCAATCTACAAAACTTATTGACCATATTGTTTTCAATATTATATTTTAAATCAAGATATACAACACTATTCGTTCAATGAATCAGTAAACCTTGCAGAATAATATGTCGTTGAAAAGTAATACGGAGTTTCTTATGACGATAACTAGTGTATTGGCAGAATACTAGAATTTGGTGAAACTATCAACTTGTAAAAAGTTAATTTTTGATTTAATTAGCCCAAAAATGATGTTATTCAGTTAGTAAATGTTTTTTTTTTTGGCACATTCAAATTGAGTTACTTAAACTGAATCCTTCCATTCAATTTCTTACACTGATATTGAAATAAGTAAAGAAAGAACCATATTGCAAGTTCTTAAAAAGTGTAAAAATAATGTAAGTACAAAAGATTAATTACAGAAAGTGTTTTATGTGTATACATTGCTTATTATTCGATGGTTACGTTTGTCACATTATGTTAGTCACACACAGTCTTTCGTAAAAGTGCCACTAAGGGCCAAAAAAAATTCAGCTGTAATAAATATGTAGTATGTTTTTCAAAATAGACTGTTTACCTTTTACAAATATGTCAGCCAATTTTAAATCCCGGCGTAACTTTCAGAAAAATTTGCCTCGTAACATAAGCATTGTTTCTCAGGGTTGCAAAAATGTTGCGTTAGTAACAATGCCTTTTTTGCTGAAAAAATACTTATTGGCGATTATTTTGCATCAAATTCTTGGTAGAAATGAAAAAAAGTCACCTTGTACATTTTAAATCTGCATATTAAACCAAAAAATTTCCTTTTACTTCAAGTTTTAAGTAAAAAGAAAATCAGCTGTGAATGTTACGTTTGTCACTACGGAATGACCCTCTTAATTTAAGTACAGCTTAATTAGTAGTTATCCTTTTAGTTCAAATGTGTGTTAAAAAACAGTATTTAGTAAATATTATACTGCCAATTTATGATTTTGGTAGACTGTCTAAAATTGATGTATTTCCCCTCCATCATTTTTCTCACCTCAGAAATAATGACATTGATAAGATCTGTCATGGAGGTGAGGGATTTTCTATTAATATAGGCCTAATGGATACATTTTTCAGGGAAATATTTTTTTTCTTTGATGCTACAATCTGAACATGTTAAGCACGTGAAAATATGTTCACTTCTTTTTTTGCATTTATTTACACCTCTGAAATTCAAGTTCACAGAAAATCCATCTTCTTGTTTTCCAACAAAAATCTCACAAATAGTACACATCAATAAGTGACAAAAATGCCAAAATGTGAAAATTCACAACTTCTGCACTTAATCTTCCCACAGGAGCCGACTTCAGTGCTTTTTTCTGTATCAGGTCCCAACAATTTCAATTTTTTTAAAGAAAGTGTTTCTTATCACAGGGGGTTCAGCTGTCCCTTTGACCCTCCCCTAAATCCATCTTTGCTTCAGGTCCCCAATTAATCCAACCTCCCATACCCTATATGCAATAATTCAAATAATTTCAGCTGTCGACATGTTGCTTATTAATATTTTTTTTTAATGATGTTAAACATTTAATAAGTTAATTTTAGAAATACTTCATTTATTTTTTTCAATTTGTAACTTCTTAACATGCTTAGGAATTAGATAAAAGATTTTCAGAAAAAGATATTTGGTTTGCTTAGATATATTGGTAAGGCTCTCAAAGATTTCTAATTTCAAGTGGTTTAGCTTCAGAAGTGCGTAAGGCTTTGTATTTTCAATTCAAAAGAAAAAAAAGCTAAAAAAAATTTCTCATACTAAATTCACATTTTGTGGCTAAATAAATTCGTTCAAAGACAGAAATTTTTTTTTGAGTTATTTGTTTTCGTTGGACAAAATTTCCAATGCAAAAAGAAATGGGAGAAAAATATCCTCAAACATACGTTTCCATATTGCTATCTTCAGAAAGAAAATACGTAATTTTACTAGACATGTGGGAAAACTATTTTATCATAAGTTTCATGTGTAAGATTTTTTGACACTTTTTTCTTCGGAAAAGCAGATTTTGGGAGAATGTTGCACTGGCTTTTGTTCAGTGTGTAGGCGGAGGTGCGCCATTACTCTTGGGGGATGCTCACCCCTGCTTGTTGCATGAGGATTTCAAAGCATACAAAACTTTAATGACTTGAAAAACATAAAAGTGCTGAGAAATAAAAGATATCAGGAATGTCTAACCTCATGCGAACTCTAGCATTGGTCAATTTTTGCTGGGCATCAGAAACGAATTTTTCGCGCTCTTCATCATCATGAGCAGAAGCAGCTCCGTCATCTAAAAATTTAAAGATCTCAACGACAGAACTTCGCAAAGTTTTGATCGATTTCAAAGCAGAACTCAGAGCCTCTAAATTTATCTCGCCCATTTTATTAGGAACGTAGTCTGAATTAATGGAGTTTCAAAGACAATGGACAATGCTTTGTTCTCGTCCCGGTTCTTCTTGGTTGTCAGATGGAAACAACGGCTGTGACTGTGCGGCCGGCAGAACAGTATGCAAGAGCACTTATTAATGGTTGCGATCGACAAACCTAACCGGTCTACCGGTAATTAACCGGTTCTAACCACAGCGTTCTATCATCAACCGGTTGCCGCACCGGTTACCATTTTAAGCTGTTGATTGGTTGATTGAAGCACGTGATCATTAAGTGTCACGTGATTGGTCAACCGGTAGCTACCAGTTATGGTCCTCGAACGCAAGCAAAGTAAACAAACAGCATCAGTTTGCATGAGTCATCAGCTCCTGTGCGCAGGCTCAATGGGGAAGATAGATGTTCGAATAGATCAACCGGCAAATCCGATGTCATTCGTAACTAATTCCAACCGTTTGCGAGTTTCGTCTCTTTTTTTCGACCAAAAAAGCAATCCGTCCGGTCGTAATCTTTTCGCCTTCTGTGAAGCTGGCTGATGGAGGTAGTTTTGAGCGGAATGAGAGCAAAATAAACATAGGTATTGGCTTTCAGCGCGAAAGATTTTTCATATTGTGAATCAAAATGCATAATTGTTTAATTTTTGTTTGAATTTTATCATGAGATTTTAAATTTCTGGTTTGTTTAAATATTTATTGAAATTATCGAAACACGGTTTTTACTTACAATATCTAGATTTTTTTTTTATCTTGTATTATTTAATTTTTAAACCGATACATTACAAAACTTTTCAAGTCAATTTGACATTAATTGCTATTGTGTGTAATTCATATGCATTCTTATCAGTTCTCATTTTCTGATGTTTATGTGTATTTAAAGACCATTTTTACAGTGAATTGATGTTTCCTTCTATGTATACTTTGATATAAGCTGCTTGTATTTCTAAGTTAACATAATGATGTTCAGTGTTTTCAAGCCAGCTTCATACTTTTAAAATTAAATGAGTTAAAATAACGATTGTTTATTTCATCAGAGTGGGAAAATTAATTAGAACGATATGGATAGCGAAAGAGTACTAGTAGAAAACTTAAAATCTTTATACTCTACAGCAGATCTATTTTGTGATATTTTTGATGGCTTACGTGCTTTTTCCATTGAATTTCCATCACAATTTTTCGTAAAAGAAAAAAAGATTTTAGTGCGTAAAAGAATTTTATTTGCAGCATAACAATAATCAAAATATTTTAATATTGCATATAGTAAATTCTCATTTATCTGGACCCTATAAAACCGAATTGGCTTAATCCGGACAGTCATTTAAACATGCATATGGGTGACTGGGAATACTTGATCCCCACTTTAATTTTCTTTTTTTTTTTTTTCGCTGCTGCAAATTATCAGTTTTTTTTTTTTTTTTTAAACCTGAAGAAAGGTAATTTTTCCCTCTACCAGACAGTATATTTTTAGTTGAAATTAAACGGATAGTCTTGGTAAAATACTTTTTTTCAATAATTTCATAAAAGGATCATGTATCCCCACATCTAGGGGATACATGATGCCTTCAAGGGGGGTGCTTGATCCCACTGAGAAAATACATAGCCTTGTCACTAGATCGGCAATTTATTTATGGATTTCAGTTTTCTACATAATGTTTCTTTGAAAAAAAAACACAATTTCTATTTTTCTTTATTAGATTATAATAATATTGAACACAAAATAACATAGTTTCAAATTTCACTAGACATTAAAAAAAAATGTACACAACTTTCCTGAACTTATGATGCTTTTGATTAATTACTTATTATCCATTACAGTTGTGAACAATACCATATTTAATAAATAAAACAAACAATTTTTTTAAAGTACCGTAATAGAGCTAAAATTACAATAAATAAAAAAAATTAGGATGACGAGCACGAAAATCATTTTATTTGCTTCTTGTCTTGCAATAATAAAATTAAGAGTTTCATCATTTGAATTAATTTTTAAAAAGAGGGAAGAAAAATGTAAGTATCAGTGTACTCATAAAAAAGAAAGCCTAGCTTATAGGATTTCAAAACCTGAAAAGTCAAATGCAAACAATTCGTTTGTTGTAGTTCTTTAAGTTCCGCTCAACCCAACTGGATGTGTGTAGCTTAACACATTTTGTCAATTTTTCAGGAAAAATAGTTTGGTTAAGCACATATTACCTTTTCACTTCAGAAAACGTATTTCAAACTCTGGAAATCCAATTTTGCATTCTATCCGGCAACTCACTTTTTTGTTGTAAATCTAACTATAGTAAAATCATTTTTTTTTCTTTCATACAACGACTTGACATCTATTTCAACTTGTTCAAGCTCATTTGGCTGATCAGAACATAATTTATTAGTAGAGTTATTGATGTTTAGATGTTTGAGGTGTTATGTGGGTTACAAGTGCGAACTGATATTTCAGTTGTTTAGCATATTTACAGTACTGACTACGTAGTGATTGTTTAAATCTATCACACAAACTATGGTTAATTTTATTATGTTAACATGATTTTGAATGTTTAAAGTTAATGTCAACTAAGTAAACAACTTTTATATTGTTTTCATTGCGTTTATATTGTCATAAGGATACTTGATCCCTGGGATCATGTATCCCTCTAAACGAAGGGATCAAGTATACCTAATATGCGATTTTTACAAACATACTTGTTCTATTATTGACAATCAGTGGCAATTTACTAAAAATATGTCTCAATTATTAAAGACTGTCTATACTTGAACATTACATTTCGGAATTTTTTAAAAGTTGTATTTAATGGATAATGTAAACTTCGGACTGCTTTCCTAAAAAAAAGTTTCCCTTGTCACATTCAGACGATCATTTCTTGAGCTAAAACAAAATGGCTGAAAAAAAACAAAATGTTGCCAGTTTTTATGTGCAAGTATAACTTTAACATAATTCTCAGGTTTCAAATTTCTACTTAATGATTTTGGTACATTTTTGGCTATGGGATCATGTATCCCTAGGGATCAAGTATCCATAGTCTGCCCTTCTGCAAATAAAAGGCTAATTAGTGCATAAATGTATTTTTGTAGGAGTGTATTTTTGTAAATCTCTCTTATATAAACGTAATTGATCATAGCATTTGAAAAAGGTTAGAGAAGACCTTTCACCAGAAGTGGATTTATTAATGATCATACATAGCACTTTACTTAATCAAAATTAATAGATGGTTTTATTTTTTTTTACTAGACGCTAGTTTAAAAACATATTCCAGTTACTACTATCTGATAATAAAGAATATGTAAGCTACTTCATAGAGTTTTATACTGATCTTGTATCCTTTACACGCTTGTTTTCCTTAGAAACTGACATTTTTATACCATGGATATTTATTAATATCAATTATGTTTCTTTTGGATCAGAAATTTTCTGCAAATTTGAAATTTAATGGTTTGAAGGAAAGCAAGAGTTGTTTTCGATGTTTTATCTAAAAGAAATGATGCAAGGAAGCCACTTTGAACCTTGTTATAAAGAAATTAAAGAAGAAAGATAAATAATAAATATACAGAAAAAATAACCATAAATTTCCATATCATATATGAAGTACAGCAAAAACCTCTCAAATGCGGACATTAAGGGGACTTTTTTTTTTGTCCGCAATAGAGGGGTGTTCGCAGGATAGGGGTTTAATAAAGTTATCTGCTTTGGAATCGGAGAACTAAAAATTGTCCGCATAAGAGGGCTGTCCGTTAGTAGGGTTTTTACTGTACTTCTTTCTCTGCGCTGCAAATGAAAGTTTGAATTCTTTTTAAAACTAAGATTTTTACCTTCTGGGTGGGATTTTCAATGAAAAATGCTCATATGTGTTTAACTAATCTAAGGATTGGTTACATGGGTTTAAATCAGGTTTCGGGAGGGGTTTTGATCCTGAAACCTCCCCCCTCCCCTCTGGCTGCGCCATAACCAAGCTGTCGGTATGTTACATGTAGTTCTGTTCGAGTTCTGGGTTAAGGGGTGATAACTTAGTTTATTATTGATCATCATTACATGGTTCGCCACTTTTGTATGCTTTAGAAATTGTCTACTTCGGGCATTATTTTAAACTATACTTGGGGCAAACCTATCCTGGTAGCATTGCAAAGGCTTTGCAGATCCCAATCACAGCATTAGGACGCTGCCAAGTTAGGTTTGCCCCAAGTATAGTGATTTGCATACAAACACGCACTAACACACATTTTTTTTAATCGAGATTTATATTGCTGTTGAAGGGACCGCAATATTTGCTCGTAATAACTAAGTGGTCGTAAAAAAAACAAGTTAGTAGGAAAAAAATCATACAATTCACATATTGTTTTTTATTTCTGTTCAGTAACAAAAAATATTTAATGAAATTGTTCCCAACTTGAAGCCATAATATAGTGAAATAATGAAAAAAGATGTAATCCCAATTGAATCTATTTCAGAACCCCAATTGAATCTATTTCAGAACTTTTGTCGACTCTAAGTTGACAAACATAGAAAACAGCCAAATTTTAAGAATTTTCTTCTAAAAAGTATGAAAAGTAT
Source organism: Uloborus diversus (assembly GCF_026930045.1). NCBI lineage: Eukaryota > Metazoa > Arthropoda > Arachnida > Araneae > Uloboridae > Uloborus > Uloborus diversus. Next base: position 86,281,616 of record NC_072740.1, on the reverse strand, counting down.
AATTTTAAAGAATATTGGTACCACTGTTTCCTACAAGTATATTTGAAGGATTACTGCTAGTAGCTGGCGGGAGGGGGGGGGGGCAGAGCAGCTACAGTTGAAATCTAATGGTTGATAATCAAAATTTGTACTCTAACATTTCCAATTGTCATTGTAAAACTTCTATCAACATGTGTGATAATTTTCTTTTTATAAAAAGAGACAATTTTGCTTAAAAACTCAGAGAAAAAGGGGAGAAGAGACTGAAAAAAAAAAAAAAAAAAACCTGTTGATAAATAAATTACTATGCGCAATGTACGTACATTTTATGATAGAAATAAACTTTGGACTATCTCTCTCGACTTACATTAAAAGATCAAAATAAAATTCTATGAACTTTTTTTTTAACTTTAAAAGTTGAATTTAATTTGAATCGTGCATTATTTGTAGTAAAACTCTGGTCTACCTTTACCTATTATTAAAACACTAGAAAGCCACCCGTCAAGGTATAACGGGTGAAAATTGCTTCTTCTCTTTTGCATTTGAACGAAGCAAATGTCTGTTTGGTGATATTTAGGTATTTGAAATTTCAGCCATAACTCCTGTGGATTAATCCTAAACTCCAGTGGGTAGCCTAGATTATCTACCACTTATTTGATTCCTCATTCCCCTAAAATGTCTGTCTTACCAATAAAACAGTTAAGTTACCGGATCGAGTTCAGCCTTGTCCCAATAAAGTCTTTCCCTGCACGTTAAACATTACCAAAACATATTATCAAATTATCATGTCGTGGCGTGAGTTTCATTGTTGAAACTCGCGGGTTACTCGATCATTGGCTATAATTTATATGAAGATAGCTAATGTCATTGTATGAAAATAGCTAAAAAGTTGCTTTTTCATCTATTGTGGAAAATATATTATGTTTATAAATATAAAGTAATTAATGTCTACAAATGTTTGAAGACTTTTAAAAAAATACGAATTAAAAAAATCCGATTTTTTTTTTTTACTTTTTAAAACAATTACAATTAAACTGTTTTTATATAGAATTTTCCTATCTTTCCTATGTTAAACTATTGTGTTCATCAATGAATTTGTTGTAAACAAACTTGAAAAAAAAAATAAATAAATAAAAAATTTTGTTGATTAAATTTAATTAATCGACATTTTTCAGCACCATATTTCATTTTTTAAATATATGATTATCAACAAACTCGTTTAATAACTTATATTCTGTTGTATTTAATTGTTTTTCCCCTGGTTAGACATATGAATGCTAATTGTAAAAAGTAAATGAGCAAGAAGAAAATAATTCTCTTAATGCTTTTTTATTCATTTCTAAAATATGTTTCAGCGAAGTTGAATAAACACTTTCCTCAGATGAGGTTACTTTAACTTTTACGTAAAGAGGATTAATTTTACATCCTCTAAATGTAACAAATACCAATTCCCAAAAAGTTCAATGTTTGTTAGTTATTTCGTAAAAATTTTTAATTACTCCTTACATGAATCGTAGCTCTTACATATCCTAAGTCTATTTCATGTGAATGCGCCATGTATTTATTCAGAACAACCCAAATGAAAAAACGTTCAGTCGTTCAGTATTGCTACCTTATTCTTGTCTCTTTGAATAATTTTATCTTTCTAACAACTACAGGCAATTTGAATTTTATCATATTTATGTATTACTGAATTCGAAAATTCACTTATTCATCCATTTACACCAAGTGTAACCAACTATAATACACTCTTCTTCTCTTTCCTTTATAAGATGGCGCTATCTAATGTAAATAATCATGTATGTAAATGAAAAAGTCTATTTTTCACTTTTTTCTACCGTAAACAATAGATTTAACCAACGTAATTTTTCAAATATTTATATTTCTGCTAATTATAAAGAATAAATGAGTACGAAAAAAAAGCGAACATTCATTAAGAGGGCTATGCAACCTTATTTTTATAGTTATTATTGATTGATACTCAGACATCTATCCACTAGATGGCAGCATGAACGATAAGAAAATCAAGCAGAAATACGAAGATATTGCACTGCACGACTCCATGCACTGCACTACGTATTTCACACCTGCCACCCGGACACCTTCGGTCCCTAGTGTGGAAACCGTAGGACAGCTTGCAGTGTCACATATTTAGCAATATTTTACACCCTTTACAAAAAAAAAGACAAATTTATGATTGCAGTATCTATTCTCTTTCTTTTCTACGATGTATTTTTTTTCACTAAATGGTAAATTCATGTAGTATTAGTATTAAAAACCCTATCGTAGATGGTTCGTTTTTTTTGTGGGGGGGGGGGGCATATTTTGTGAATCCCTTCAGCTACAGTTTTACCCAAGAAAACTACTCTGTTTTTCTTGCGTGTCTGTTACATTTTCATATGCTATTCGCACATCGCGAGTGAAAGAAAAATAATTCCTGCGTAACTATTTGTTAGTGGTGCTATCTGGTGTGTTTAAGCTTAACTGCTTTTATGCAGCTCTAATTTTAATGTGAAATGCAGTTGGTTTAAGAAAAATGAATAATATCTCATCCAGCTGACAAATGAAGATTACCAAGGAGCAATAGAACCTTGGACTGGCCTAGAGATACAGCATCTCCGTAGAAATATTGCTTGGAAGCATTTATTTTTTTCAAAAGGAAATATAGTTTTTGTTTTCTATCGTACTACAAAAATGAACAAATATTAGTTTTGTATTAACACGAAACTATAACGTAAGAGTGCGTCCTATTGTGCACTTTGAAAAGTTGACTCGCTATCCGACAGAAAGTATCATGAAGAATAATAATTAAGAAAAATATAGGGGAAAGGGGGCACATGTGAGCACGGGGCACATGTGAACATGTATGTTTTACTAGAATAACGTCAAGCAAAAAAAAAAAAAAAAAAAGAAAGAAAAAAAAATTGAAAAAATCTCAAGCTTTGGCAGTACCAGTCCCACTTCTTTGCCAAACTGTTAGAGCAATGAGTCAGTTTATGTTTCTGTTGTCGTGGGGGTGGGGACATCTTCGTTTTAACAGGTGTTGTATGTGATTTTATCGCTGTCTTCTTCACATGAAAAAATGATTTAAACTGACTAATAGGCTAAACTTAATTACTGCAAGCCATTAATGAACATTCAAGTAAATTTTTGACAATGTTTAAATTTTTTAATTACATTAAGAATTTTTCATTTTTGAAAATTAGTTCTGAGGTAGATGAAGGGCACTTGTGAGGGGCGCATGGGAACAGTTCCCATATCCTCTCCTTGATATGAATATTTGTAGGGTTATTATAGCGGTTAAAAAAAGCTGTAAAGATTAAAATTATCATTTCGCTACAATCAGCTTGTAAATTTATTGTAAAATTATTATTACATTATTATTAATAATTTATTTATTTATTTCATTACTTTTTTTATTTTTTATTCTTTTGTTACTGAATAGTTGGCCAAGAGTTTAGTTTTATGTAATATTTACAAGAAAATAAACTATTTTCAAATAAAAAAAGAACCGACTTCAAAAAACAAAGAGAAACTAAAAAGTAAAAAGTAATTGGTCGTACTAACATACGATTTCATACCCAAACGTATTAATCAAATTTATTTTACAACTCCTGTACAAAAATCAACTAAACTAAACCCCCAATTATAAAATAAACACTGATTTTTATTACTACACGATGAATTATTTTTAATACCTAACTAAATCTATACGATCTCTTAATTACTTCCTTTTACAAAAAAGGAATTATTGTAATCGGAGAAAATTTTTCACTCAAAAATCTACCTCAATTTCCATTTTGCTCACCCCCGAATGAATGTTGAGTTTTTTTCGGCTCGACCACAGGTGGATAAGTGCCTAAGAACGTATAGACGCGCGAAATATCCATTTTGACGATTCCCGAGTTAGTTACAACGAGTTATCTCGTGACGTCTGTATGTACGTATGTATGTCGCATAACTCAAGAACGGTATGTCCTAGAAAGTTGAAATTTGGTCCGTAGACTCCTAGTGAGATCTAGTTGTGCACCTCCCCTTTTGGTTGCATTCGGGTGTCTTTAAGGGGTCTTTTTCCCCTTTTTGGGGGGAAATCATTGTTAAATTCGATGTAAACTCAAGTGCTGTTACAATTTGGCGGACACGGCGATACATCACCAGTCTTTTAATCGCCAAGTTTTGTCGCCAACTTGGCGAGAAATTTGGCGATTTTTTTTTTTTAATCTGATTTCAATTTGGCCATTGTTGGTGATATTTACAGAGTAAACTATTGAATCACATTAAAATTACCCATAATGGAAAAATGACATTAAATTGGAGTAAAAGGAAGTCATGTGAGGCACACATCAGCTCGTTTTTCACAACACCCGAAGTCGGCGCCTCCTATAAACTACTACCCTAACGTAACTGACAACGCATCAAATCCTGATTTAAACACCAATTTAACAAAACGCGAAAATCTTTAAAACTAAACCTATATCAGTTACGATAGGTAGTAGTTTATAGGAGGCTCCGACTTCAAATGGTTGTGAAAAATTAATACATCGTATATAATTAGTTAGGTATTAAAATAATTCATCGTATAGTATTTAAAATCAGTGTTTATTTTATAGTTGGGTGTGTTTAGTTTATTTGATTTTTGTATGGAATTGTAAAATAAATTTGATTTATACGTTTGGGTAGGAAATCGTTAGTAAGTATGACCAATTATTTTTTACTTTTTAGTTCCTCTTTGATTTTTGAAGTCGGTTCTTTTTTTATTTGAAAATAATTTATCACTTTTCTGGTGAAAAGTGATAAACTTCCTTTTGTCTTCTATAACATTCATCCTATCAACTACCATCTATATTGATTTGATTTCATTTTTAACTTGCTTGGTGACTTCCAAGTCGCTTAATTTTACATTCCATTTCCATTATCCAGAGGTTTTAAACAAGAGGTTTTTACTGTCTATTTTCCCCCCATTTAGAAAATTGTGTGTGTTATTTTTTCTATTCTCATTGGCACTGTGGAAAATTTTTGAAGCTTCCTAGTATTTAGGTGAGCGTTTTTTTTTTTTTTAATTAAATTATCTGATACTCTGGTTGAGCTAGCAATTTATTTGTTGTTACGTTTTTCGCTATACCTATTAGTAATACTATATGCATGTAAACAGTAGTGTAGCTGGAAAAAAATATTTGAAGGACCACATCTCTTTCTTTTGGGTAAATGTCATGGTTGACAGATGTTTGTTTTGGGGTCAAAAAAGGTCAGTTCCGACACCTTACGCCAGTTTTTATGTAAAAAGCAGGTGTTTCATGGTTATATTACTTTTGTAAAGTTTATGTTATTTAAGGGGGGTACATAGTTTTAATGAACACTTCTTTGTTCTCGTGTTTAATATTGTAGACTGTTTCTTTCTTTTTTTTTTCTTTCTTTTTTGTAGTTCTCTCTGTTATTTATTTCGTGATTTACATTTTTTAAAAAAATGCAACCTAAAATACAGATTAAAAATTATTTTTTGTTTTATTTTCACTCGTGACCGTACTACGCTTGGAGACATGATATTTCTATTTAGAGTTAGTGCACTTTTTCACTTAAATTCAATTTTGCAAATTTTCCACCGTAACAAACAGTTTATTTTTTTATATAGTGAAATTTAATAACTTAATTTTGTGACGTGCTGAAATGGAACCTGCGATTTTTGGAATGGAAAACATATCTTACCATTCGGCAACTGAAAAATGTCTTACAAAATGAACTTTAATTGCTTTATACATCTAAACCAGAATAAAGTTTTTTTTTAATTGACTTTTCATAGCCATATATTCCTACTTTTAATGATTTTAGTTACTTTTCCTTCAAAGAATATTGCTGATTTAATGAAACATTTCGAATGTACGTGAGTATGTCGTGCAGAGAGATCGCTTGTAACTTTTTAAATGAACAAAGTCGTTCAAATGAACGAGTTAAATGAACGGATCAAAAGAATGAACTGTCCTCTGATGAACGGATCATTAAAAAGAACGACATTGCCCACCTCTAGTGGCAACCCACGAAAGTGGTTTTCACCACGTGACAACACGCACCGCGGAGTAGCGTAGCATGTATTTCTTCTACGAGGGAGAGCTGTTGTTTTAGAACAAAATGGTTTCTTATTGTTCTGCATTTGGATGTAAGGAAAAATAATTCAAGGGAGGACCAATAACATTCCATTAGTAAGTTTTTACTTTAATAATGTCTCAGTTATTTATAAATTTATTGGTTTTATAGCTAAAATAGAGTTAGAAAGCTATTTATCGCTTTTTTTGGCGAAAAACATTTTATATTACCAAAATTAACAACTTGAGCGGTTGCGCTATCATCTTTTATCTCATAAAATACTTAATATAGATGTTCGTATCTTTACAGATACCTGTGACCTCGTTAAGTTTTTTTTTTCATAAAGCTAATTGAGACTGAGAGGCAGTGGAAGCAAAGGTATGTTAGTGGCAAAATTAAAACTTTGGAGATAACCAGTGCAAATAGAAGGGGAACCTCTCGTCTGTTTTGGGGCAAGAGATGGAATTAGTAGCCCTGGTAGGTAATGCTGTACAGTGTGATTTATAGGAAAAATTGCATGAAAGCCTACATAGGACGTTATCTTTAAACGCATTTTACTCAAAACTTGAAAATGTCCACTTACATCTCTTTGCTTTTCACTGCCTCAATTCAAGTTGGGATTTATTTCTCTCTTGAATTAAGCTTCATACTAATATTACATCATCGGATGAATGCTATACGTAGGGAAATACAATTCACTTGAATGTTTAAGGGTCCGTGGAACTGTAAACAAAATTGTATCCATTGGTGACTTTTTTTTTGTATGAATTATGTATCATTAGTGATTCGAGGTGTCTACGAGAGGGGGGGGGGGGGGGGGTTGGTAATTGCACAAACTAAGCCAATGCAATTTCGGGGTCTATTTTTTTGGGGGGGGGGGACTACGTGGCATTTGAGGCGGTGCTCTTAAAGGGATGGGCACCTCCAAGATTACGGATTTATGATTCTGGTTTGTATACTCAAATAATTAACAACGAATAATTTGTATAGTTCATTTCTGATAAACAGGAAGTCCTTGTTTCTGGTTTTTTGTGTTCTAAATAAAATTTAGACAGTAAATATTGCAATCGTGTGTTTTATTTTGAATGAAATACTCTCTCAATATTCTATTGTATTATTTGCATAAGACATTATGAATGCTTTCTGATAAATTCATATGGATTCAATGCAATTTTTTGAAACTTTTAGAAACTAATTTGGAACAAGTGGAAAATTTATTTTCCCATTTGCTGTGGCAGCTCGTGGGAGGAGCCAGAGGGGGCTCGGGCCCCCTCACTTTTTCATACAGTAATTTATATCTTTTTATTTATTTTCCTTTATTTTTTTTCTTTATTGCGCGTACGTGCTTGAAATTTAAAAAAAAAAAAAAATGGATTGATGTGCGGGAGGGGAAGGGGGGGGGGGAGGGTCCGGAAATATTTTTAAAGATTTACTTTGTTGCATTTCCCCTCTGAAATGTCTATCCGGCCGATCACTAACACTAGACATTTGTCCCAGGGCCTGGGACCTGTCCGTTTTCCTTTTTTCTCCGTTATCGCAAAAAAATCGTGTTCGTTACCATTCGAAGCTCTGAAATTGAACAAATTTGAGCCCTTCAACTCGTATAAGAAACTACTGTTTCCATTTGCATACAAAACTTTTACTCGGTAAGGTTTTTTTTTTTTTAATTTCTATTCAATTTTAAAACTTGAAAAAAATAATCAAAAAGTACCTTTGAAACTCAATAAGGGTCAAATTTACCTTTAATTGTGAAGGCTCGTCTTGTCTTTGCACAACAAGAACATTCGGCAGGCCTTACTCTTCTTTCCGAGCTTTTCGGGGTCTTTTAATGCATTCTGCAACATCTGCTTTAATGCATGCCCCTTTGCAAGTAATTTTTAAAAGATTTCAAGACTCCTTTCATTCTTGCTTACCTGACCCAAATGTTCATGAGGTGCATGAACGCTTGTACGTGACAATATTTTTACATTTTTGTTCATTTTTTTCACTGCGTCTTTCAGTAAGTATTTTTTAATTTAAAAATATTTTAAAAAATCTCTATTTCTTAGAATTCATCAAAAAATCTATTATTTCTCAAAGGTGTTTTTCTTTCTTTCTGAAAACGCTATAACTTTCTAAAAAATTAATCAAAACTCATAAGTAAGATATCATTTTGAAGATTTTTTTTCTCACCACTTTCGGCAAAAAATAAAAAGGCAATTTATAAATTGGTTGTTTTGTCGAAGAAAAAAAAACGATGCAGCCACAGAAATTAGAAGAGTATTGTTATGTACGAGGGAGACAAATTATCTCACGTACATCAAAGTCTTTATTTCAAAGTAGCGGCCCGTCCCGACCTTGTTCGGGTTAAAGAAACTATCTAACTTGAATAAATATCATGCAGGTACTTTTTAATTTGAAATTTAATAGTAAGCAACATGTTTTGTTTCGTTTTTATGACTTTTGAAACAAATTGATTTATCTCATATCCTGATCAAGAGAGACCAACTTATAATATCCCACTGAACAATACAATCTTTCCGTATGTAATGTTGTACAACGTATCGCATAGTTGTTCGTTTGAGTGTCTTATAATTGTTCTTAAGATGCAGAGATTGTTAAGAGCTCCTAAAATTAGACGACTTTAATCAGGCTTGAATTATATCTGCACGCGTTCCTCTAAGGTACCACAGGAAGAGTTTGATGAAAGTCACCATCAAATACAAAGGTCACCCCTCTCACGATTTCGTCTAAACTTTTTTGGCCTTCTAAGGTTCTATATGTGCCTTCTACTGCCTAACGGTAGCTCATCGAACATTTGTCCTACATAATGAGACACCATATAGAAAAAGTTCTCCCAATTGCCCGGTTTTTCTTGTGAATCCGGAGTTTTTCTGGAGGAAATATTAAAAGTAGTTTAAATGTGGAATGGTCAGTTTTTCCACCTTTAAGTAAAGTCCCGGTACTTCCGTAAAAACATCGCAAAAGTCTGTTTATCGATTATTGGTTGGTGTTGAATTTATTTTTTTCCAGTTTCACGGGGTATGCTGATAAACATCAATTTGCGTTCTTGGTTTTCTTGTACCAATCTTGTGTTAATAGAATTATTTTCGTTGATTCTCTGCGGCATTGGCAAAAAAAGTCCCCTATTGAGTATCCGCTTCATTGACAAATTTTGCCTTTTATTTAAATAAGACTTTGGTTTATATCATTTGACATTAAACGACAATAATAGTATTTCTGATGACGTTCTCCTCGCAAGATGTCACAGAGATTTTTCTCTGTGACGATAGATCACTTTTTAAAATGTTTGTCATAAAGCAATAGCATCTAAAAATTCGCATAAGAGTAAAGCTAGTTATTAACAATTCTATGAGCTTAGGAGCGGAGTCAGAAAGTTATATGTATCAAATAAGATTAGTTTCTGAGGTTTGTCGTTCTCTATAAGAAGGAGTTCTGTACATGCTCCTTGATATATTGACAGGACTTTTGACTGTCAAATTACTTTGAAAAAATGTTGAAACATAAAAGTGTTCTAAATTAATTTTGAAGTCCGGTTCGCTCTTGTATTCATTTCCTTCGGAAAACTTGCTTTTATCACATGCCTCTACTATTTTTTTTTCTCTTGACAATTTCTTTCTGATAAGATATTTATGAACTATATTATTTTATTATACCGTTTTTAAATGCTTAAATACGGTCATCATGAAGAATAGTTCTCCAAATGGTTTTTATTTATTTTTTCCTCTTCTTAGTCAAATTCTTTCCTATCGAATGTTTTTTTGTACGTTATTGATTTAACTCTTAACTTTGGAAATACGGTAATTATTTCAATTACTCTTTGAGTTGAGAATTTTCTAAACTAAATGTACTTAAGTGAATCTATTAGCAGATGTTTTTTATTTCAATTTTAGTATGAATGAAAAACCTTAAAGAATAGCCCGAAATGCAAGCAATATTAAAAACACTTATTATTATCGTCTGTCTGCACTACTTGAAATCAGAAACTAATTTGCCCGAAGCGAATTGCAGTTATAATTCGTTTAAATAAATTTTGAAGCATACGCATTCTGTGACTTAGATGACTTGCAATGCCAAAGACTAATGGACTGCTATAAATCTAATCCTCTGCAACTTCAAATACCCGTCAGGTGCGGGACAATCGGATGCATAAAATATGCATAATTTATAGCCTATGTCACTCAGTAAGAACGCACCTTTCATATGTAGTGAGAGAATTTTTCAAATAGTTGAAATGATTCCAGAGATTACCTCGGACATATAAACATAAAAATCCACCCTTTCTCTTCATGATATTAGAATAGATAAGCATCCGTTTGGAGACTATATGGTGTAATTTGAGCCTGAGCAATTTTTGAGTTAAAGTGAGGAGTAACATGCTGAAGCTGTGAGTGACATTCCATTTTTATTCGCATTTAGAGCTTAGTCTCCAAGTAATAGCACTCAAAGTTTTAGTGATGTTCGCATAATAATTGTTAAAAACAGTATGACTCCCCTTAGGATGTTTGTGGCTGCCAGTGGCGTAGCCATGGAGGGGGGGATAGGGGGGTTAGACCCCCCCATGAGCCCCAAAAGATTATATATATATATATATATATACAGTGAAGCACCGTTTATACGTTTCTCTTTTGTACGTTTTTATCAATTATATGTTTTTCAAATCGGTTCCTGCATAGTCTAATACTCAGTAACCTATACCAATTATAAGTTTTTTCATACAGTCCCTTCAAAAACGTATAAACGGTGCTTCACTGTATATACATACATTTTATATATATATATATATATATATATATATATATATATATATATATATATATATATATATATATATATATATATATATATATATATATATATATATATATGTGTGTGTGTGTGTGTGTGTGTGTGTGTGTGTGTGTGTGTAAACTTGAGGGCATAGCTTTACTTTAAACTTCAGAAAAAATTAACCCCCTCCAAGGATTTTTTCTCGCTACGCCACTGTGTGGCTCCCCTAAATTTTATTTCCTTTCCATAGTCCTCTGAATTTTTCTGTGGTCTCAAAGGGGGTATATGGCCCTCATTGAGAAACCCTGATTTAGACTAATTTTCCGTGCCTTTGTAAAGCTGTTTTTTAATGTATTTTGTTGTGAAATTTCCCGCCAATGTGTAGAAAAGAGTAGTTTAATAACCGAAAATTTGAATTTAGACTTCTTTGGATTTTTTAAAATTCCAAAAATTTAGTCATTGCTATTAATAGGAGTAAACATTTCATTTCTCGGATATTTTGGCGATCCTCCTCCAAGAATTTTTGTCTTCCCTCATATGGGGTAAAATATCCCGTATGTGAATTCCTGATGAGCATCAATGAAACTTCGTTGCAAATTTGGAAAAAATCTGATGTTAGACAAAAATCCGTCCTCAGTTTGCCATAACTGTGTATTTGTATAAGGAACAAACACACACAAACATACAGCCATTTCTATAATAGATGTTAAGCAAATTGCGTTTCAAGAAACCTATTAAAGAGTTATTAATTAACTTTAGAGTACAAATTTGTTTCAAAGAAATGCCCAACACCGATATATGTTCGGTATTTTTAAAATTTCTATTTAATGCACAAAAGTTTCTATTTTTACAACTTGTCAGGATTTCTACCATCCTTTAAATTTGGTAAATGACTTAATTTCATTTGGTAAAATGACTTAAACCAAATCATTTGTTATTGAACTACGCGTTTTTTTTTCTATGTATAAACTGTAAAGAAAGTCAACAAAATTATATTTCATAAAATTTATTCTAATTTCATCACGTCTTAATTGGCACATCAACAACTGTACATCTATACCTAATATTTACAATATTTATACATAACTTGATTGGCTCAAAGTGTTTGTTGAAAGTTCATTTCTCGTATATATTTCACAACACTTGTACAAAAATGACTTGTCAATTGGATGAACACGATACACTTTCAGAAAATGAAAAATTCATTTCAATAAAGACAAGTAAAATTGAATATAAGAAAACAACGTTTCATCGCATAAACTATATTAAAGCTCAAAAGGATGAATCGTTGTTTTCCCAGATTCATTTGTTCCGCAAAAACAAGCATTATTTATTTTTAAGGTAAATTGGTTTTACTCGTCGTACGAATGGGGGTAGTACTTTCATACCATTAACATCGAATAAATACTTTTTGTTTTACTGAAAAACTGGTTGGGTCAAACACAATATACTTATTTTAGAGAACGGCATGTAACTGAGGAGAAGATGTAGCTAAGATTGGCTATAGTTTGACGCTGGTAAAAAGATGCTTGACCTTGCGCTTTGAATGCATTGCGCATAGCAGAACCTTAGTGACGGAGCTTTTGTCACTGTTGCTTCCGGGCTGAAGGCAGCCCAGACACAAGCATTATTTACTTTTAAGGTAAATTGGTTTGGTAAATGGGGGTAGTACTTTCATACCATTAACATCGAATAAATACTTTTCGTTTTACTGAAAAACTGGTTGGGTCAAACACAATATAGTTATTTTAGAGAACGGCATGTAACTGAGGAGAAGATGTTGCTAAGATTGGCTATTGTTTGACCCTGGTAAAAAGATGCTTGACCTTGCGCATTGATTGCAAAGATGAAATATTGAAAGCATTGCGCATAGCAGAACCTTAGCTTTTGTCACTGTTTGCTTCCGGGCTGAAGGCAGCCCAGACAGATTTGCTATTAATGCCGTACTAACTGAGGATTTATCGTCTCCAGATTGGTCATAGCGCAATCAACAAGTTATAGTCTTCTTGACGAAAGTAGTTTTTGATGGGTAGAAGAAGGAAAAAAAAAAAAGGCCAATGAGCGAGTCTGTTTTAGTGGCATGGTGCAACGAACAAATGACTTGCTTTGAAAACCTGTGACAAAACTCTTGCTCCTCTAACTGTCGTGTCAGAGTAAAATCAGCAAATCTTAACGATAGTGACTTTGTGACACATGAACGTTTTTAACCATTTTAAACACTGCGCCACTTTGGTACTTGTTACAGGGATAGGAACGATTGCTCACTAGGGTTGAGTGAAAAAAACAAAATCGAGAAATATGTAAAGCTTATATGCGCAAAAGTTGCCTCCTACCAAGCCAATTTATCATACAAAATTTCAGTTTAATCAAATAATATCTTTAGCTGCCCATTTGACTTTGAATTTTAAGTAATTAGTCTGATTTTTCATCAAACTGGCAAAAATGGAGTGATAAAATATAATTACCTGTCATTTGAAACTTTGCGTGTTTGAAATTAAACTTTTGATAAATAAATACTTGTTATATAGTTAGTTGAATTACCTAGGTGATTGCGAAATTGCTTTCAAACGTGTATTAAGCGCGTTAATCGCATACTCTACCAGAGAGAGAGAGAGTGCACTTTCTTACTGCGTTCACTGGTATCAACTGCGTTCTTTGTTCTAGTCGGTTGTCTCTCTCTTTGAAAGTAGTTCATTTAATTTGAAATATTTCAAACCATTAAAATTATTGCTTCAAATATAAGACGCTGTTTTTGCATATAAACAAATTGAAAGGAGAAAAGAAAAAACGTAATTATAAGTCAAGGTTTTTTTTTTTAAATTTTTTTTTTTTAAGCATCGTAAATGAGATCAGCGTCAATTTTTATAAGTGCAACTGAATTCCAGTCAAAGTCAAATTATTATCTGCTTTCAAATTTATTGTAGGAATCTTGAGATCTTAAACATAGTTGTCAAGTTTAGCCATTTTTTCCCTTTTAAAGCTGTTGAAGGCCCATCTCTCTCGCACGTTTTATATTGTTGGTCAGCATTGACAATAGAATGTTTTCCTGGCATGACTACGTTATTTTATTATACTGTAGATTGTAAAACGTATTCACTTCCAATCCAACGTGAACAACATATTCTTTTGAAACTTTCACGTTCTCTGATGAGAGTTTTCTCAAAACCGAAAAGTTCTATTTGTTGTCTTTAACCTCCTACATTTACTGTATTATTTCTTCACAAACAGAATGAAATACTTTTGTTTGAAATTCCATTCCACATTTTATAGATATAACATCGATCTGTACTTCAGATCGATGAAGTAAGTTCAGTAGTAAAATGACCGTAGTTGAAGTAAGTAAGATGACCTCATCATCAGAGGCAACCTCTGCCAAAGATACGTCTACTTTTTAAAAGTTTACTACAGCCATATCTTCAAAGGACTCTAGTTTTTTTCCCAATTTCTAAACCATATCCTTTTGGACCAGCGGTTTTTTCTATTCAAATGTTGGAGTAAATGGCGTAATTGTAATTCATTTGTATGAAATTCATAAATAAACCATTGGAAAGAACGTCCAATAGAAATCTCATTTTTTTTTTTTTTTTTTTGACTCCACTTGTAAAGCCTGTATTGACAACTGTTTCACTTAACCTATTAACCTACAGCGGGTTACTTAGAGATATCAATAATTTTCTTTCAAATAGTTAATATGGCTGTTTTAATGTTATAAGAGCTACCAGACATAGAAGCTACAAGGCTATTATACTGTGATTTAAGTTGTGAGAGTAAAACAACTTAGTCTTCTGTTGTCGTTCTAAATTTATTGTTTCATTCCTTAATCTGACACAAAATGTTGCCCTTTCGACCGTCAAAGTACAGTAGTATATTCTTATGAAAAAGGTTATTCATCACTTTTCTTTTCAAGTCAATGAGTATTTTTCTTCTTTTCCTTCTGGTTTTGCGACGATCGACTTCTTTGGAGAATTTTTCTTTGTCAATTATTCAAGTACAAATGTGATGACCAGCAACAGACTCTGGGCCCAGTATGCTTTTCCTAGGTCAGTTAGTTCCTAATGAAGGTCATTGGCCATCTTAAAGCTATCTACCCCAAGTGCCCGAAACCCTACTGAAGTATTAATTTTTCCTAATTTCTAGATTAGCTTGAGATTTGAATAGCTTAAAACAATGACCCCTTGTCCGGC
The DNA here is from genome assembly GCF_026930045.1 of Uloborus diversus. NCBI lineage: Eukaryota > Metazoa > Arthropoda > Arachnida > Araneae > Uloboridae > Uloborus > Uloborus diversus. The sequence continues at coordinate 86,266,605 of NC_072740.1, read as the reverse complement.
TGTCCATGCAAAAATTTATAATAAAACCCATTAGCATCTTTCATATTGATAAATTGAAGCAAATGAATCATGTCCCATCTGATCTCTTTGCTCCAGTCTATACATATTAGGGCTTTTAAGTCTGGCACCATTATCAAAATATAAAAATCCTCTTGCTAGCCTAGAAGTCCTTCTTTGGGCCCTTTACAATGAAAAATTATCTTTCTTCGGATAAGGAGACTGAAACTGAACAGCATTCTAATTACTAAAGATGAGATCTTACCTAACTCACGTATCTTTTAAAACAGCACTGATAAGAATTGACGCTGATCTATCGCAGTCATCATCCTATGCTACATTTGGAAGTTTAATTCTCATTTACGATGCTGAAAAAAAAAAACCTTGACTTATAATTGTGTTTTTCTACTTTCAAGTTGTTTATATGTAAAAACAGCGTCTTCATTTATATTTGAAGTAATAATTTTGATGGTTTGAAATAATTCAAATTAAATGAACTAACTTGCAAGGAGAGACAACCGACTAGAGAAAAGAACGCAGTTGATATCAGTGAACGCAGTAAGAAAATGCACTCTCTGATAGAGTATGCGATTAGTGCGCTTAATACACTTTTGAAAGCAATTTCGCGATCGCCTAGGTAATTCAACTAACTATACATAAAGTATTTATTTTTCAAGAGTTTCATTTCAAACACTCAAAGTTTCAAATGAGAGGTAATTATATTTTATCATTCCATTTTCTCCCGTTTGGTGAAAAATCAGGCTAACTACTTAAAATTCAAAGTCAAATGGGCAGCTAAGATATTATTTGATGTAGCTGAAATTTCGTATGATAAATAGGCTTGGTAAGAGGCAACTTTTCGGTCGTATAGGCGTTGCATATTTCTCTTTTTTTTTTTTTTTTTCACTCCACCATATTGTGCACCCTTCCTATACCTGTAGCAAGCAGAAAAGTGGCTCACTATTTCAGCTAATCAAAAAAGTTGTCTTATTACAAGTAATCACAAAGTCATCCCACCCACGGTAGCAGTTAATCTGATGCACAAGTAACGTTCATGATAATGAACGGCCATAAAAATATTCTCCGGCATTGGAGAGGTTGTAAATGATTTTTATAATCGGTAGCTTTATTTTTGTATAACGCAACAAGCAGTTCAGAATTAAAGCTTGACCACGGAGAAACGACAGATGACCTTGAAGCGGGAACATCATTTATAACTTTTTTAATAGGTTGTTTGTTATTATTTTGTTTTCGATAGGATCAGCGAGAACGTGCCTCTTACTACTCGGCCACAGACGCTTTCTCTCTGATTCTACCTATTACAAATGACACGACTAATGATCCTGCTTCAAGGCCATCTTTCCGTGGCTCCTCTGCTTACATCAAAGCACAAACAATTGCTTGCTTACAAGCGGTTGCTAACCAACCAAATCTTATATAAACTATTGAAATTATTAAACTATGCTCACGATAATGATCCCGAAAAGTACTTTTTTTTTGAACTCGTCACAATGTTTTAGACTTTCTTCATATGAGGCGTCTTAGTTGAATCAACTTTCGAACGAGTGGATATTAGGAAGTGTAACCAGGTATAGGGCATGATCCCACTAGACTTGACCTACCCTCATCGAGTTTCCTAAAATTGTTACCATAGATGAAGAGTAAAAATTGTAAATGAAACGTGAAAGTAAGAATTTCTACCTCCTTTCCGTTCCTTAATTAGGGTTGCCAGAGGCTAAAAAAGTGCCCAAAAAATGAGTAATTTACTCTCATTGTTTTCTCAAAAATTGTTATCATAAATAAAGAGTAAAAGCCGTAAAGAAAGCGTTAAAGTAGGGTTGCTCGCTAAATTACACCTCACTCTTCTGCAACAAATACAATACAGAAGGAATAAACTTTATTTTTTTAAAAATTAGTCACTGTTTTTGTTTTTTGTTACAAAAACATTTAATTCTTGGTTTCAAATTTTTTAGCAACCATTTTATAGCCAATTGTACCTCATGCCTCTCTAAATACTATAGTAGGCGATCAACATGTTACAAAGATGTTTCGCAGGTTATATTCATGACTGCCTCTTTTGCTCTTTTCACTTGATCCCTTTGCTCTTCTCTTTTCCCTATCGTTAGAATTGTAATTGCCTAGTTTGTCAGTTAATTGAGTAGAGTATTTTTCCCAAAGACATGCATAGATAATCCACACTACGGATTGTCGGGAGTTCACTGTATCTTACCTTGATTATTACTGCTTCTAATCGCTAAAAGGTTTACAGGTACGATAAATTTACAGTACAAATAAAAATGTTTTCAGAACTTAAAAAAAAATTAGCTGCTCGTCCATTCATTAAAAAGTGATCTACATCTCCCCGCTCCCTGGTTCAAACTTTTAAAAAATGCTTCTCTTTTCAATATGGTCCTGGGAAAAACAGGAAGAAATATATGTGTATATAAAGTTTCAATATTGAAACTTCGAATAGCGACAACCCTATGATTGGACCACTTTTGCTTGGGCAACCCTATACCACCTGTTTTGTAATATTTTTACCTACATTTTTTTATATAACTTGTGTGGAAACTCGATGAGGGTAAGTTATTCATTTTTGGGCACCTTTTAGCCCCTGACAACTTGATTAGGGACCGGAAAAAGGTAGACAATCTTACTTGAGGGTTTTTTACAGCTTTTACTCTTCATTTATGACAACGATTTCTGAAAACTCGGTGAGGGTGAGGGGTAAATTATCTAACTCCTTGGACACCTTTTAGCCCCTGACAACTCTGATTAGGGACCCGAGAAAGATAGGCAACCTTATTTAAGCGTTTTATTTCCATCTTTTACTCTTCATTTATGATAAGAATTTTAGGAAACTCGATGAGTGTAGATCAACCCTAGTGGGATCTTAGACTAGAAGAAAAGGCCTTCCATCCTTCACACGACAGTCAACTGTATCTGGTGTGCTCGACACACCAGGCACATGTGCAGCTACCATTCTTATCCCGATGACTGCAATTAACTTTTTAGTTGATCATTATCTGGACATTGCAAAGCTTTTCTTCTATGTACGAGTAAACTAGTTGAGAATCAACTCGGTTCAGGTTCAGTATTAATAGCCTTATGAAGCAGCTGCTTGAATATACACGACTTATTAAAAGAAAAGTTGATTCAACTAGTTGTCTTGTGTCAAGACAACGAAAAACATCAGTAAACTAGTTAACAGGCTACTTTTTTCGAAAAGTTGATTCCACTAACCGCCTCTTGAGTAGAAGGCCTTAGGCTAAAATTAAAAAAAAATTTTTTTTTTTAATTTTCTGTTGGCTTTTTAATGAATTATTAATCTAAGAGAATGAACTAAATGATGAAAACTAATTTTTTTTCTCCAAACGCGTTGCAAATCAATTAAAGAAAAATGTAGTGAATTGTTAAACATAATACATGTTTTAATTAAAAAGCTCGAGTTTACATACGTTGTTGCACTTAGTTACTTTTACAGGCAAATGGGCATCATACCTCCGAGCCTCACTCTAACACTACACAAAATATGTACATTGAAGCATTTTACACTTCAAAATATCACACTATTTACAGATAAGCATTACTTTTCAACAGGTCACACACCATTTACATTGATGCATTACCTCTGCACGTGTCACACCATGCCCAAGTCACATACATTGATGCACTAGCTTTGCGAATGTGTGTTTTTTTTTTTTTTACATTGATCATTCAGAGTTCAAAAATATGGCAGTTCAAAAGATTAATAATAAAGACTGGAATGTTTTAATTAATAGTGGAAAAGTTACTAATCGGAGTTTAAGATTAATGAAAAATACTTTGAAATTGATATTTACTTCTGCTGCTCACATAAAATGGTACTGGTTATTTAAAAAGTGTTGCTTGGGGTACTAGTGTCAGTCCGTACAAAAATCACTGGAATGTGAGAAAACAATACTCCTTTCACAAATAGCAAATCAAGTGCAAAGAAAATTCATTTCGCAAAATGTAATTTTTTCTTCGCGCAATTTAAGTCTTTATAAACTTTTTCTAACGATTCTATGTTGTTTACAATATAAATAAAAGTTATGATTTTTTTTCTGGTGAACACAATTTATTTTTTACAGGTTTTAAAAACAACATCATGTATTAAGATAATATTGCACATTGGGGATACATTAATTTTGTGTGGCAGACTCGCACTTGGGTCTCTAAACAGTTTCTAAGTTCTGCAACTTGACTCCGTTACTCCAGTTTGCAAATGGCGACCTTTGCTTAATCTCTCAATGAAACTTGGCAGTGTAAAAGTAGTTGTTTAGCAAAGTATCAGTTAAGGCTTACCTTGAAATAATGAATATGAAATTATGATCTTTGAACTAAAAATTATGAAATTAAGTGATATCGTGGAATATTAACTAACTTATAAAAAATAAGTAAGTAAATAAGATTGTTGATGTGTAAGAACTTTTGCAGACGTCACCAAGTTCTACAAGAGGTTCTTTGGTAGTATTTTATAATTTTTAACGATTAATTAATGAGCACAAAGTTGGTTTTGACATCTTCAAATTAACGCTTATTGCCTAATGCTCTTAAATGAATAGATTTAAATAATCCTTTTTTATTTCAAAACCTTTCGTAATCATTAATAATTGAAGAAATTACTTAGTTTAAGTTGATAACCGATTGATTATGTACTGTAAAATGTTTATTTTTTACGGTGTCTTCCTTCTTCATTATGTTAGCTGCAATTCAATGTCCATTGTGACTGAACCGAGATTTGTTTAGTCAGCCTATTTGCGACTGAACCACAATCGGTTTGCCTGTTGAAGATGAGTTCTTTTTATGAAGGAAAAAATCCTGGTGATTTGTATTTGTTTCACATGTTAGTCATGATCAGTCTACAAAATTTTAATTTAATTCATGCTTGATTCAAAACGGCTGACTTGGTTAGTTAGCGAAGAAACTCTTGGAAATACTTCGTAAAACTGATAAATGAATAATTGATGCTGGGATGATCAAAGTTAAAAGTTCTGAAGAAAAAAACCTTTTTACAATTGTACAATAATTCGGAATATCAGTTCATGATCAGTAAGTATAGAATTCTGTTCAAATTCATCCTAAGCAATGTCGGCTGACAATTTTGTTTTCTTATTTGGTCCAAATTGCACTAGAGAAAAACAAAAATCCTTTTGTGTCTTCAAAAATCTTTCCCTTAAGCCCAAATGATAGCCAAGATCTTTGATAGTTCAAAGGGAGGGCGAAAACACAATATATCCGATGTAGCTGGCACAGAAACAAGTCAAAAACCTTTGAATTCAGCACATCACTTTGGACGTGAGGTTTAACAAGCTCGCCACACAGTCAGTCCTTTGCTACCCAATTTCAAATTGGCGTCTCGAATAGGATTAGGGATAATCGACCAGAAGGAAAGGCCGAGGGAAATGATTTCATTTCCCTAGTCTTCGGACTGTTCGCGATGACCACCCGGGCGATGATGAACTATGTACATGTCAGAGGTCATCGATTCCGCGTCACACAGTCACGCCACCTGGCTCATGTTCAGCTGCAAGCTCGAATGGGAGCAGAGGCAGTACAACATTCCACAACCTGGACATGATGTCGCTGCTGTCATCGAGGGCATGGAGATGGCTGCAAAAGGAGAAAAATGGTTCTTTTCAAACAACTATAATAACAGGAAAACATTTCATTTTATTATCTCACTCAGGGCCCGACCAGGGCCGTCCGAAGAGGGGGGCGAGCGGGGCTATCGCCCCAGGCGTCAAGATGTGAGAGGGCGCCCTAAACTAAGCTTTTGCTGCATTACATATTTTTCACTATCATTCTTTTTTAAAAAGTTTTTAAAAGCTAACACATAAGATTTAACTTATATCTAGAATGGTACAATCTAAAAATCTTTCAGATTACATGTTCAATTGTGTTCGAAAATTGAAATTAATATAAAATGGCTGGTACTTTTCCATTATACGTCCACTCATCTGTGTGTGGGAGGGAAGAAGAGGGTGCCAGAAAATACTTGCCTCGGGCACCGTCATCTCTTGGGACAGCCCTATGCCCGACTAACTAAAAGTGAGGCCCTAGGCCCACAATAATTTGGAGGCCGCCCCTGAAGACTCTATAGCGGAATACAGTGGTTGATTTCCAGGTTTGGGCCCCGTCGGAATGCATTTTTGGGGCCGCTTTGTCTATCCCAGAGTTACATAAATCATTAACCATGTGCATTTATGAACCCTTCAGGGCCTCTCACAGTTGTGACATAGTAAACTCGCTAATAGCAGAATGAATAAAAATTCTCCTTTAAGGAATTTTTTTGCAATAAGTCATTATTCTTTTTATTACTATGCATAGTTCTTTACGAAATTTGAGACCCCTTAGGAAGATGGGGCCCCAGGCCCAGGCTTGGTCGGCCTGTGCGGTAATCAGGCCCTGCTCTCCCTTAGAATACAGTATAAGAGAGAAAATTTCGAAGAATAATGTTAACCCTTAACTGGTGAAGTGGAGTGCAGGGTGCCCCGAACTCAAATTTTTGGGAGGGTTGAAATTCTCGATTTGCCGAATATAACCCCTAATTTTGCCGAATGATGATAATTTTGCCAAATGGAACTATAAATTTTGCCGAATTCTGATAATTTTATCGAATGGAACTCCAAATTTCGCAGGATGACGATAATTTTGCCAAATTGTCAGACAAAATTTGCCGAATAAGGAAATTTTTGGGGTGTTACAATGACCTTCCGCGACCTTACAATCGAAGAATTGCAATTAAGTATTTAAAGGTCTTATAGAGATGCAACAAAGGGATGTAAGTGCTAAAAAAACAATTTGGAGATACACAGTACAAATGGTAAGAGAAGTCTCTTCTGCAGTAGCGCAGCCGGAAATCACCTTCTGGAGTTTAATTTTGATCATTACTGCCTTCCTATGTTGGCATATAAATTACCGCATGCGCTAAAACTAAGGGCTCTGGGAGGGGTTTTGTCGTCAAAACCTTCCCCTGGGCTTTGTCACTGCCCCTTGGTTTTGGGTCAAGAGATAGTTCTGAACGTGCTGCTGTACAGCATGATTTACGGGAAAAAAATAATGAAAGCCTAAAAAGTAAAAACTATTTTCTGTATCTTTACTGTAAATACTTGTACATTGAAATGGTTCAGGAGGCAAAATATTTCAGTTTACTTTTTATGAAAATGAACTGTGACTTATTACTTGCTCTGGCGAGGTAAGAATTTTTAGTTTGTGGCAATATGCTTTCTGTGAAAAACTCAGCATGCGTAAAATGGACCAAAAGAAACCATCTGTGATGAAAAATCATGCAAGTTTAGATATTCATTTGTTTTTTTCCTCCCCTCTTTCAACGCATTCCTATGGCTTAAAGTGGTTTTTCCCATGGCCCGATTAGCCTTTGAAATTAGGGGAAGCTTGGTCTCATTTTGGGGCCCTCCCCCACTTTTTGTTCCGAGAAATTTATCTAAAAATTCCATGTACATTGATATAAAACTCATTAGTGCTACAAGTAATATTTACAAAAGTGACCCAGTAGAATTCAGTCAAGTTTATTCCACAGATTAAAATTTCATATGTCACATATGTTGTACTGCAATGCTCGACGAATATGAGTAGTAAGATATTCAATCAGATTTAACACTTCACAAAAGAAATTAAATAACATAAATGTGCATTATAAGAGTTGAATCAAATCCCATAATTCAAAATATAACTTGTATCAGATTTTATTAAATGTGTCCTCGCCTTTTATTATTCAATTCTTCCAAACATTTTTATCTAGTAATCTTTTTAAAAACGCAGTTAAAAGCACAAACTGCAATTGTTAAACAGTTTTTCAGTCATATTTAAGCCCCCTAAAAATTCTGAGGGGAAGCTTAAGCTTCCTGCTCCTTTTGGGTAATCAGGGCCTGGTTTTCCCTTCAACCTTTTTCTTTTATAAACGTTTTTTCTCTCTTTTCTGTTTGCAATAAATGTTAAGTACTTCCCAGTTTGTGTGTCTGAGCATTTAATTTCTAAAACAGGGGTTGATATTTGAGATTTGTGCTCTAGAACAGTGGTGTCCAACCTTTTTTCATCCGAGGGCCGTACCTCATATTAAAATCATTCTCATGGGATAAATACTGCGAAAATTTCAAAATATTAAATTAAAAAAAATAATAAAATGGGAAAATATGGAAATGGAAAGGAAATTAAAAGTACATAATTGTTGTTATCAATTACCTGATGCTTCTTTTATTAAATGCATATGTTTTTCAGGTACCGATTTCTGAATATTTATCTCTAAATTTATAACATTGTCATTAACCATGCTTTTTGATTTGAAGCCATAAACACAACAACGGGCCACGCAGATCAACTCCACTGGCCGGGTGTGACCCGCGGGCTTTAGGTTGTAAACCACTGCTCTAGGAAATAAGCTTCTTTAATTTAATTTTTAAGAAACTGGAACTGAGCCATTTAATCACTGGAAAGGTATATTCTGGCTCTAGTAAAAAGATGTTTGGTCTTGTACATGCTCATTTATGTTTGGATTGAAAGAGAAGAAACTCTTAGATTGTCACAACACCAACAATCGTTTTCGGCAACTCAAAGTCATAGTTTGAAAAAAAAAGTAAAGGCTCTTCACCCTTATTGTAACAAATGGCATAGTTTAACCTTCAGCCAGTTGAAAGTTAACTTATCAGAGCCAGACTATAAGCTTTGTTGGAACTGGAACGGCTTCTTGGGAGGTAAAGAGTGCCAGTACACCAATAAAACGAGTAGAAGAAAAGTGTTTCTTCAATCTAGATATTGAATCTTTTCAATGGACAAGAGAAAAAAAAGATAATTTAGATGAGAGCATAAATCATAAGAATTATGCTTTATACTCTAATGAAAACTGTGCGATTTCTCAAGACCATAAATCATGATTTATATATTCTTGAGAAATCGCAGACACCAGACACGCGTAAGAAATATTTGGGTTAAAGTTTGAGCTATCCTGCTAGAGATATGGAAAGAAAATCCCTAACAAAAATGATAACAAGCACAAATGAGTAGCTGCTTCTTGCAATATACAGTCGCGCCCGCCGTTAACGAAGCCGTAAATAACGAATTCATGGCTAGAACGTAATAGTTTCGTTCCCCCTTTAAGTTTTACAGTATGTCATTTAACTTTTAGCAACGAACTGTTATAACGAAATTTTTATTTGGCTCCCTCAACTTCGGTATAAACGAAAGTAACTGTAACTCTTTTGTGCTATGAACATGTATATGTATCTGTATATGTTGTGAAGTATTGGATGAATGGAGTGTTTTATATACCTAATTAATCAACTAAAAATTTATTTTCAGAGTGTTAAATTAAAATCGTTGACAGCACTGTTATTAATCTTTTCATGGATATAAATTAACATCTAAGGACTGGCTTGAAACTGAGGGTTCAGGGGTGCGGGTTCCCTATCACTATGAACAGATTTAAAACGCTTTGTTAATTACTTTAAATATGTACATTGCTTTGACACAAGCACTGATGTCACCCGGTGCAGTAATTTTTGGTACAGTCCCCCCCCCCCCTTCCCATCTCAAAAACATATGTTCATATTTAAGATGAAATACATTACGAAATTAAAACGTAAGCTGGGGGAAAAGCTCCCCCCCTGACAAGGATCTTAAGTAATGCTATTCACAACATTTAATTTGATTAATTAATATCAAACGTTTGCTTCAAAAAATGAAAGGTTTTGGCTTTACGCTACCTAGCAAACAGTCTAATTTATTAAATGTGAATGAAATCAAGGCCAAAGTGTCAAAATTTAGTCTCGAAGTTAAAATAATAATAATAATAATAATAATAATAATAAAAGAGCCATGGAAATTGCTAAAAAAGAATACTTATACTACCAAAACGAATTTCAAGTCAATATAACGTTGATTTTTTAATAACATTAGTATGATTAAAACGTTCATAATACGTTGGCAAAAAATATAATAAGACAAAACAAAATAAATTCATTAAAAAAATAATAAGGTTAAAAAATAATAGTAAGAGATAAGGTCAAGTCACGCTCTTATTATTGTCGATCTCTAATCAAATCGGGGTAAAGACAGAAGAAGAAAATCAATTTTGGATGAGAATAAAAACTTTCCAAGGAAAAAAAAGAGTTATAAACCAAATAAAAAAAGATTTTTTAGCTGAAATTTAAACAACAAGGTGTGAATAAGGTTACATATATGTCTCGAGCAGGTTTTATCTACACTACATATCTGAAATTATATATGCGTGTATTAATAAAATAATTGATACATGTTTGTTAATTATTATAACTATTATTTTGTGATTTGATTTAGATTGAATTATTTTTTATAACTAAATCCCAGTTTTTGCTGAATTTCCGCAATTGTATTATCTTCATATTCATCAGAAAAATTTCAATAATTCAAGCCACGATCCCTGAGGAGAAAATTGCCGAGAGTTGGGTCTTTGTGAGCGAACGTTTTATGGCTCATTTTTGCGTTACTATCTTTTATCAAGCACTTTTTTTGCTTTGATGTACGTAGTTAACTCCAAATAAATAAAATAAAAATTTAAAGTAAAATAGCTCAAAAACTATTAATATCACTTTTTAAATAGTGTTTTGACGCAGCTAAAAAAGTCCATGAAAGACAAAAAATACTATAATATAGATTTTTTTCCCCGACCAAAAACCTCTTTAGAATAAGTACTGTTTTGTCATGATTTCATATCTGTGTGATTTGTAATTATTTGTGCAATTCGGTCCATGATGTGCATTTGGGGGACAAAACCAACTTTTCAACCAGTGAAAACGCGGTCAGATGGTCAGAGGCGGATACAGAAAGAATTTTTGGAGGAGGCACCAGAGAATAAAAAGTGGTTCCCCTCATACATTTTTCACAATAAATTTCTCGTGGAATTCTTTTTAAATGTTTTTGGGATCCCTTAAATTCAATTAACGTACTTTACAATACACAAATATTACATACTATTTTACTTAGACGTAAACTATCTGTTTCAACATTTTAAACCAGTTAAATACTAAAGAATACATATAATTTCATCCAAAGCCTGTATTAATGATAGTATTAGTGAGAAATAAATGAGATTTTATAATGATTATATAGTCGAACCCCGTTAAAACGATCTCAAAGGAATCTTTGAAATAAATTCGTGCTATGCGAAAACCAATAACAGAGGACTAGGTTATTAAACAAACCCATAGACTCACGTTAAGATTTGTACTAGATTTATTTATACGTTTATCCTCATTGAAGCGAGTGTTATAATTCTTACCCCTACTCGCTTGGACAAGGCGTTGGATTTATTAGAGTATAAAATATTTAAACATTACGCAGTTAAGAAAACATAGCATGTAAGTTTTATTGAATGTTCAGAAACTATTTCTTGTGAGTTTCGAAGCAGTTTCTGTAGTGTTTGTGAAACCATGAAGTAGGTTGAGGCTATATTTTGGTACTAAATACCGTTTTAATGAAGATTATGGTTTTGCCAAGTAAAGTACCGTGTGGTTTCTTTCATTTTTCATATCTTATAAACTGGGAAAAAAAAGTCCATGATTTTAAAATTCGCTACCATGATTGAAATGACGCTTTTAGGTACACATACACACATTGCTTTTTCCCCCCCCCCCTTCTTAATGTTAATTACTGATTCCATCAAAGAAGAAGCAGTAGACGAATCGCGATATTACGACCCTTGAAAACGAAGCCAGTGAGACCACCAATAGCCGCGTTCACAACATACTTTTCGACCCGGTAAATCTCCACTCCTACTCCGCAAAAAACCGATTGAAAAATTCCCCGTTTCCATGTTAAAAGAGGTTTTTTGCTATACCAGAGAAAGCGGTTTTTACCCAGCATCCTTAACAGCAAGTAGACGAACTTGTTTCGCATAATGCATTCTGGGTTAAAACTCCACTTTCACTCCAGAAGAAAGCAGAAAAAGAAAAAATCCACATATACCCAGCAAATAACCGGAATGCGGCGGAAAGCAGGTTTTTTCCGGGGTTGAAAGTGTCCATGGAAACGTCCCTATCAAGTAAAATGTATTCTTTTGCACTGACATTCGATTCCAATATTACTCCTATAGCAAATAAAAATGATTTTATTCAACTATTTTTTTTTTTTTGCATAGTAGTTCAGCTGTTTATCTTTTATTCATGTTATGGAAAAATGAATTTAAAATTTTATTTCATGTGATAGCTAAATTAATTTTATCCCTTTAGGTGGGGGGCAGATGTTCCCTACGTACGACCCCCCCCCCCTCAAAAAAAAAAAAAAACTAAATATTGAGGGCGGTTTTCAAATACGATTGTAGAAATTCGTTACTCACAATGATCTATAATAGGTCGCCAATGTATTGAAAGCTAACGACAGATAGCTACCAACTAGATCATATGTTTATTCTGATACAATGTCCATGATCAGTCAATTGATTTAATGTCACTGAATAACTATCAATAGAGTTCATTAGTACTCAAGCTATGCTCATCATTACAGATTATATCCCATAGATTGGCAATGAGACCATAAGGGCAGGTCATAGTAAGTTAAATAATAGGGTAAAGTCGCCCAATATGACGGTACCTTTTGATATGCATTCGAACGAAGAATGTCGGAACTATAGTTATGTAGGAGTTGATGCCTTATGTTGTGACCAGAAACGGTGGTTCTGAACTGAAGTAGTACAAGTTTTGGGGTGTTTGATAGTTTTAGTTACGAAATTTTTTATAGAGCCACAGTAATCGTATTACACAGTTCTTATACGTTGAAAATTAGTTTTTTTCTGTGTAAACCATAAGTACGTGCTTTTTCAGTATTTATTCGATACACTGCACGGAATGAAAATAAGAAAAATAAAAGAAAACTCTCAAAATGCTTTTGGGGCCACTCTTGGTGATTCTCAAGCAAAATTCCCCCTAAATCCAACTATGACCACCGTTTTCCTACCCAACCAATTTTTAGATAGCACCCCCCCCCCCCCTTTTTTTTTCCAGTTTTCAACAGTTGCATAACCATTATTTTTATTTAGAGGGGGTGTAACAATATTAATTGTTAACATTCTTCTGAGGGACTAGAGAGGTGAAAAAATCAAAAGAGTGAACATTTGTATCAAGGAAATACACTCATGGAGATGTTCCCCACTAAAATGTTTAAAAAATCCTCAAAAACAATCTCCATTTTCTGGATTTTTTAAATAATTTTTTCATTCATTTTCCAGTGCAAAACCAGAGCATCGGCCTCACTTCTATGAGCTCCCATGTCCAAAAAAAAAAAAAAAAGTTTTCAAGCTGTAAAATTTAAAAAAAAAGAAAAAAGAAAAAAAATCTTGGAAGCATCGCATATTGCATGCGAGTCGCATTGCAGATTTTCAATCAAAAAACTTCCCGTATCATTTATCAAGTTATTCGAGGACCCATCTAATGCAATTTTTTTTTAAACTTTATTTGTTGCATCAACCAAAAAAAAAAAAAAAAAAAGAAGAAGAAGAAACGAAAAATACTCGCAGAACTTTTTTCTTCATAGTTTTCTTTCTTTCATACGCATTTTCTCCTCCGGATTGAAAACTTTTAGATGCCGTCATGATAGAAAGAAGAGGAACGTGTGCAGAGCCAGATGCGGACCAACTCTTCCATACTTGCATTATCATCAAATCGCTGTCCTCCTATGTCTTGTTTGATTGGTCCAAACAAATGGTAGTCGCAGGGTGTTAAATCTGGACAGTACGGAGAGTGTTCTAGAGGTTCCCAATCGAATTTCCTCCAATTCCCCGACCCCCTTACAGCGGCAGTATACGGCCTTGCATTTCATGGAGAAAAATGACGTAACATATCGGTTGCCAGTTTCGCTTGTAGCGGTACGCAGCCTCATCCAATTGCAGTACGCAGCATCGTAAATTTTGCATCATCCAAATGGCCACAGTAATAGCATGCATTAATTATCCTTCTTCCATTGCTTCACGAATGGCAGCAATGCTGTCTGTAGCGATGATTTTCCGCATTCTGCTTTCATGAGATTCACTTTCCACAACTTATCTTCCCTCCACAATTTTTTTTTTTTTTGTTTTGCCCGCTCATACACTCGAGTCAGCTAAAATGTCTCTTTTCCAAAGTATACTTGAAGCCGTCTCAAGATTTCTGAAGATTTGGCGCTCTCTTTTTCGAGAAATTTAATAATGCGTTGCGCAAAAGTCGTGTGCACCTGCACCACTTGCTCGCTCATGGCGTTCTGAAGCAACCCATAGCTCTACTGTGCGTGAGCGTGTGCGCACAAAAACCCTTCCTCAGGCATTCCAACATACAGGCAAAAATCCACCTCAGACTTATTACTAACAGCAGCGTTCAGTCGAATTCTCGTTTATATTTGATCCACCTATATACATTCACAGATATAATTAAGATTAAAAATTAAATTAAGTATGCTTATAATAAGGAATTAAGGTATATTTATATTTCCGGGGATGCGCCTTCCAAATTGCTTATCACTTTAAGGAGTAATAAACAATCTTTTCGCTTCCGAAATATTTTGAGCTTAGCCCTAAAGAAGGTATTTTTTGAAGCAGTTGAAGGGCTACGGGGAAGAACGACCAAAGTCCATTTTTCTAAAAAAAACTCTGGTTAACCTATGGGAACACGTAGATTATTACAGACAGTATTCAAGAGAAATATTATTCAGGCAAGAATCATCATAGTGAGTGAGTTTTAACAGGGAAGAATGAGTTTAACTTGGAAACGATTCGAGATTTCAAGCCCAAAAAGGTATTGGGGATTATTTGACCGTGGTGGACTATGATCATTCTTCCCCCAGGTCCTTCAGTTTTTCTGTAGTCCAGGAATGTCCAGCCCTCCCTTCCAAGAGTGATGAAGCCCCCTCAATTGCTACAGAGCAGCACTATAAACGAGACCCCCAATGAGAGACTTTTAAAAAACCTCTAAACATTTCAAAATGTTATTTATTACGAATGAAAATATTCTAAATTTATTACAACGCAAATTACAAATGTATAGTTGTGCTGGGCCCCATTTTTTCTCTTACCAGGGGTCCACAATGTCAAAATCAGGCTTTCCCACGTTGTTTCATTTTGCATTTACTTTTTGCAATATTTTTCTTAACTCGAAAATATTGTATAAATATATTGCTTTGTAATTTGAAAATGGGGCTAAGATTTGGCTCAGTACATTTGCTATTTCATAAGAACTTGAAACCTAAGAAAATTGAAGACTAGATTTTACATAATTGTTGCTCGAACAAAACATTGCGCATACATCAAAGTTTCGGACCAGTACAATATTGTGTTTATTATAACAGACTTTTCGAAATTTACATTTAATCCTATACTGTACTAAGCACGGATATCCATTTAGTGCAAAAAGAATTGCTGACATGAATGGGGAAGGAGAAATTAGCAATTGGGGAAGGGGTACCGAATCTCTACAATACACTTCGTTAGGCATGGGGTTGGCAACATGTAGGGGTTTCATGGTCGACTAAGCGAATGGTGTATGGTACGTTGCTTCATTACACTCAGTTGAATGCTTACAGATCCAAGAGACCGCAGGGGGGTGAAACCCCTTATTTGTTCACGCTTCAGGAACTTTGAAAAGTCCCCTGTATTGGAAATACGTGAGGTGGTAAAAGACGTAATATTGTCTGCTGCAATGCGTGTGTGGGAGTTTTGCAAGCTACATGAAATATAAACAATACTTCATTGAAAAGTTTTAAAATGTTCCGCTTGATTTTGTTAGTTTTTTGTTATAGTGAATTAAAATGGTTTGGAATAGTGGAAAACCGCGTAATGTCGAAGATTTATTCGAAAAACTTTGAAAGTATTCATGATTGAAAAACATCATAATTAAAGATTTTTTTTTTGGTAAATCGATCTGTATATTAATTGCCGTTCGTGGCACACACAAGGAGAGTGTCCAGGGGGTTCAGACCCCTTCCATCGTCCTCGATTTTTTTTTTTTTTTTTTGATTGACTACAATCCTATGTATGTAGTACTCAAACTAATTTTCAACAAAGGTAACTATAATCTCTCCGGAAAAGGGGATAATTTCAGATTTAATAAATGAAAAAAATAAAATGTAGTTCCTCTCTTTCTTCCCCTGCAAAATCGAACTCTCAATAAGTGTTCGAACAAAATCGAATTCGATCAATTTTTCTGCAATAATGATTTTGCTTCACTGTTTTTATTTTTAATTAACGAAAAGTAAATACATTCATTCTTGTGCTTTCTGGTATTTTAATTAAGTATTTGTTATTAATAAATTTCTTTTATTAACTAATGCTAAGTAATTATTCAATAATTAAAAAAAATGATTTCAATCGATAAAATCAAAAGAATATGTTTGGGTTCGTGTTGGGATATAAAAATGGTGGGCATGCAATTCTGGACCCCCCCCCTCCCCCCTCTTTTGAAAAATTTTTGAGTACGCTACTATTTCTCATAGTTCATAAAACTAAAGATGAAGATAGAAGAGTTTGGATTCAAATCTCTCCGAAAAAGGGGGAGGGGTAATGAAACATTAGTTGAAATGAAGAAAATGACCTCATTACAGTGTCATTTTGGATAGCATGAGCATAGCGTTATTTTCGCGTCAATAAAACAACCGTATTGAAATTTTCAGTGAAAACTTTCTCACGTAAAAGGATAATCTTAGCAGTGTACTGCAAAGTCTAGGGCAAAACTTGACAATTAAGCATCAATATTTTTTACAAGTAATTGCAGTAGCCTCCACTGATCCGAGAAAACTGATACAGAACGTAATGTTTCTAACTACACCTTGGCTGCTGAAGATATCTTAATTCATGCGTAGTTAGATTCGGACTGTTTCTTCCAGCAGGGGAAGGTCCACACTCAGACCGATCTAGATTGCTTCTGTCTCTTCCTATGAATTTCAGAAAACATCGACGATATGTGCTGTCGTCAAGTTCTCCCCCTCCTCCCACTCCCGCAAGCTTGTCTGTGCAACGATATCAGAGGCGCCCTGATGGAAGGTCACGAGAGGCCACTGTGACCTTCCAAAAATGTCTTTATTCGGCAAAATTTGTCTGACGATTAGGCAAAATTTTCATCATTCGTCAAAATTTGTGAATCCATTCACAAAACTATCATCATTCGGCAAATTTGGAGTTTCATTCGGCAAATTAATCATCATTCGGCGCAATTTGGAGTTCAACTCGGCAAATTAAGAATTTCCGCACTCCCAAAAATTAAACTTCGGAATGCCCCTGTACGACATGATAGACGTTAGAGTAATCGTACAACGAGGCAACACAAACGGAGCTCCACATTCGTCTTATCTTCTCACAATGATTTTTAACTGGCACCGGCACATCGACGTTTACGCATGTGCTGCGAAGTAGGTGCTTCTTATAAAAGCTGATATGCCAACAATTATTCTCACTGATAGTCTTAGTGTAATCAACGCCATCAGAAGTGAAAACAAAAATCAAGACCCACTTGTGAAAATTACCAGATATTATTTGGAGAAGTTATCCAGCAAAAATTATATTTATTTAGTATGGTCCCCCAGTCATTCAAATATTGAATTAAATGAGGATGCTGATGCTCTTGCAAAGGAAGCAGCATGTGGCTCAAACATTCCAAGCTTAAATATCACTACATGGAAAGACTAATAATTATCTGTTGAAAATGAAACATGAGGAGCAAATGGAAAATTGGGAAAAATCCAAATACTTTGAAAAATTTAAATTTAGAAAAATTCCCTCAAACAAAGGAAGTTACAAAGTTCAAAATAGAAGGATTGAAATTTTCCTGAATAGACTAATCTGTGACTGTTATATTACAAAAATATATTACAAAAAGCAAACTTTTCAAAATGAAAAATACGAACTCCCCAAACTGTGATTTGTGTAACTCTCCTGAAACAATTGATCATATACTACATCATTGTACAAAAACAAAATCAAATAGAAAACGTTTAATAGAGCTTATTCAGAAATACAAAAATCCTCTTCATATCAAATTTCTTGATCAAGATATTTTGTTTACTCCTGGGGTCGCTCAGGCTTTGTTTTCTTTCTTTGGTTGAGACTGTTTCGGTGTTGCATGCTTTCCCCGTTTGCTTTTTTCTTTTGCTTTGGGGTTTCTTTCTCTTGATGCATGCTTTTCTGCTATGATCAATAACTTTTACCAAATAGTCTTCTATTTTTAGTTGAGAAAGTATCTTATCGTGATATTCTACTTTTATAGGAACAAGATAGACAAAGTTAGAAGAACTCTTCAATAGTGACTTTTATTCAAGGAAGTGAGGCAAGGC
This sequence comes from Uloborus diversus, assembly GCF_026930045.1. Taxonomy (NCBI): domain Eukaryota; kingdom Metazoa; phylum Arthropoda; class Arachnida; order Araneae; family Uloboridae; genus Uloborus; species Uloborus diversus. Next base: position 86,248,305 of record NC_072740.1, on the reverse strand, counting down.
GAAAAGAATTCGCAGCTCTCCATAAATTTTTGGAGTCCCAGGATTCGAGATCAAATCAAATCAAATCAAAGTAGGTGCTTGATCAACTTTCGTATAGTGCAGCTCTGGTTAGTTGAGCTGTGACCTTGACTATGTTTACCTGTTTTATGGGAGATTAGTGAAAACTAGACGTATTATTGGCTCGGACTTTAGTTAGAATATTTTTGAAGAACTACTAAGAAAGTTTCTCAACTCAACTTATCACCAATTACCCCTCCCCATTTTCCGAAACAGAGGTTAACGTTGTCAGAGTCGGAGCTCAACTTATCAGAGCCTCACAGTATTCCAGTTTGTAGATTGCAAATAAAAACAAACAAACGTGGCGCGAACTATGCCTGACAACCAGCAGGTCATTGTTTTATTGTTAAAACGAATTTGAAGATCACGAACTGGTACATAATGATCTGCTGTACGACCATTTGAATAGAAATGACCTGTAGAAAGCATGGTTGGATATTTCCAAGACGTGAAGCTACCCAGGTAAGTGAAAAGCAAAATTTCTATAAAAACAATCTTATTTTTTGTTTCAAAGGGAATCATTTATATTATAGTTTCTTATACATAATTGTTAATAAAACGTCCAAAGAAATCAGTTTTCAAGAACTTTAAATGCTGCTTCCTAAATTCAGCTTTCAAAGCATCCCTTCCCCTTTTTCAATGGATTGATTTACTACGGAAATAACGAAAATAATGTATAATTCAATATGCATTTAATTAATTAACAGTTACTATGTTCTGTAACTCATATATAATTTATATATATATATTTCTATTAATGCTTAGTAAATATTTTTTTTAAATACTTTGTTTGATTTTGTACTTCATTGCGAAGTTTTGTCTCCTGTTGAAATTAATTTTTAGATTAAACCTTCTTAAAAATATCATTTCATTATTTATTGGATATACAAAATGTCAACTAGATGAGGAAGAGATGAGTTATAGAAATGATTGGGGTATATTTTAGAAAATACTAAACTGTTCGATCTTATTTCATAATCTTGTGGATTGCTTCGATAGTTTCTGGCAGAAGAAAAGCAACATATTTAACCTACTAAGTATTAGTACAAGATTTTGTAAAAACACTTTGTAATGCTTGAGAATTTTTTGTAAAACCTACTTTTAAAATTATGGTTTGGAAAGCTTCAAATAATCTATTCTAATGTGAGAATATTTATTTTTATTTATCTTTTTAAACTAACATTGAACTATTTATAACTTTTATCATGACGGCTAACAGAAAAGAACTAAAATTAACAACTAAAAACTATGTTCTACTAAATCATTTAAGCTCTGTATTAAATTAAAGAGCAGCATGTATTCGATACTTTGGTGAAACATATTATACTGATTTCAACTCGCTGCGAAATCTTTTTTAAAAGTCCTAGCACATTATACAGAGCACACACAGTATACCGGGTATACTGCCGTGTGCAGGTAAAGGGCAGTAACTGCAAATTTTTCTTTTTTCTTTTTTTTTTTTTTTGCATTTTTGTCATCTATTGTACGTTATCTTTATTGTAAAATCTCGCTTATTTGGTTTCCGGTGAAAAAATGGCGTGAAAAGAGTTTTCCTATTGTTAGTATTGAATAAACTTCAATTTCTTAAACTTTCATTTCTTCAAATATCTCAAAAACTCATTTCTGCAGATACTGCCGTTTTCCTGCACACGGCAGTATAGAATACTTTTTCGAAGTGAGCGAAATTGCGACCTTCGAAGTTTGAGTATTTTGGGGATATTTTTAGCACGCTGGAATCAAACTGGAAGCCAGAAATTAACTGTCACGTACCATTATTTTTTTAACGATGGGGTAATGTTAATCCGATCCAAAAAAAAAAAAAAAAAAAAAAAAAACAAGTTTCAATTTTTCTTTATGAAAATGTTTGTGATGAAATTCGAGTGATTATGCAACACATGTAAAGTGATTTCGCATGAAAACTGTACGTGATAGAAGAAAACGGGTTGAAAATTCGAATTAAGCACACCGACATTATGTAAAATAATTTTTTCTTTAATGCCACAAACAAAAAATTTAAGTTTGTAGGTTAGTGTAATCTGTGTATTATGTTTCTTACGTGCTCTATCAAGTGATATGTTGCGCCAGCGGTTCTCAATCTGGGTGTAGTGCCCCCTAGGAGGGGTATAAAAATGTAAGGGGGAAGGCGTGAGTCATAAAATATAAAATTAAAAAAAAAAGACTGATTTGTTCAATTTTTATGATCATATGTGAAAAATAAAATACAGTATCGGCCCTCTCATTTATGTTGTGAAAGTGACTGATGGTACACGCCAACATCATGTGATCCTAAATTTTCTCAATTTTTTTATTTGTGTCTTTGTTTTCTGAATTTCGTATGCTCCATTAATCCGTATTGCGTTGGATATTAAATTTTGTGCGTGAAATTTTCCGGATTTTTACTTATTAACTAGTTTCATCTATCCTAATCAGCTCCAGATTCCTCTTGTGTTAACAACATATAGGGGGGGGGCAGTGATCAAAGGGGGTGCAGAGCCTTAAAGGTTGAGAACCCCTATGTTCTACCATCTTGCCATCTTTGATCGTTAATTAACGCTGTGCGATCAAAACGCCATACATTTTTTTACTAGGTAGAACGATTTATTGCCCAATGATTCTAGTTCCCAAATTTGTGCATGACACCATTTCACTTGAAAATGAATTTTAAAAAACGGCAATCATCTTTTTATCTTTCACAACTGATGAAAGTCAACTTGATAGAGCAAAAGTTAAAAATAAAAATTTCAAATGTCAAAAAAATTGCTTTTTTTTTTGTCCCACATTTCCATTTCTTTTTCTTGAAAAGCTATCCTCTAAGACCGAAGAGGTATTCTTTTCCACGAATTTTTTTTTCACCACGTACTCGTGATCGTAGTATTTAATAGTACCGCATCCCGGCAACAGATGTGACACATGTATTTTTAAAAATATAATCATTAATTTAAAATCTGAATTCAATGCTCGTTTTTGCCACATAACTCGCACTCATTTTGTTTACATAACAGGTACATGGTGGCTTAGAAACGATATAATCAATAGTATAGGTGGCGTAAATCGATATCAATCAATCATCATTAAAATTTCGGAAGAAAAAATTTCGATCAAGTATACACTATTAATTTGGAATACAAAAACCAACCAATAATTTTCTTATCTTCTTCTAACTACTAATTACTTTTTCTGAATATACAGTGGACCCTCGTCTTACGCGGGGGTTATGTTCCACGAAAATTCTGTGCAAGTCAAAACCGCGTAAATTAAGAGTTAATAGTAGCGTTAAAATAGGGGTTTTCCATAGATAAAAAAAATATTTCATTTTAGCGATAGATAAATATATAACAAGCTTAATGGGCACTTATTTCAATACATATGCACAACGTTCATAAATAAAACATGGTAGGGTTCTCCAACCTACGGCCCGTGAACAGATTTTGTCCGGCCGGCGGGAAGCTTGCAAACTCTTTTTTTTTTTCGGAACATAGACAGCCTCGTTGGAAATATAATTGAGATATTATTTTTAATTACAAATAATTGTTTAAAATCTTTTTATCATTAATTTAAATCTTTTTTTAATCCTTTTTTACCGTTAACTAAGAGTGCAGAACCCATCTTTCTTTTTGCTCTTTCCGAGAACAAATCTCTTTTCTCCGGGCTACATCCTCTCGTTGTCCCCTGACTTTTCCTGGCCCCAGGGAAAACATGCGCTCACTCTTGTCTTCACGTGTTTCATTAGTGGTCAGCTCAGCCTCAGAAGGAGGATGACACCAGATTTAAATGTTTGTTGCCAAACTTTAATGCTAGATTCTGAATTATGCGAAAAAACTTGATAACAGAAATCGAAAATGTCCCACAAATAGCGTTTTAAACAGAACATCAACCATTGTGGATTAATCTCGTCGTTTTAATTTTCATAATTTTGTTTCTTTATGCACATGTGACTTTTTATTTAGCTAAGAAATATGGGAAAGTGGATTCCCAACCCCTTAAGAATTCTATCTAGAAGAAAAGACGATTTTCGCTCAGGTTGTCCTTTTTTTTTTTTTTTTTTGCTAATACCACGAAGCGGTTTGACTCTTTTTTCTATATTTTACCTACTTCCATTTTACAGTTCTCTACCAGAGAAAGACTTAGAGAACTTAAAAAATCGTGCTAGAGCGATGTTTTCTCTTTCTGTATCCACTTACAAGTGTGAACAGACGTTTTCAAAATTGAAGTATATTAAATCTAAGTATAGATCTTCTTTATCAGACGAACATTTAAAATCCCTCTTAATGATTGGAAGTACGAAGTTTGTCCCTGAATTCAGTGAAATTTTATGTGGTAAACAAATGCAATCTTCTCATTAATCTTTCATCTTTTTTAAAAAAATTAAAAGCTTTACACGTGTTGTGTTCTTATTTATTTCCAAGTTTTTAATCATCATTAATTCAATGAAATACATGTGTAGTACATTGCAATAGTTTTGTCTTATATCAATCACTCATTAACTTCATTTTATTTTGTGACAAAGAATGCTTTTTATTTCAGTTTTCTGAACTATTCTAAATTTTACAAGATTCCCTCTCGTTATATTATAAGAGCTTTATGGGAACTGGAAATATAATTTAATTTAGCTAACAGCAAATATGTATAAGGAAATATGATAACTTAGAAGCAAGCCCAGAAATTTTCGAAAACCACCCCTGAGAGCTTAATTAAAATATATATATATATGTCTTTATCCGCGATGCATGGTGGGGGCGGGCTGGCGCTAAATAGACCATCTGAGCTAAAATATTGTTTGACTGACCCGCCTCACCTCCAAAAATTTGCAGTGTGGCCCGTGAGCGAAAAAGGATGGAGACCCTTGAAACATGGATTAACTAAGTGTTTATTAAAAAAAAAAAGAGTTGATTATGATAGTCTATTGGCAGTCATTAATTATTTATTTTTTGTTCTTTGCTGGGCATTAACGCATCAAAGATCACTCGCGTCACTTCCATGTTGAGATATTCCTTCACTAACAAATTAGAAAGATTATTTGCCATTATCAAAGAAATGGCTCTATATTTTCTACGAGAGTGTTTTTAGTTGTGGGTAGTTGATGTCGGTATCCTCGCTAGTTTTGTCCCCTTTGTCACTTCTAAAAACTCTTCTTCTAGTGAGCTTTGAATTTTGCGAGTTAAATACCTGAATCGATTATTTCAGAAAGGGCGTAAGTCCAATGGATTCCCGTAGGACTTACGCCCTTTCTGAAATATTCAATTCAACTTGATTTCTGGACATAGCTAAGGAGCCAAACGCAAAAAAGGTCACCAGTGGCCCAAGCTCTCTTATTAGCACTCCAAAATGCAGTTTATTGCATGTTATCTGTAATCTCAGGAGTTTGGATTTTGAAAGAGGGGAAAATATTATCTGGTTTGGCAATACCGCATCCGTGTAAAACCAAAACTGATCCGTGTGGAATAAAATAAAGACATCAAATCTTAAACTGTGCATAATCAAATTCGCGTAAAATTGTATTGTATTTTGCTAATCGAACTACACTGCTCAAAACAATTAGGGGAGTAAGCAGAAAAGTGAAGAAAACCGCACGAGACAGCCACGTATTGGCATACAATGGGTAGTACGCGCGTATCAAAGTACGCAATACAGAAAAAAAGACAAAAAATTTGGAATTAAGGTTTAATTCTTTAAAAATATGGGAAAAACATGAAAAGATTATTTGGGGCAACAATTTGGTTACTTGTAAACGATAATTAGACATGAGGCAAGAGCTTTAATAGGGCGTGTGGTCTCCTCGAACAACTAAGACTGCTGCACACCTGTTTGCCATGGATGCAATGAGGTTATCGATCTGACTTTGGGGAATACTGTCTCCCTCCTCAAAAAGTGCAATCTCCAAGTCTCAAACAGTAACAGGCGGCCTTGGTCGCGCAGCAATGCGTCGTCCGAGCATGTCCTAAACATGCTCGATTGGATTCAGGTCAGGAGAGAACGCTGGCCATTCCATACGCTGTAATGCTTCAGCTTCAAACATGTTCTCCACCAGACGAGCTCTATATAATCGGGCATAATCATCCTAGGAAACAAAGAAATCTCCAAGGTCTCCACCTTAAGGGATGACATGAGGTCGCAGTATCTCGTCGGCATACTTTCGGTCCGCCAAAGTGCCATTCCGAATGATATGCAGGCCCGTACGTCCGCCTATGATGATTCCACCACATACCATCCAACCAGCTCGTCAGTTTTGTGACCTTTCACGAACGAATGCAGGATTATTTCGAGTGCCCCTGTCCCTCCATACAGGAACACGTCGGGTGTCCCACTCCAGACTGAATCGAGACTCGTCTGTATACAGCACTTGGCTCCAACCATGTTGCTCCCAATCTCAATGTTCAGCAGCCCATCTTCTTCGGGCCACACGGTGGCATGAGGTAAACGGAATGCAGACCACTGGACTACGTGCATAGAACCCCCCCCCCCCCTCATGAAGCCGATTACTTACTGTTTGGCTGGCCACCCTTCGTCCTGTAGCCAAGCGCAACTGCCTTTGCAGCTGCGTAGCATTCTGTTTTGTTTCGAAGGGCTGTAAACCGTATATACTGGTCATCAGTTGCTGTAGTGGAGCATGCCAGCCTTGCCCTGGTCGACGTCTAGCATTTCCTGTTTCTTGGAATCGATTCCACAGCCTCGTAACAACACTTCTGGCGACTCCAACAGCGTTCGCGACACTACGTTGTGTTTGCTCGGATTCCAGTCTGCCTATAACACGCCATGCCATGCTATGGATTCAGGTATATCACATTGTTGAGTCATTCTCAAGTAACCTTGTCTCAAAAACAAATACTGCACAATCGAATTTCACAGTTACAGCAATAAAACAGACGTTTTTGGATTATCTCGATTTCTGTCCTTATCTCCTTTTTCTGGTTTTTGACGTCATGAACTTTGATTCACATATAAAGTTTTCTTGATCCGTTTCCTGGTAAGCTTTAAATTACGGATGATTCGTTTTATGTTACTTATTGGTATACATCATTGCGTAATTTTGTTAAAACCATGTGCTCCCCTAATTGTTTTGAGCAGTCTATTTCGAAAGAGAGCTAAAACGACATTTTGGTTTCCACTGGTGGAAAAATGGTGTAGAAGATTGACTTTTGTTGCAACTTCTCGTTTAGTAGTTTCAGATAGATCAATAACTTCGATTTGTCTGCTGCCTCCTAGAAGGTGTAATCAGATGCGAAATTTTAGAAAATCTTCCCCCGAAATGTTTGATCGAGTTGGGATATTTTGTACACGCCATTAATATTAAATAAATTAATATAATAATAACAATAAGGAAATTTTTTTTATATATCTTTTTTGCTTAATTTGAAAGAATGTACCTTCTTTCAATCAATTGAATCAAATGTTTATTCTTTTTATTTTTACCAAAAAAAAAAAAAGTAGCTTAGGCAAAAGTCAAGAACAGTAGTTAATATAGAAATGTGATAGTTATTTTTCATTTTACTCACAGTTATGGTTTTCGAATCATTTCAGGAAATAATGAGCGTTATAAAAAGGGGAAAAAGACAAAAAAACTGAAAATTATTTTGTTTCCACGATTACAAATTACAGTTTAAAACTGAAGTGTAATAACAACTCCATTGAAATAATTACTTCCTTTTACATAGTAAAGGAAGTATTGTATTCGCGAAAAAATTTTCACTCAAAAATCGGCCTTGATTTACAATTTGCTCGCCCTCAAATGAGCATTGAGTTTTTTTTTTTTTTTTCAAAGCAACCACATGCGGATATATGCCGAAGAACGTATAGACACTCGAAATATCCATTTTGACGCTCCCCGTCTTAATTACAGCAAGGTTTCTCGTGACGTCCGTATGTACGTATGTATGTGCGGATGTATGTCGCATAACTCAAGAACGGTATGTCCTAGAAAGTTGAAATTTGGTACGTAGACTGCCAGTGGGGTCTAGTTGCGCACCTTTCTTTTTGGTTGCATTCGGATGTTCCAAAGAGGGACTTTTCACTTTTCACTTCCTTTTACAAAAAATTAAGTATTGTATTCGCGAAAAAATTTTTACTCAAAAATCGGCCTTAATTTCCATTTTTCTCACCCACGGATGAATATTGAGTTTTTTTTTTCGACCCGACTACACGTGGATATATGCCTAGGAACCTACAGACACCCGAAATATTCATTTTGACGACTCCCGAGTTAATTACCACGAATTTTCTCATGACGTCCGTATGTATGTGCGTATGTGTGTATGTATCTCGCATAACTCAAAAACGGTATGTCCTAGAAAGTTGAAATTTGGTACGTAGGCTCCTAGTGCGGCCTAGTTATGCACCTTCTCTTTTGGTTGCATTCGGATGTTCCTATGGGGGTTTTTTGCCCCTTTTTTTTTGGGGGGGGGAATCATTGTTAATTTCGATGTTAACTCAAGTGGTGCTATAATTTGTCGGACACTTGGCGATATATCGCCAATCTTTTGATCGCCAAATTTTGTCGCCAACTTCGCGACAAATCTGGTGATTTTTTTTTTTAATTTTAAATTTGGTTTCAATCTGGCCACTGTTGGTGGTATTTAGAGAGTAAACTACTGAATCACATTAAAACTGCCAGTAATGGGGAAATGACATTAAATTGGAGTAAAAGGAAGTCATGTGATGCACACATCAGCTCGTTTGAAGGGGGGGGGGGAAATCATGGTTTTCAAAGCAAACTCAAGTGATCTTATGATTTGGCAAACACTTGGCGATATATCGCCAAGCTTTTGGTCGCCAAGTTTCGTCGCCAGCTTGGCGCCAAATTTGGCGTGTTTTTTTTTTTTTTTTAAATTTAAGTCTGGTTACAATTTGGCCACTATTGGTGATATTTAGAGAGTTCACCATTGAATGACATTAAAATTGCCAATATTGAGAAAATTAATTTGCATATTTTTTTTTTGCTTCGGTTCGCAACAAACTTGGGGTGAAAAAATTTAAAGTATTTCTTTGCCCAAGGCACTATTTTCATTAAATTAGCGTAAAAGGAAGTCATGTGATGCACACATCAGCTCATTTTTCTCTCCAATTCTTGTTTTATTTCGTTTTTGTTATTTCGTTGTTTCATTTTAGTCAGAGTCGAAGAATCGGAGTCGGACTGAGTTTGGGGTTAAAGAGTCGGAGTCAAACGTTTGAAATTTAAAGAGTTTGAGTCAGTGATTTTTCCTGAAAGTCCGCAACTCTGCCAGTGCTTGCGGAGTTGGAGTTGGATTGATTTTAGGTTAAAAGGATCGAAGTCTACGGCCCTAAAATTCGCGGAGCCGGAGTCGGTCTTTTTTCCTCCAACTCCGCAGCCCTGACTTATTGTTACAGTGACTCGAAGCTATTTATACAAAGAGCTAAAAGCGTGCTTTCAAAGCATGTGATCATGTTTATTACATTTGTAATCTTTTAAGCAACAACCTTATCTATACTAATACTATAAAGCTGTAGAATTTGTTTGAACGCACTTATCTCAGGAACTATTCGTTCGAATTGAAAAATTCTTTCTGTGTCGAATAGTCCATTCATTGAGGAAGGCTATAGGTTATATAACATCACGTTGTGACTAATAGGAGTGGAGCAGCAATAAAAAATGTTATGAAAACGGGAAAATTAATATCATAACATAAAATGATTGGAACGCAGAGCGTAGCCACGGTGGCTCGACCTGAAAGTGCGGGCTTTGCGAACCGGTTGGCATAGGTTCGAGTCATCCATGAGACATATCTTGAGGGTACTTCTATATTTAATAATATAAAGCTGTAGAGTTTGTTTGAAAGCGCGTAATTTCAGGAACTACTGGTTCGAATTGAAAACTGGCTTCACTCGCTAAAGGGCAGGGTTACTGTAGCGTGGTTGCTTGGCGCGTTATTTTGAGTTTTAAAGCTACTGTTAATAGTTTTATGTGTTTTAGCGAATTGTTTTAAATTCCAAAGAGACTTTAATAGGTCTTCTGAAAAGGTGTATATGCATGTTAGTTGAAGAAAAATGATCATTTCACATCAGAAGTGGGGCATAGGAGTGGATTTTTTTTTTTTTGTTCAACGGACTTCCTTTAACTTCTTAGCACGGCCATCACCGTGCGGCTACTGCTAGTTTTTACATGAAATTCTTAATGAAACTGCTACTGTATCCATATCAACACCCATTTCGGTATTGGTGATCCAGATTTTTTTACCTTTTGCAGCGACTAAAAACGTAATAGTTCATGCGATTTTAATAGGTGGTGAGCAATATTCACGAAGCTACGTTTTCCGGAAATTGAGCTCTGCACTTGAACCTGCTCAAAAACTTGGTTCCATATTACCCCTGAATGATTTATTATGCGCAAGGTGAATCTAAACAAAATGACAAAATTTTACTGGGAGGTAGAAAATGTCTAAACAAGCAAGAATTCATGAGGACACATGGTTGCAAACGCAAGTGCTGACGCGCTACATGCTCACAAATACAGAAAACTGGCAGTTGTGAAACAGGTCGCAAATTTATTACACAATGACTATTTCATGCAACACTAGTTTTTAAGGAAGGTTTAAAGCAGCTTAAAATTGTGACCTGTAGCTTTAATACACGCGTCGCAACGACAGCGCAGCGATCTGTGAAATCTTGTCAGAATGCCAGGCTCGTCGATGTAACGGTCTGTGAGTTGTCAATGAGGCGCATGCGATCCAACTGCTAGCCACAAATGTCAACAATTGCTTTAAATCCATCTTAAACACTAAAATCTTATGTATTTTATTTTTTGTAACAAACTTGCGACTGTTCCGCATTCGCCATTTTCGATGTTTCGTGTGCATGTAGCGTGTTCGACCGTGTTTTGCGACCACGTGTTTCTGTATATCCTGCATGTTTAGATGTTTTCAACCGCCTAGGCACCTAGTAAAGTTTTTCCGTCTTGTTTAGCCTCACCCTGCATCAGAATACTAAAAAAAAAAAAAAAAAACTCACCATTAGCTTTTTTTGCTTGGTTGTTGAGATATTTCTTCTGCCGTGCTCTTGAATTCTGAAACCAGACTTGTGTGACTCGTTTGCTGAGACCAGTGATTTGGGCTATTCTTTCTAAGTCCTGCCCATCTGGGTTCGAGTCGAGATTGAAATTGGCTTGTAGCACTTGAAGCTGTTCTTCCGTAAAGGTCGTTCGAACCCTCTTCGTTTTGGCTTTCTGTTGGGGGTCTTGGTCGGTATTCTCTGGAGAAAGGACAAAGAAAAAAGAATAAGTAAACGTTGTTGAAACAAGAACAATTTAATTCAAAACTATTTTGTCAACTCAATATTTTTTCTGTTTCACTGATGGGGCAAATCACTCCGCTAAACCGACAATTTTGTCGACAAGTACGTTTTTCAATCAGTTGAGCAATTTGTTGGCAGGTCACTTCTACTGGGTGTTGGCGAGCGGAGTGAGAAGGGAGCGGAGCCCCCTAGTCTGTTATTAGGACGAAATCGTCGGCAAATATTTTGCTAAACTAGCCAAGAGAGGACGAGTAGTATGAAGTAGCCATTTTAAAAGTTTCCTCAGTTTGAGTGACTTGTAAATGTTTGTCTTGCTTTCTACTCTTTCAATTTTTTGACGAGTTTTGGTCGTTTGCAGCTATCTGAATTGGGCAACAATAACAGAAGAGTACCGAAACTTACTTTCAATTGTCTTGATGACTATTTTAAGCCTTCGGTTAGAGGAAGCTTCTGTTATGATTTGGGCAGTGATTGAGCTTAAATTAAGATATCTATTGCATTTTTAAACGGTCGTCAGAATTCTAAGGATACATTTCAGTTACAAGGTTTCACCGATCCTGTAATAGCTCATAAAATCTACCAGGTCGACTGCTGATATCAAAGACAATCTAAATTTATCATGATAACTTTTTGTTGATAGCAAGTTGAGAAATTAGTACAATCTTTAAGTGAATGAGTACGTTGAGATTAAGTAAGACCTTAAGTTGAGATGTGTGTGAACCAAAAAAAAAAAAAAATAAATAAATAAATAAAATAACATTTCAAATTTACTATGGAACCTGATTTAACGAAATGGTGAAACATGGGTTTATTATAAAATATGCTTATTCTGTGTGAATGAAAAATTGATGCTTTTTCTACATTTGAAACGAACTCTTTAAAAAATGGTTTATATATTCTTTAAATAAATTGTCAAAGAAACTGCGATCACGTTCTCTTAATTTTATGAAACCGAGTGAATATAATAATTGCGGCAAATTAGAGGCTTTCAGGTTTGAGCTCAATTTTCTTAAAGGCATAATTAAGTTAAATATTTAAACAATGGAAGCATAATGCTACCAAAAACCTGACTCACCATTTGCGATGTTCTCAACTTAATACATAACCCACGATGGCAAGTCTCCTAATTTTATTAATTCGTTTTGCCACATAAAATGCTTTTAGACGCGTATTTTTAGATTTTTGCAACTTTTTTTCGCGACGGGATCCATACAAAAGATCACGAGGAGGAATTTATGAACGTGACACGAGAGAAGCGTTGGGGAGAAGAAATTTAATTAGTCGAGGTTTGAGGTGAAATCCGAGAGACAGCAATCAACAAATTTAATCAAATCTAGCGTACGGGAAGTGACACAGGGTTTTATGCATAATGCGGTGTTTGTTCAGTTCTGTGCTCCGATCTTATTAATTATGCGGTGAATATAATATGCTAATAACTTTTAGGAGCAAAGGAATATGTACTTTACATTATGCAGTGTCTTGAAATTCGTAGGCATCATTTTTTCGCTTTTCTTTCATGCGAAATATTTTCTCATGTTTGTATCGCGTCGTTTTTTATTATAATTTTGGAGTGAGCAGTATTCATAATGTTCCGCATTTGCATTCGCACTGTGAGTGATTTGTATTTATTTAAGATTTTGCTTATGCAGCTCTGATGTGTGATTCAGCATCCGAATATAAAAGATCTCTTTGCTGAATATTATTAACACAAAGAAGGGGGGAAAAACCGTATGAATTTCATCGCAACAAATGTCGGGTGTTTGTAGAAAAATTACGTATAGAATGGCTTCAAAAATTAATTTAAAGTAGCTTCATTTAAATGATTAACTTAAACTTTGTCTCATTAGCTCTACTTATTTATTCTGTTAAGAAAAAATAGGTGTTATTATACAATTTCACATCCAGGCATGTTAAAGTTTATTTGTAAAGAAATAGGATTTACGGCAAACGTGGCTTTGTGAAAATGGGTTGACCATACAGTAAAAGTTACTTTAAAAATCAGTGGCAACGAAGAAAAATAAGTATTTCGGCATTAAGCTGAAATACATTATCAAATATAGACCGTTGTGTAGACTGACAGGTTTTACCTACAGATGAATACGGATGTGTGCAAATACTAATAATAAATATAAGTAGATTAAATAGATTTAAATATTTTGATACATAGCAAAAGTATAGGTAGAAGCATGCATTTAGGCTGTTCCATTTTAATTGGCGCATCAATTGTTGTACACCCTATAAAGACTCCAAATGAGCTAAATCCTTACTTCACTACTAGAACCATATCGTTTACTCCTTTCAAAAACGTCATATCTCAAAAATTAGTGATTTTGAATTATGTCTTTTTCTGAACTGTCATGAATGAGTAGCATATATCTGCAAAACCTGCATTTCTATAACTTAATATTTCGCCGTTAGAGAGCAAAAGTGTCGTATTTGCATTTTAAAGTATTTTCGAAGTATTCTTTTCAAGAATGTCACATCTTGGGTTGTGCTTGATCCATTAGGCATGAAACATTTGTATCGTTAAGTGAAGGATGATATTATTTATTCCGAAAACTGTATTGCACACAAAAAAGAGCATTTTTCATTCTTACTCTTTTTTTTAAATCAAGAACGCAATGTTTGCATTTTTGTCGGTATCGTAAGAGAACAATTAATAACAATAATGACATATTTTGAGATATTTCAAATAGTATCGTTGAAATTTAGTGCAAAGAACGTCATAAATGAAACAACTTTTTAAAACTTACACTTTTTACACTTCTTCATGAAACAGAAGAAACACCAGATTTTCTTGAAAAAAGACCTTATGCGTAAGAAAAAGTTCAATCAGTGGCTTGAAATATAGTTTTACTACATGATGTTTTACTTTTAGCTTTTAAAATCGCTCTCCTGAAAAAGCGCGTTTTTTGAGATATGACGTGGTTGAAAGAAGTGAGCGATATGAAGAATATAGATTGTACTTCTGTATAATACCTATTGTTAAATTTTCATGATTTCTTAAAACGATATTTATTCTTCTTCGCTCAGTAATGGACATATCTTATGAGATATGGAGATACATCCGTTACTGAGCACTTTTATAAAAAATATTGTTTCCGGAAACTTGTGAAATTGAACTGCATTTTGTAGAAGTAGAGTCAATGTTCTTCATTAAATTCATGTTATGAAGCAAGAATATAACATACTTGTAATCGTTGTAGCAGGGCTGCGGAGTCGGACTAATTTTGGAGTGAAGGAGTTGGAGTCGAGAGTCGAAGATTTAAAATTCTGAGAGTCAGCGTCGGTTATTTTCCCTCAAATTCCGCAACTCTGCCAGTGCTTGCAGGGTCGGAGTAGGATTGGTTTTGGGGAAAATTAGCTGGGAGTCGGAGGCTGGAAAATTCTTAGAGTCGTAGTCGGAGTCTGTCATTTTCCCACCGACTCCACAGCCCTGCTTTGTAGGGTGTAATTGATGTGTGGTTATTGATATGTCTGATACCGTAGAATGCCTGTTCATAATCATTTAAATCGCTATAAATGAACAAAAGGTTCAACCTGGAGAATTTCTTTCAGAATCGCCAAACAGAGGTCAATAAAATTAGTGTACTGCATCACTCTCAATTGATTCAGTTGTTTGAACGAAATGAAAGCAAAGTATAGAATGAAAAAGTAGAAAATGCGTAGTAAATTAGAATCTCGAGCAAAATTGCAATGAATAACTTAAGTACATGAAACGTCAGAGCTGAGTTTTAAAAATGCCAAAAGGAAAAAAAAAGAAAACACAGAAGTAGCTAAAGTATAGAAGCATGAATAACCGGAAATAACGCAATACTAAGGAAACGGTTGAAATAGTGTGAACGAAATGACACAGCTGCTGCAAGATAAATATTGTCGGCACCATGCTAAACTAACGAATGTGAAAAGTCGTGCTTTTCAAATTCGATATTTGCTGTAGTACTGAAAAAGGGCTTCTGGTCATAACTTCATCAAACAATAGATTTTTTTACTCTTAAACTTACCTATAAGAATTAAAACATTTAAAATAACTAAACGCGCCAGGTAGACACAAAAAATTATACTTACTGTTTTGGCTCTCCTGAAAAGCGTCAATTTTCACATTCGTTAGTTCGAGAAAAATGCGGAAAATTTCTATTAGTGATTGAAAATGTCGCAACTACTTTAAGAAAACATGTTCAAATAAGTATCAAACATCTTAAACTATATTGTTGTTACATTGTTTTTAATTTGTCTGCGCATTGTGCTTCTGACCCTTTGCGCACCTAGTGCATTCTGTAGGGTCTGGTAAGCATTCCTTCATATCACACAAGACATTATATTCCGATACTTTAAACACTTGAAAATTTGACGTCCAGTTTTTGCCGAAATGTAGGCAAATGAGCTCTTACTATGCAAATTACACTAGGAGTTTAATTTAGCTGCGAGGATGCGAAGTTTAAAGGGCTAACATGTCGAACAATCATATGAAATGAACGCTGACGATTTTCTGTATCTTAAAAATCCGCCGACTTGGACCAGGTTTGAACCCGAGAACCTGGATGTACGAAACCAACGCTTTGCCACTAGGCCACACTGCCGGTATTGTATTGAATGACAGATATGCCTCACGAAACTTATGAATGCCGAAATGATAACCTTAACTAAAACTTTCTTAATAAAATTGACAAAACGTCTTGTGGAAACAGGAGTGGCAAATAAAGACAGATTTAGGCTCTTTAAAGTTGGTTTTATCTATTTTATTTATCTTCAAGAAACAATGAAAGAACATCAAACTAACAATTTGAATGAATCGGTTAAAAGAAAACGACTAGATCAGAAGTGTTGAGCTTTTACATGACCTTATGTACGGGTTACCATTCTTAAAAAACGTTCAAAAATTGTGATAAAGAATATCTGCGCATCTAAAATTTTAAAGTGAAGATAAAACACTAATTTTGCGGTTAACTCATTGGTTCTGAAATTTCGTCGCACTAAAACTACTCTTTTTGTTTGATATAATAATTGATTGCAAAGGTTATAGAATTAAAAAAATTGTTAATTCCCTTGAAAAATGCACGAAAATAAACGAATAAATGTAAATTAATAAATTTAATAATAAAGAACTATATAAATAAATTTGAATAATAACAACAATGTGCAAAAAATTTTAAATAATAAAATACAAATAAAGAAATGAAACAAAAAAGTAAAATAAAACAAACAAAAAATAAACAAATAAAATAAATGAATACATTTATTTTGAAAAGATGTAAAATTAAAAAAAATAAATAAATATATTATAAACTAAATAAAGAAGAAAAAATTAACTGCTTTCATTTTCACCAAACTATAGCCAAAGCAGCAAAAAACACGCGCTACTCATCACCCCTGTAAAATAAGTTATCTTACATTGACACTACTGTTTAGGTGAAGCTTGCTCTGAATTTCTATTGATGCAATGTTCAATATAAGAGGTGGTTCTTTTCGTACGGCTTCGACTCTTTCAAACTGACTTATTCGACGAAAATTATAGCCTGCTGTTATTCTTTTTTGCCATTTCGACCATGAGGTAAGTAAGGTTGAATTTAACGGATTATTGAAAACTGCACGTAATCACAAAAAACGATCTGCTCGCGTTCGAAACAATCGCACTTCTTCGAAAAATTCTATCTTGTGCAGAAAATATTTAAAATCATAGTTAGCTAATTTTAAAAGAGAGTGAAAACATCTGATGTAACTTTTTAAAAATAAATTTGAACTGCAGTAAGTATTGTAAATTAACTTAAACATGAATAATCAGGCGGTCGCAAGGTCGATCTCAATTTCTGATAGCAAGCATCAGTCAAACATTTTGCTGTATTTCACTCTTATGAAGTTAAATGAACCTGTTTTCTAGCTCGTAATAAAAATAAAACAGCACTTCAAATTTAAAAACATAAAAACTGCTAGAGAAGAGCTAGAATTTTTCAAATATCAATAAAAACTGCAGATAAATGTTTCGAGGTTGCAAGGAACGAAAAAAATGAGCTCATGAATAGGAAGAGATCCAACAGTTGCAGAATTCTTAAAAACATAAAATAACGTAAGTCGATTCAGTTTATAGTTCCTTTATAAGTGTTCTCGATTGTACTTGATTCTATCCTAATCGTTTTTTGATTGAAGCAAGGATTCCTTTCAACCCCGAAACACGTGTCAGCCATTATTGTTATTTTTATACAATTTTAACTCTGTTTTCATGTTTTACCCACCCCCATTAATTGTAACATTCCTAAATTTCTATCGATTTTATATAATAAGGAACCGCAATCCCTCGTTATATCTCGCTTGTCGGGAGACAACAAAAAAGCGCGATATATCCGAAAACGCGATATAACCGAAGTCATAAAAAGTTACGATTCAACTATCGCACAAGTCAATGACATGTGCACCAACAAAAAAAAAAAAAAAAAAAAAAAAAAACCTATTTTACTACTCATATTCAGACGATTTTTTTTAATGAGAACAAACGAAAATTAGCTTTCCAAATGTTGTTTTAAAATTTAAAAAGTAACAATTAAAAATATTTATGATGTTTTACGGTGGGATACGAATTGAAAGTTTTAGCTTGAATTGCAACAAATTTGATTTATGGAAAACATACTAATTTTGTTCATTGATTTAGAAAATAAAAAGAAAGTATGTGAAATATTACATTTGATTTTTTGCGATGTCACATGTAAAGCAACTTTTTTTTAATGCAATTTCTCGAGAGACAAAAGAAAAGCGTGATATATCTGAATGAGCGATATAACGGGGCGTGATGTAACGAGGAGTTACTGTATTCCTAGAGTAATACTCTTATCAAGACCTGAATAAGCATGTCATCTAGCTACTTCCATGCGTTACCTAGAGCACATTTCATCTATCATGTTACCTTGCCCCCCCCCTCCAAAAAGGGGGGGAGGAATGATGTGGAACGGTCACACATTTAACAGGTGGAAAAATGCATATATTTATTGGCATGATTATGAAATTAAACTTTACTTTTCTGAAGTGGATGTATTGAAAAGGCTGTACAATTAAGTTTCTTTGTTTTACGACAGAAGACAACTTTGTGTAATTTATGCACATGTGAGCAAGCAGTCGTGGCCGAGTGGTTAAGGCGATGGACTCGAAATCCATTGGGGTTTCCCCGCGTAGGTTCGAATCCTACCGGCTGCGAGTGTAACATTTTTCTTCCGACTGAAAATCTCGAAGAGGAGGATAGCTCAAAAGTTTAAAAAACTTTCAGGAATCACGAAAGAAAAACTTTAAAAAAAATCCTCTTTAAATATTTTGACTTCATATTTAGTATCCTTATATACATTGCGAATGATCGAGTAACGCTCCTTACGTCATCAATGAAACTTGCGCCACGGAACGAAAATTTGGTAATATTTTTTGGTAATGTTTGACATGCAGGTAAGGTGTTTTATTTTCACAGGCTGAACTGGATCCAGTAACTTGACTGTTTTATTGGTAAGGCTGTCATTTTAGGGGAATGAAGAAACGAAAAAGTGGTCAACTGTTAACGCTATCTATTGAAGTTTAGGGTTAATCCACTGGAGTTAAAGTTAAAATTTCAACGATCAAAATATCCCCAAACAGGCTATTGCTTCGTTAAAATGTAGAAGAGTAGAAGCAATTTTCACTCGTCATACTTTGACGGGCGAATTTCCTGTTTTTCAGGGTTTGTCGTTATGAAACCAATTTTAATGACATTCTAATAAAATATAATGCTACCTTTGTATAATTAATTGTTATATATTAACCCTGTCCGTTATCGATAGAAAAAGTGGAACTCTCCCCTTCTGGTACCGATTTTCAGTTATGTTCTGCTAGCTTTAAGTTCTTAGTTGAATAGTCGGCTGGAAGAGTGTTGGATGGGATTTTCTTTCGAAATTGGTGTTCCGGTGAAATATTGTTGGTTGCACGTATAATACACCGACAGCTCAGTTATTCCATCCGAGGACTGCAGTTTCGTGCTTTTTTAGCACTCATCAGCCCAGAAAAGGAAGTAACTGTGCTGGAGGTAGAAAAGGAGCTCTTGAAGGAGCCAAGAGAGCCAAATTAACTACATTAGCTACGCGTTTGTTTGGCTCTCTCGGCTCCTTTAAGAGGTTTTCCACCTCCAGCTCAGTTACTTCCTATTCCAGGTTGATGAGTGCTAAAAAGTACGAAACTGCAGTCCTCGGATGGAATAACTGAGCTGGTGGTGTATTATATGTATTTCTGGCCTTAGCCCTGGCTTAGGGCGGTAACTTACTTCGAAATGTTGGTTGGTTCGTGAAAAGCCGAATTCGAGTTTAATCTTTATGCTTTGGAGGAAAACGTTTATTACAGTAGAGAACGTTGAAAGTGACATTTTCTTGGATTTTTACTTCCTTTTATAAAAAAGGAAGTATTGTATTCGCGAAAAAATTTTCACTCAAAAATCGCCCTTAATTTCCATTTTGCTCACCCCCAAATGAATGTTGAGTTTTTTTTTTCGATTCGACCACATGCGGAAAAGTGCCTAAGAATGTATAGACACGCGAAATATCCATTTTGACCATCACCGAGGTAATTACAACGACTTTTCTCGTGACGTCTGTATGTATGTGCGTATGTGTGTATGTGCGTATGTGCGTATGTATCTCGCATAACTCAAAAATGGTATGTCCTAGAAAGTTGAAATTTGGTACATAGACTCGTAGTGGGGTCTAGTTGTGCACCTCCCCTTTTGGTTGCTTTCGGATGTTCCTAAGGGGGTCTTTTGCACCTTTTTGGGGGGAAATCATTGTTAATTTCGGTGTAAACTCAAGTGGCGTTATAATTTGTCGGACACTTGGCGATATATCGCCAGTCTTTTGGTCGCCAAGTTTTGTCGCCAACTTGGCGACAAATTTGGCGGAGTTTTTTTTTTTTTTTTTGGTTTCAATTTGGCCATTGTTGGTGATATTTAGAGAATAAATATTGAATCACATTAAAATAGCGAATAATGGGGAAATGACATTAAATTGGAGTAAAAGGAAGTCATGTGATGCACACATCAGCTCGTTTTTATACGCAAATATAAATACAAATTTTCAACGACAGAGTTTTTCCTTATAGAAAACTTCGGTACATTAGTCACTGTTTTGGGTAGTTTTCCAATCAACCGAAGAAAATTGTTTTTATTTATGATGAGGCTTGCTGTAATTGATGCAAAAAAGTCGAAACAATTTCTTCTAATGGGTTAACAAACTACAGGGCGTATATAATTCAATTCCGAAAGTGATGATAGTAAAAAAAACTAATAATAAGCATAAAAATTAATATTCGAAAATTGAGATAGTAGATATAAAGCTATAAGCGATATAAAAAAAAAGGGTCAACCAAGTCAGATTCATTATTACTTCCTTTTACAAAAAAGGAAGTATTGTATTCGCGAAAAAATTTTCACTCAAAAATCGCCCTTAATTTCCATTTTGCTCACCCCCAAATGAATGTTGAGTTTTTTTTTCGATTCGACCACATGCGGAAAAGTGCCTAAGAATGTATAGACACGCGAAATATCCATTTTGACCATCACCGAGGTAATTACAACGACTTTTCTCGTGACGTCTGTATGTATGTGCGTATGTGTGTATGTGCGTATGTGCGTATGTGCGTATGTGCGTATGTATCTCGCATAACTCAAAAATGGTATGTCCTAGAAAGTTGAAATTTGGTACATAGACTCGTAGTGGGGTCTAGTTGTGCACCTCCCCTTTTGGTTGCTTTCGGATGTTCCTAAGGGGGTCTTTTGCACCTTTTTGGGGGGAAATCATTGTTAATTTCGATGTAAACTCAAGTGGCGTTATAATTTGTCGGACACTTGGCGATATATCGCCAGTCTTTTGGTCGCCAAGTTTTGTCGCCAACTTGGCGACAAATTTGGCGGAGTTTTTTTTTTTTTTTTGGTTTCAATTTGGCCATTGTTGGTGATATTTAGAGAATAAATATTGAATCACATTAAAATAGCGAATAATGGGGAAATGACATTAAATTGGAGTAAAAGGAAGTCATGTGATGCACACATCAGCTCGTTTAATGTAGAGATCAGTTTGTTACGAAAAAAAATGTTTAAAAGAAATTACTTGTTAGTTTTTTTTAAACTTAAATTCTGATCTCTTAATTAACACTGAGACGTATATGTCCCCAAATGTTCAAAACTTATTTTATAAAGGATCGAATATAAATAACTTATAAATTATTTTTTTTTCTCGTTACTTAGGTATAAGAATTTCAATATTAGCATAGAAAAAACTGTTTAAAATAGTACACTAATTTTATTTTTAAAAACATTACAAATGAAATTCATTGATTGAAACCATTGCATTCATACTAACTTTTTGCTTGAAGCTTCAATGCAGGTAACGTCATCAATAAATTCCAAATATTTCTGAGTTGAATAATAAATGAATCAAATTTCGATTTTCACAAACATTACATGGAATTTACTGCGCTATTTAATCGTTTTAATGTATAAAAAGAGGTCTATAATTTAAGGCAAAGCTTATGGTCTTTAAGTCATCGTATTTCTTAATAAACTGGCCATTCGATTTTAAGAAAGATGAAAATAAGTAAAGCAACATTTTATGCTCCTGTACAGAAATTATTAACTAAACTTCATCTTTCAGTTATAACCAGAGCTGCCAAGTTTTGAAAAACTAAATTAGTAGCGGATATTTTTTGCCGGGGGGGGGGGGATAAAACGGCACATTTAATTACGAATGCAACATATGCAATGCATGATTTACGTTTTAAATTCTGCACCTTCGAGCCAGATTGACGTAAGTCCAAAAAATGCGATTTTCCATAAAAAAGTACATCGCATTGTATGTAGAAGCCTATTCCGCATCAAACCATGTAAACGTAGCCAAAAAAAAAAAAATTTTTTTTTTTCATTTTTTTTTACCAGGATTTAAAGAGCGCGCGTCCCATCGTTTGCATGCGGCATGCGCGCCAGAAAATTTTCCCCCCTCTCTCCAGGACAAGTAACAGTTTCCTTTGAAAAAAAAGCAAGTAATCGATATTAAGTTTTTTTTTACATTAACTGTGGCAAGATTATTTTACTCATTTTTAGACAGACATTTAGAATTTTGTTAGAAAAGCAATATTATCTATGTGATTATAACATGGATATTATCTGTAATGATTAAAAAATTTCCTGTGATTACAGTAAACTCCCGATTATCCGCGGAATTGGGTGGCACAAGTGCCTCGGATAATAAAAATCGCGGATAACCGCAAAAAGACTAAAATGGGGGACAAATCAGGTAAAAATTGTCCTATCTCAAATTCTTAACTGTATTGATGCATAACACTTTCTGCAAACAGTGAAAATATATATAGAGTACAGTACAAATGTTCTGTATTTTTGCACAACCGAACTTAACATCAATAACAAACAAGTGTATGTGCGATGAAGAACGCACAATAATAATAATAATAATAAAATTAAATCAAATCAATCAAGCAAAAACAACTGAGTGTAAATTTACAATTTTTCAAAAAAAAAAAAAAAAAGCCACTGGTATTCGCTTTATACTGCGAAAATACATGTTCGTGATTGGTGATTGATTCGCGGATAAACCGCTCGCGGATAATCGGGAGTCTACTGTATAAAGAAAAGTAAAAAAAAAAAAAATCTTAGATTTTTTGGACACGTTTTCGTAGCGTCGTAGTTCAAGGCTGCAGTTCGTAGAAACTACAATTTTTTCGTAGCAGTTGGCAGCTTTGGTTATAACGTAAGGGTGAAACATCAGAGCTGTTTTCCCTGGAGATATTTTTTTTTATTATTAACGCAAATTCTTGATTAGTTTAGTAAACAAAAGAGTTCCACGCGTCAATCCTTTCCCTTCGTTAATGGTTAAGTTTACGGAGACATTAATTTTAATTCCGACTATCCGAACCAAAAGAACCGAATCTCCATTTATACGAATATAATTATTGGGAGAAAATGAAATAAATATCCTCTAAAATTTTGAGATCTTTTTTCTCAGTATTGGTTGGATTGTACTCTCAGTCTGTCAATGGCCCAGTCGTCAAACTGTGTTTTCTCAGACTCAAGATAAATGAAACTGAGTATTTTCGTATTACTTTCACACTTTCGACAGTAAAGCGTTTATGACCGTAATCACGAGACATTTGAGGACTAATTTATCAAAAGGGAACATTTCCATTTTCCAAAAATGTTCAGGATGTGAGAAAAACGAATTAGGGTAAGAGCAAGTTCGTTTAATCAATTTTTCTAGGTACAGAATAGAGCGCAAAAGCACAGAAAATCATGGGCCAGAGTAAGAAATATTTGTGTAAAAAAAACAAGGAGATATTGTCATCTTAATTTTGGATATGCGTCCTTTTGAACGAAAACCTGAATGTTAAAAATTCCAATTTCACCAAAACTTTAATATTTCACTTTCTCATACTCTCTTATCAAAATACATGAACCTAAAAGTAGTGAATTAAAATTTGAGGATTTTGGACATGTGTTCCTTTGGATCTAAAAGTCTTCGTACTACAGATTCTTTCAGATTATGTAAATTTTTGTTCAAAATGAAACGTGCTGAGGACGGATTTGTTACCTTTTGATCAAAAAGCTACACTTTACCCGTAAATAAAATAAGGTTTTCCACGTTTGAGAGTAAGTGATTTCATAAAGGTCATCTGAAAGATTTAGAAAATGTCATAAAACGAATTTTTCTAAAAAGTGGATATGTTCTTTTTTGATAAATTACTCCTCATTTGTTGAGTTAATTGGTCTATCTTTCAAACAAGTGGCTTCTCAGCACCGGCGTTTTTCGCAAATTTAGCTAACGGAAAACGGAATAATAAAAAGCTTAGCTGTGAGAAGTTACTCTCCTATGTCAGCGCGCTTAAAAAAACAATCTCGTTGAAGAATCGCAGCTGGCGGTTTGACTTTACTCTCGTGTGTTACTATTGTCCGTTTTTCACGAGAAGACACTTCTCCACGCTCCTCGAACGCAGAGTTCCATTTTACGCGGGGGTGATCGGTAAGTAATTCACGCACTTCCAAAAGAGACAACGAGACAGCCTTAACGTGGGCATGCATTTGAATGTGCAAGCAAGTCTTAGTGTCCTTTATAGCACTTGCTTCACTTGTCTGTTGTCATTTTAGTTATTCTTACATTGCGAAAACTGCTGATTTTACAACAAAATGCTGTGATCCGAATATACCTTCTGCCGAAAACAGCGAAATAGAATCATCGGACACCACGTGACGAGGGAGGAGTCAAGTGTCTTCTCGTGGAAAACAGACAATATAATAAAC
The DNA here is from genome assembly GCF_026930045.1 of Uloborus diversus. NCBI lineage: Eukaryota > Metazoa > Arthropoda > Arachnida > Araneae > Uloboridae > Uloborus > Uloborus diversus. Next base: position 86,223,710 of record NC_072740.1, on the reverse strand, counting down.
AGATACAATCAAGTTTTGACGGAGATGGCGATAAAGGCGTTGAACGTGGAAGCTCTTCTATTTCTTGACCACAATCGTCGCTTTCATCCAGACAGCCAAAGTCTACCCATTCAAAAGGAATAAAAGTTTGACAGAGTGAAGCTTTCAATCGAAGGGCTAGTCGACAAAGAGCTGAGCCCCCCAAAACGTGATTTATCTCTTTTATGGCTTGTGGCCGGTTAAAATAATGAAAAAATGCAATTAAAAACTTTGGCTCTAATCCCCCCCACTAATTTTGGGTCACACGGCTGCGTGGGGGGATGAAAGGTCAAAAAAAAAAAAAAAAAAGAAAAATATTAAAGTGATGAGTTAAATGGCTAAAAATTATATAACAACATTAAATTAATAAGAAAAAACACGTAGCGAATTTCTCCCCCAGCTATGTTGGGGCGAACGTGGTGGCCCCCAGGGGTAAAGTATCGATTATAAAACTTTTAAAAAAATGATCACTTTCGTGGGGGGGGGGGGGGGATTTTACAGGGTATTAGTTTCATTATTTTGATTGCCAAAAAAAATCCCCTCCCCCCAGTAACTATGGGTCAATTTGCCAAAAAAAGTTTTTTTTTGTTCCTCTTTATTTGGTCCACGTCGAGTATTATTCGAACTTACGCATGACTGTTTAAATTGCAAAAAAAAAATCCAAAGTTTGAACGTTTATTCGATAAAAAAAAACTCGTAGCAATCCCCCCTCCACACCTATGGAGGGGGTTGCTACGCGGTGCGCGGTTTTACAACGTGGTGCCCCCCCCCCGGGGGGTGAATTATCGATTGATTAAATTAAAAATAAATTATCACTTTCCTGGAGGGAATTTTACAGAGCATACATTTAATTGTTTTAATTGCAAAACAAAATCTCTCCTCCCCGGCAATTATGAGTCTACTAGCTGAATTGCCAGGCGTTGCACGGTCTACCTCAAGAATGTACTTGTATTCGGCGTTCTAAGCATTTTATACAATTATATAAATTTTCCCGTTTTCATTACATTTCTTATTGCTGCTCCACTCCTATTAGTCAAAGCGCATATCGATTGTTAAAATTTAAAAAAAAGATCGTGGGGTTGGGGATGGGGATTTTTACAGGGTATTTGTTTCATTATTTTGATTTCCAAAAAAATCCCCCCCCCCAGTAACTATGAGTCAATTTGTCAAAAAAAAAAAAGTTTTTTGTTTCTCTTTATTTCGTCCGAGTCGAGTACTATTCGAACTTCCCCATGACCTCTTAAATTGTAAAAAACAATTGCAATTATTTATTCGGTAAAAAAAACACGTAGAAAATCCCCCCCCCCCAGCTATGTTAGGGCGAACTTGTTGCCCCCCAGGAGTGAATTATCGATTGATTAAATAAAAAAAAGATTACTTTCGTAGAGGGGGGATTTTCTCAGAGTTTACATTTGATTGTAGCAGGAAAAAAATCCCCCCTCCAAAAAAATGTTTTTAATTTAAATTAGAAATTTTGAAATATTTTTCAAAATAAAAGGAAGGCATTCAGCGTCCGTACATCTGCTTCTACCATTGTGTGCTTAGTATGCAAAGAAGGAAGGGGAAAGTACACGCCTGTGATGATTTCTTCTTGCTGTTTCGAGGGCAGTTTCGTCAGTGATCAACTGTAGCCAACACAGTGAAGTCGTTGTAGCTATTGGTTTTTCTTTTCGGAGCACCCTGTACCGCATCCTTAAACTGAAAACGTAAAAAAAAATCCTTTTTTTAAAAATATATTTTGATGTTTTTATATTATGAGTGTTTTAAAGGGTAATTTTAAGTGTAGCCAGCCACCAGATAAAAGATAATGTTTTGACAAAAACTTTATTTGAAGGATTAAAAGTTTCAAAGATTCGAAAACACTGAAAACTGAAATTCCGTGATTTAGATTTTTCCGAGTTCTTAACAGAAGCAGATTTATATCATCGAGATTGCAGGAGCATTTTTATCAAACTAGATAGACACTATCACAACCAATATGCCGAAGGTAAATAAATCTATATGAATTTCCAAATTATTATTTTAAATATTCATTTAACGCATCGGATTAACGCGTTAACATTTACAAGTAAAAAAATCGTTATTGCAATTTTAACATAAAAGCACTTTTGTTTGTGAAATAAACTCATAATTACTGGGGTAGGGGGAGATTCTTTTTTTTTTTTTTTTTTTTTTGCAATTAAAACAATTAAATGTATACACTGTAAAATTCCCTCACGACAGTTATTTGTTTTTTGTTTAATCAATCGATAGTTCACCCCTGGGGGGCACCACATTGTATAACCGCGCACCGCGCAGCAACCCCCTCCATAGGTGTGGAGGGGGGATTGCTACGAGTTTTTTTTTATCGAATAAACGTTCAAACTTTGGGGTTTTTTTTTTTTTTTTTGCAATTTAAACAGTCATGCGTAAGTTCGAATAATACTCGACGTGGACCGAATAAAGAGGAACAAAAAAAAATTTTTTTTGACAAATTGACCCATAGTTATTGGGGGGGGGGGATTTTTTTTTGGCAGTCAAAATAATGAAACTAATACCCTGTAAAATTCCCCCCGCCCACGAAAGTGATCATTTTTTTTAAGTTTTATAATCGATACTTTACCCCTGGGGGCAACCACATTCGCCCCAACATAGCTGGGGGTTTCTCTCGCTACGTGTTTTTTCTTATTAATTTAATGTTATTATATAATTTTTAGCCATTTAACTCATCACTTTAATATTTTTCTTTTTTTTTTTTTTTTGACCTTTTATCCACCCACGCAGCCGTGTGACCCAAAATTAGTGGGCGGGATTCGAGCCAAAGTTTTTAATTGCATTTTTTTATTATTTTAACCGGTCATAAGCCATAAAAGAGATAAATCGCGTTTTGGGGGCTCAGCTCTTGGTCTATAGGGGCAAGAATGTGATATGCAACATGAGTTTTTTTCCAGTAGGACAATTTCCAACTTTGGAAAATTCTAGAATTTTTTTTTTTCTTTTACAAAAAAGGAAGTATTGTATTCGCGAAAAAATTTTCACTCAAAACTCGACCTTAATTTCCATTTTACTCACCCCCGAATGAATGATGAGGTTTTTTTTTTCGACTCGACCACACGTGGATAAGTGCGTAAGAACGTATAGACACGCTAAATATCCATTTTGACGATTCCCGAGTTAATTACAACGAGTTTTCTCGTGACGTCTGTATGTGCGTATGTGCGGATGTATGTCGCATAACTCAAGAACGATATGTCCTAGAAAGTTGAAATTAGGTACGTAGACTCCTAATGGGGTCTTTTGTGCACCTCCCCTTTTGGTTGCATTCGGGTGTTTCTAAAGGGGTCGTTTGCCCTTTTTTGGGGGAAATCATTGTTAATTTCGATGTAAACTCAAGTGGTATTATAATTTGGCAGACATTTGGCGATATATCGCCAGTCTATTTTCGCCAAGTTTTGTCGACAAATCTTGGCGACAAATTCGGCGATTTTTTTAAAATCTGATTTCAATTTGACCACTGTTGGTGATATTTAGAGAGTAAACTATTGAACCACATTAAAATTGCCAATAATAGGGGAATGACATTAAATTGATCAACAAGAAAGTCGTGTGATGCACACATCAGCTAATTTTTTATTGTCAATAATATTAACTTATTCTGACACTATCCACCTATAAACTACGATGGTCATTCCGATTTTTTATTTATATTATACATTTTATATTCTGCAATACTAAAACCAGATACGTTTTTCTGACAATGGCATAATCCAGTGTTATGTTTATTTCAATTATCAAAAAGCAACATTTAGAACAAAATACTCATTTTTTCAAAAATGTGGCTTATCACGTTCTTGCCCCGAGCCCTTCGATTCCTTAAGCAAGGATCTCAAGTCACGGGAAATATTTCAAAGTATTGGAAGAAATCGGGTTTTCATGTAAAATATGAAAACTCGACTCCTATTCGTCGTAGTTGAACCATGTGACTTGGGATCTTTGCCTCAACATTTCCTATGCCAATGATTGGACTTAATACCTCTAGTTTGTAGTTTGTGCTCAAAGATTACAGCCATGGTCTGTATGATTATTGGTTTGAGGCTCTATCTCAAAGTTTGAAAAAAATTCCCAAATTATGCTCATCCCTATTAAGTTATTTTAAGGAAGTTTTCCCTTTGTTAGGAAATTATTTGCTCGTTATTTTCTTGTGACTTTCAGAAATATTAGTTTCGTCATAGACGGTTGCCCATAATGAAAATAGGTATTTTGGAGACGATGCGTTTGGAATAAATAATACAGATCAGTGAAGTCAGGTGCACGTTTTCACGTTGCATTAACTTTTTCTTTCAAAATGGTATGCTTTCAAAACCTAACCGAAATGATTATAAAATCTATAAAATACTGTTTTTTTTTTTTTTGGTAATACTTTTGTGATGTTTTAAAATACTTTATTTATGGTTGAAGTGCCAACAAGAATTTTACAAGGAAGTAATGCGTTTACATTTCACGCACACACATAAACAGAAAATCTGTAAATTTCTTTAAAGATTTTATCGTCTTCTACAAATGTCTAGCTAGATATTGACTTTGTGTGGAACCGTTTTATCCTTATTTTGAAACTTTATCCCTTCAAGAAATGTTGCGAAATGAATACTTGTTTGAATTACGAGCTGCAAACTAATAGTGAAATATGATATCGAAGAAGCGGAAAATGTTTCCAATAAACTTTTCTTGAATATTTTCAAAAGATAAAATGAATATTTTATCAGGTTGGGAAACCTATAGTTAATACACAAAAATTCACAATTTCAGAATTATTTTCATGTGGAACGAAAGCTTTTGAAACAATAAAATTTTGACTTGAAACAAAAATGTATTTAATAAAGCCGCGACACTATTGGTTTGCCTACAAAGATGAATTTACCCTACGGTTGTGCTGGTGTTGATGTACATATTTTACAATCGAAACATTAAATCCTTTAAAGTTTGCTTTTAAGTTTTCTTTTACATTTCCAGTAAGTGAATGAATATTATCTTTCGCTTGGAACGTATTGCTATCAATGCAAAATTTCGATTTTTATCGAGAGTACATTAAAAATTTCAGAGACGTCAAAGATTTTTTTACAAACAAAAATTTTATCGATTAATGATAGGTTTGTGGTGTATGTTACCATATGAATGGGAAAATTTCAAATATTATTGCAAACTTTTCTACTGCATTTTCTACCCCTAAACAATTGCTGTCACTTTGTTCAAATGTATGATTATCGTTTTGAATTTCATTTTTAATTGAAAAACGTATAAAATTTCAATGATTATTCTTTTCAAAACAAAAACAGAAATTTTTCATGTTGTGAGACATTTGCTATAATCTGAGCAAAACACTTTAAAATAATCCTAAATCATTTCACTTTTTTAATTTAAGTTTTCAATAAATTTAGCAAATACTTTCAACCGGTAAAAATATGACATTATTAATACAAATGGTCAATTTGTAACAAAATTCATTGTGGATGTAAGAATGATAGGATGAGACGAAGTGCGCTTTTAGAAACATTAATTACGTGAATTTCCAGATGTAAATGATGTGTTTATAGGATTTGCTGCAATCTAATCAGAAAAGTATTTATTATTATTATTTTAAAATTCACAAAAAACTCCTCATGCTCCACACAGTATATTATGAGGCTTACAGATGCAAGTGATAAACAGCGATTGGCAACATTGTAAAAACATAAGTTAAGAAGATGAATGAAATAGAAATAAACAGTTTACAAATTTAAGTAATGACAAACCAGCGAAATAAATAGAATTGCGGATTTGAAAATATCTTCAACAAAGATAAACTAGGAGGTACTATCACACATAAATGAAGGGAACAAAAAGAAAACACAAACGTCCGAAAGAGTCCCAAACAAGAACAACACAGATTACAAATTTAAATGACAGATAAAATTACGAAAAGCATCAAGGTTATGAAAGCTTTCAAAAAATGAAGACAAAGAAGGTGGCCAACACCCTACCTATTTTTCAAGAATAATCCAATACTTACGTTCAGTAATAACAATAGCATCCATACAAGTCTACCTTTTTTCTTTTTGAAAAATCCTACGTTACGAGCGATCAAGCTTTCAATCCTCATTAGCTGCGCATCTCGTATGCGCATAGCGCGCCTACCCTTGTCTCACTGACGATGGAATTTAAACCATTTGTATAATAATTATATACATTATTGTAATAATTATAATAGCAATAATAATTATTATTATTAAGTGACGAGTGACGGCAACACAGCCACAGACATCATAACTCGATATTTGTGGTTGGTAATATTAGGATCGGTGATGCGAACTGAAAAAGTTATTTTGATCTACATACTGCTAAGTCACAAAACTATTTTTAGTGTAAGCCCTATTTACAAACTTCTATTAAAAAGACAGAAACAAAATATTTAAAGTTTCTCTAATTTGATTTTTTTAGTGCCAGTTTCACGAATCATATGAGACATAGCCGAGAGCCCAAATGCTGAAATACCAGCATAAAGACGCAAGTTTGTAAACGCTTTCTGTTCAATTCAAAATGTTAAAACAAACTGATACTCTCATTACTAGTGTGAAATTCCACCCTCTTTACATGGTTAATGTATTAATAGCCAAACCTGAAAACAGGTTGATTCGATTACGTTTTTGACGCGTTTTATTCTTTAAATTTTTGTAAAAAAAAAAAAAAAAAAAAAAAACTTGTGCAAAAAACTAAACAGCATAAATAAATAAGCAAATAAATCGTAAAACTGAAAAACACAACTTCCCTGTGATTTTGGTGCTTTGCTTGTGAATAATTCCGCGATTGTTTCAAAATTTCTGCTTAAAATTACGTTATTTATCGCAATAATATTTTACGTTATAAATTCTAAACATAAAAATGGGAAGTTATTTCCTAAATTTTCTCCTGAATATTATCAGTTAATAAAAAAAAGAGTATGAAATAAATAAGTATATAAATAAAAAAACTGAAAATGCCAACTTCCCTGTGATTTTGGTGCTTTGCTCGTAAAAAAATCTGCGATTGTTTCAAAATTTCTGCTTAAAATTACATTATCACAATATCTATGGCAGTAATATTTTACGTTCTGAATTCCAAAAATAAAAATGGGAAATTATTTCCAAAAATTTCTCTTGAATGTTAAAACAGTCAAGAAAAAGAGGTAAAATAAGTATATGTTACTGAAAAATGTTACATCTTCGAAGCACAACACTTTCGAAATAAACAACGAAGGGGGGAAAAACATTCTTAGCTACGTATAACTTTTTTACAAACTCGATTCAAAAAATATTTTAGTGATTATTTGGCATCGTCTTTTGAAAATAAGAACACAAATCGTCCACATTTAAATGCTCTCCATAAAGCTCAAAAAGTTGGAAAGAAGAAATTTTCATAAAACAAAACATGAACTGACTGCAATTATTATTTTTCTTTTCTTTCAATTGTAGCTTTGGGGTTCTTAGAAGTTTTCTCATAGATTTTATATTTTGTTTTTAAAAGTCCAACTTTTCTGTTCGGTAGAGGAGAAGGTTTATTGTGTTGGTTTTAAAAAAGTTCACAGGAGTTCGAACAAGAATTACACTATTCTTACAAAACGGAATAACTTAATATGTTTATATACTTTAAAAATATATATATAATAGGATGGATAGTTAAGTTCTTAATGATTTTAGATATACAACCATATACCCACTTAAAGCAAAATATTAAGATGAAGAAATAAAAAAAAATTGTGAACGTGGGTATGGTTTTTAAGTTGTCATGAATATAGTAATGGAATGTCCGGAAAAGTGAAATAGCGGTGCGAAGTGAAATGAAAAAATATTTTAGCTTGCAGTGCCACCTAACAATATTTAACTATGTTATTAAACGTGCAGTTGATTCCACTTAAGAAATAGATACCTTTAAAAATCAAGGTCGGTTAAATAATACAAGCCACTTTCGAACATTTATTCTCACATTGTAATATTTTGTGGTTTATCACAAAAACTTGTATTATAAAATTTTTTAATCATTAATTGAAATCTATGGGTGTCTAGTGCAGTTTTTTTTTCTTTAATTCAACATTAGGAATGTTTGGATTTGCAAGTTAAACACAATTTGTCACGTGCAGGCGGGGCAAAGTGAAACATTTCATTTATATATTCAGCCATTTATTAAATCATTTGCATATTCATTAATGATTTAATTCCTGCATTTATTCTTTGACTTATCATTCATTCAATTAGTTTTTTCTTATTCACTTATTTATACTGTCATACAGTAATTAATTATTAATTTTTATTTATTCGTATAGTTTCCTTATGCATTCATATATTTTTTTTATTTATTCCTTCGTTTCAGTAAAAACATTTAAAAAATTAAAATAGAAAATATTTAAATGGAAAAATATTTTAATTAATCGCTTCAGTTTCAATAAATTTAAATTTTAAAAATGAGTCTTTTGTCATCGGTAGCAATTTCTGAAACTGTTAAAATAGGTTCCAAAATCTTCTCATCCCCCCCCTCCCCTACTCGATTTTTTTTTTTACATTAAGCAAGACTTTTTTACAAATCAAGGCAGTGAAAAGCAAAAGGGGGCAAGTCCCGGATTAAAAAATTTAGCCTTTTCTCTGTTTTAGGGGAAGAGATGGTACTAGTAGCCCTGGTAGATGCTGCTATACGGCATAAGTTAGAAAAAATAATAATAAGGAAAACTTACTTTGGATCTGAACTTTAAATGCGTTTTACTCAAAATATTAAAACCCCACTTATATTCTTTTGCTTCTCACTGCCTCAATAATAATAATAATAATTTTTAAGTGAAGATAAAACACTAATTATGCAGTTAACTTATTGGTTCTAAAATTTCGTGCCACCATAACTACTCTTTTCGCGTGATATAATAATTGATTGCTAAGTGTTTAGAATTGAAAAATTGTTGATTCCCGTGGAAAATGCACAAAAATAAACAAACAAATAAACGTAAATAAATAAATTTAATAATAAAAAACTATATAAATTTATATACAATAAATATATAAATAAAAAAATGAAACAACAAAGTAAAATAAAACAAACAAAAAAAATGAATTAATTTATTTTGAAAAGATATAAAATTAAGAAAAAAATAAAATAAAGAAAGAAGAGAAAATTAACTGCTTTCAGTTTCACCAAGCTATAGCCGAAGCAGCAAAAAACACGCACTAATCACTCCTGTAAAATAAGTTATCTTACATTGACACTACTGTTAAGGTGAAGCTTGCATTGAGTTTCTATTACTGCTGTGTTCTTTATAAGAGGTTTTCATGCGGTTTCAATTCTTTCAAATTGACTTATTAGACAAAAAATATAGCCTGCTGTTATTATTTTTGCTGTTTCGACAGGGTAAGTAAGGTTGAATTTAGCGAATAATTGAAAACTGCACGTAATCGCAAAGACGATACGTACGTGTTCGAAACACTCAAACTTTTACGAAAAATCCTATCTTGTACAGAAAATATTAAAAATCACTCAGTTAGCTAACTTCAACCCAGAATAGAAAAATTTTACGTAGCTTTTTAAAAATAAATTTGAACTAGAGTAATTGTAAATTAACTTAAACATGAATCTTTAGAAGGTTGCAAGGTCTATCTCAATTTCTGACAGCGTGCATCAGTCAAACATATTGCTTGTTTTCAGACTTATGCAGTTAAATGAACCTGTTTTTTAGCACGTAATAAAAAAGAAAGCAACATTCTTAATTTGAAAACATAGAAACAACGCTAGAATTGTACAAATATCAATAAAAACTGCAGACAAATGTTTCGAGGTTGCAAGGAGCTCCTTTTTCTGTGCGAATAAAAGGAGCTCATGGGTAGGAAGACATAAAACAATTGCCAAATTCTTAAAAACATAAAACAACGTAAAAAAGGCGTATTTCGTATTATTCCTTCCGTTGAATTATTACCACTTTTATTCTCCATTTAACTTTCTTTAGCTTTACATTTATTGTAATCATTTAAGCCATCAACGAATTGTTTTTTACTCTCACTTGACCAAAGTCTACTGTCACTTGTCCAAGCAGAGAGACAGACACAAATATCACACAATTACCTTTACATTTCTATTACAAATGTTGGTTGAATGATTTTTACTTCCTTTTACAAAAAAGGAAGTATTGTATTCGCGAAAATTTTTTCTCAAAAATCGGCCTTTATTTCCATTTTTCTCACCCCTGAATGAATGCTGAGTTTTTTTTTTTTTTCGACCCGACCACACGTGGATATATGCCTAGAAACCTACAGACACCCAAAACATCCATTTTGACTACCCCCGAGTTAATTACAACCAATTTTCTCGTGACGTCTGTATGTGCGTATGTGTGTATATATTCTCGCATAACTCAAAAACGGTATGTCATAGAAAGTTGAAATTTGGTACGAAGACTCCTAGTGGGGTCTAGTTGTGCACCTTCCCTTTTGGTTGCATTCGGATGTTCCTAAGTGGGCCTTTTGCCCCTTTTTAGGGGGAAATCATTGTTAATTTCGATTTAAACTCAAGTGGTGTTATAATTTGTCGGACACTTGGCGATATATCGCCAGTCTTTTGATCGCCAAGTTTTGTCGCCAACTTGGCGACAAATTTGGCGATTTTTTTTTTTTAATTTTAAATTTGGTTTCAATTAACTCGGGTACGTTTCCCGGAATCCGTTTCAATTTGGTCACTGTTGGTGATATTTAGAGAGTATACAATTAAATCACATTAAAATTGCCAATAATGGGGAAATGACATTAAATTGGAATAAAAGGAAGTCATGTGATGCACACATCAGCTCGTTTTTTTTTACTTTTCTTTTCGTTCTCATCGATATTTTTGCGCAACGATAAGCATTCTTATATGCTTTTTTTGCGTTTGACTTTTCGGGGAAGTAGGCTAAAACGATCAATAAAATTTATCTCTTCCGAAACATTTGTAGTCATCAGACTCACAGGAAAACACGGTTTAAAGTATCTAAAAAGTTAATTCCTTGCTTTAAAACATATTTGCATGATTTATTAGGTAATGCAATATTTTGGTCAACATAAAAGAAAGTTATTGCTGATATTAACTATAAAATTCAAATTTAATATATAACTCTTTGAATTTCCGTTTCTCAAGCATCAGCAAGTTAGTCGATTCCAATTTTTCGATGAACACGTAAAATTTATCCAAAAATAATAATACATTTAAAAGCACTTTCAAATGCTGTATTCATTAAACTAGATTCTTTTTTCTCATTTAACAAGGAGAGGTTACGGTCTCGGAAATTCAGATCGGGATGAGATTTGGTAGATTAGTAGCATCCTTTAAGGGTACTCTCAGGGTAAAGTAATAAAGCGCACTATCCATTAAATTCCGAGAAAACAGCCTTTAAAGATTTGCGCGCAACTTATAAACTAGTAGAGATTGTTCGTAAACAAGCGCCTGGTGGTCATGTGGGCAGCGCTCTGGGGTTCCATGCGTCCGATCCGAGTTCAAATCCACTGCAAGTTTCTTTTTTGTTCATTTATAAAGTGACTGTTACAGCTTTGTGCAATTTGAATTGAAGATAATGCGAAATTTTTGAACACGTAAAGCACTTTAATAGAGAAAATGGAGATAAATTAAATCGATACAAGTTAAAATTTGAATTACAACGGCTACAAAATCACTGTAGAGCTTAATTTATAGATGATTTTTAACAATATAGTTGTTATTTATATACATACACCAGAATTATATTTATCATAAAAACATGGAAAACAATAACTGTTTTGACATCTCGCACAATTTATGAAGGAAGATTGCTTACAGGAACAACTTCTTTGTAAAAGAGTCGTTGGAACATACTTCATTTACATTCAGGAAAATTTCTCTTTTGTCAGAAAGTTTAGAAGTATACCAGGCATCGAATCATTTTATCAAAAATTGGTGATGACAGTTGATGATGGACAATTGATTGTATTTTATGCAGTCTTCACGGGTATTCATTTCTCTATTATTTTCAACGAGATACGCGCAATTTTGTATACGTTTTATTAAATTCTTTACCTGTCTATAAAAATGGAAGCGAGAAATTGAACTTGATATGATTCTGATGCAATCAAATGATTTTCAGTAAGCAAGCTCTCGTAATAAACGACAGCATCTTTTAATCTCTGCTTCAACATTTCACTGTGCAATGAATTTTTATCCATTTTGTTAACAGATTTTATTCGTTTCAGGGTTACTTCAATAACCGACCATTTCGATTCACAATATTTAAAAAACTCAAATCCTTTTTCACGGTATAGAATTTTCCAGTCTAATATACAGCACAGACGATAAATAAATTTAATGATGAAAACAAACATGAACATTGCAGACGATAATTAGATGGAAAATAAAGAGTTCAATATTCAATGTAAAATACAGCAGACGACAAATTTACAAATAACAGAATCAAGGAGCAAAACCATTGCTCGATAAGTGTGGTTAGGGTTTTTAAAATTTGACTACCTGCTTATATGCAATAAAACAACATTCTTCTTACTCATCCACAAAGAAACTGATTATGCATTTATTGCAAAAATCATTTACTTCGTCAAAGTTTATAATCTAAAAATGTGTAATCACTTGTTTGTGAGAATAGTAAATAGAAATTTAATGTACTATCACACATTAAAAATACATCATATTTTTTAAATTAAGTATTACCTTTAATTCAAACTGCAAAAAGCGGTAATAGTCACTTCATAAAATGAACAAAAAAGAAACTTGCAGTGGATTTGAACTCGGAACGGCCGCATGGAACCCCAGAGCGCTGCCCACATGACCACCGGGCGCTTGTTTACGAACAATCTCTACTAGTTTATAAGTTGCGCGTAAATCTTTAAAGGCTGTTTTCTCTGAATTTTATGGCTAGTGCGCTTTATTACTTTACCCTGAGAGTACCCTTAAAGGATACTACTAATCTACCAAATCTCATCCCGATCTGAATTTCCGAGACCGTAACCTCTCCTTGTAAGTAGTGAAAAGCCAATGAAATGGGACTGTATATCGACTTCCCGTATTTGGAGATTGAGCTATGTGAATAGTGATAGGGATATCGTGGTATCGGTGGATAGTAGTTTACGTGCCATTTATAGTAGTAGCAATGGTATGGTGCAGTGAACATCGTGTTGTGGAGGAGTAAACAGGGTGTTCCGTTTTAACCTGCAGAACCTTTGTTTTCGCAACCGTTAGTGCTAGATGCATACTTTCAATCGCAAAAATGTTTAAAATCAGATGCAGAGTTAAGATAGTGAAAGTTTGAAGCAAAAATTAAAATGAGTCAAAAAATACAAATTTAAATTTTTATACGGGCCCTAGGTCCCCTAACATATTTAGAGAAATCATCTCCATTGAAAACTATTATTGACACAAAAAACTTGACATTTGTGCGACCAAAACTCAGGGAGATATTCTAGTTCAAAGTTTTAAGGGACTATATAGAAGATGAGATTGAAACTTTTCGCCCTTTCTGAAGAATGACAGGTTGTCAAAGCAAAAAAAAAAAAAAAAAAAAAAAAAAAAAACGCATTTATATTTTTTATTGCTATTCAAAAATTCATGCAAATGTTATGCCGTGATACGCGAAAACACACTGCAAAACCTCGAACAATTTGAAAAACCACACTCTGCACGCTTATAATTTTAAACACTTTTTAACGACTATATTTTCCCCTAAAAGGTGTTATTGACGGCGAGTGCAAAGTGGTTTAAGTCACAAAACGCTTCGTTTCATATCTCGGTGAATATTGGTCGTACTAATTTCAAACTTTTTGTGTTGGAATTCTTCTTCAATGGAGATTATTTCGCTAAAGATAAGCTCGGGGACCTCGGGCCCGTATTAAAAGTTAAATTTCGTACTTTCTGGCTCGTTTTTATTTTCACTTCTTCTTTTATTTTCAATATCTTAACCCTGCATCTGATTTTGAACATTTTTGCAACTGGAAGTATACATCTAGGACTAACGGTTGCGGAAATAAAGGTCTTGCAGTTTAAAACGGAATACCCTGTATATTTACAATGTTTTTTTGATTACTACTCAGACAGAATTTCTCGTTCGTTTCCAAATTTGCCGAGATCCTGCTCCGAAACATGTTAGGGTTCTCCAAAGCGTTCAGCACATAAATATTCAGGCATTCAAGTTTTTCTAGCCGAATAGGATCATGTCGGCCAAGTTGAAACCGCTTGCGAAATTCTTGCTGAGTGGTGATCAAAATCCACTATTGTCAGTATACTCCTCCACATTGCATGACGAGGTTCACCGCACACTGTTAACAAAATCCTGAAATTTTACGATAATAGTTACTGACATACATGTTGCCAGTAACTATTACCGTAAAACCTATTATACTGTAAAATTCTTCAGTAGAATAAACGAGAGCTAAAAAGCGCAATATGCGAGGAGTATGATCGATCTCGGTCGGGACCTTCGTATTGGCAAGGCGGCTTTGCTGCTCAACACAACACACATTGAGTGAGGGGAAATACGGTATTATATGCTTCGCACTGTAAGTCACGTGGTTTATCAATTGACGCTGCAATCGTTTATTTTTTTCGGTACAATTTACTGTAAATTTTATCTGTACAGTAAACACTCCATTTTGCAGTTCTATTTTCCATAAAAGTTTCCTGAATTTTTAACAGTGCATCATTTCATTGATGTTGCTGTAAATGGCACGTATATTACAATCCATCGATACCACTTCTTTGACAACTCACGCAGCGCCCTCTTCAAGTACGGGAGGTTGATACGCAGCACCCTATACAAATACAATTTGACTACTTTTCCCTACTGCTTTTTAAAAAAGTTTTTTTTTTTTTTTTTTGCTTTGCTATAGTGGTCTTCAAGTTTTACTGCAATAAGTTTACAATTCGTTTTAAATGCATTTCTTAAATTAATTTAAAACTTAATCTCTTGAATCATTTAATTTTTAATTTATTGTGCCGTTCTTAGACATAAAAGTACTCTTCTTTCGGATGCTGCAGAAGTTCAGGGCCCGATTAAGATACTGAGAGGCCGCTCTAGGAAAAATAAGTTTTTGAGGCCCCTCTTAAATTAACCCTTACATTTTACAAATCCATTAAACTTTTAAGAGCAACTTAATTTAATCTAAATTTTAAGGTCAAACATGAAATAATCAAATTAAATGGCTAAAAATTTAATTTACCAAACCAATTATGGCCCCTTTAAAGGGTCGGGGGGTTCTAGGCCACGGTCTAGTTGGCCTATTTAGTAATCAGGCCCTGGTTTTTATTCTGTATTGAGAAAAGCTGACGGAAATTTTAATCCATTTGTTCGGGAAAAATGTATGTTTTATGACAAAAAGCGCTGTAACTACTAAGTGTGATACAAAAGTAAAAAAAAAGGCGAATCCATTAACTTTTTCAAAATCTGGTCGCTCTTGAACATTTTGATTTTAATTTCAGATATTAAAACTTTGTTTTAAAATGATTGCCATTGTTCGAATTATGGCTTTGCTTAGAGACTTGAAAATATGTTCAACGAAATGAGAAATTCTCAACATTTCTTCTCACATTACACTTGTTTCCTTTTTTGTTAGATTTATATTTATTTTTGCAATTCATTTTTTAAACTTTTAATTTGATTATTTCATGTTTGACCTTAATATTTAGATTTAACTAAGTTGCTCTTAAAAGTCTAATGGATTTGTAAAGATCCAATCTTTCGTGCATGTTGCCCAACAAAGGGGGAAAAAAAGATAATTTCATGAAAAAAACTCTTTATTTGTTTATTTTTACTAATTTATTTTTTACATTTTAGTCATGTAATGTAAGTATGTTTCATACGTGTTGCTTAGATTTTACGTAAGTGATAGTATGGGAGTTAGGAAAACTGACGTAAATATGAAATCTGAAATAATTGTGTTGTAACGTAAACAAAGTGCAACGCTCTCTAAACCCAATACAAATATTTGGAATTTGGCTGACCATTAGTTTCGGATGAAGGAACACTCACAATTAATTTAGAAGCAGCTTATAAGTATTTTACTAAATTACAAAATCTACCGAAACTTAAAAAAATATTGTGATTTAAACGACTCTTCAAAGACCACTAATGCTTTTGAGAAGCGGAAATTCGAAATCAAGCGTTATTCTTGACCAAATAAGCTAGTCTTACAAAGTTGACAGTTTCCAATCGAAGAGCAAGTTAATGACCCACCTACCGTCATTTGACCCATTCCCACCGTCCATGCACTCATAAAAATGGGTCTTGCACAGTACCCTACTGTCGTGCAAGGCAAATTCTTCACCGGTGGACAGTTGCCTTTTACAGGAATCACAGGCAAAACAGGCTAGGTGGTAGACTTGGTCCCTTGCTCGCCTTACCCAATCAGAAGCATGGATGGTCCGCGAGCACTTCGCACATTTAGCACCAAAGTGCCTGAAAAGAAAGAGAAACCAGTTGTAATACGGTTTAAGTTTAAAACGGTGTTCATACAAAATATTTTTTAATGCAGCCCCCTGTTTCATATAAGGGGTGATAAAAACGTTATAAGTGAAATCCCGTTACAGCGAACTTCAAGAGACAGCGAATTTTATTCATTGTAATGACATTCAAGCAATATAATTGGTGTTAAATCGGGACTGAAAATTTATTCCGCTGAAACGGATATTTCGTTGCATTGTTATTCATTGAAACAGGATTTCACTGTGGGAAGATTTCAGTTTATTCATTGGTAAAAAGACGTGAGACTAAAAAAGGAATAAAAATAATTATATCCTCATGTATTTTTCGATATAATAGTTCATTTTAAGATTTAAAAATAGAAGGGTTGTAGTTCAGTAATTAATAAATAGCCAGGGAACTAAAACAATATTGGGACCCAATTTGGGGGACATTGAAAATTTTTTGATCAAATTTGAATGAAATTCAACTGGAATGAGGGCCAATATCGTGGCAAAATATATAAACACAAGGTCCACTTATTAACAAACAAAATGCCTAATATCATGTAGCATGCGTCCATTTTTATCAATCTTCTTTGTTCATCAAAAATTAAAATGCATTAATTAAAACAGCAACTCATAAAATAAGGTGTGGTGATTTGTTTTTAGCTTAACAGTGTAACGAAAATGTATGCAGTGTGTTGATGATCAGATTATATTGACGGTACGATTGAATATTGTTGTATTTCACTGACATTGACGGTATTGTAAATAAACACAGAAATGGACCTGCAACTGTTTCTTTCTCAATCGAAATCTTTTCTCCTCTGTGAAAAGCACAGAAGTAGTCACACAGTTATTATATGTATTATCCAAAGAAACTTTTTCTCCAACGTGAATAGTGTGAAGAAAGTTAAGAAAATATTCGTCTTCAACTTCTGATCATTTGTGTTAATTTTCTTGTTCTTATGAGTTTCAAAAATATCTAATTGGAGAAAAGAACCTTTTTTTTAACGCAATAAAGTGTAATTAATGATAGTATAGGCGATTAATGCCCCAAAAAGTGAGTGGGGGTCGAATAAATTTACGCTATTTCACCCTGAGAAGAGTCACATTTACCCATTTAAAATTAACAGCACGGGGTAAGTAAACATTTTATTTTCTATTTTTTCTTTACGTGGGTCCCGTAAATATACGTTTTTCCATCTGGACTTCTTCGGGTAGATTATGTAGAGTTAATACTTTTCCATCCTGATTCCTTAGACGAACCACATATAAGTACATTTACGTTTTCCCGTTCCTATTTTCTAAGACTTTTTCAGATTTACGTTTTTACCTAGAAATTTGTCTAAGTGTCTATAAAAATGCCAAAAAGTCCAGAAAACCCTAGTCGGTGAGAAGTGTTTTCTTAGTGCTTTAGACTTTTACCTAAAGGATATTAATTAATTATAAATGTCTCGCACCCTTTATTTTATGTATGGATTTTGATTTGTTGGGTTATATGCTAAAAGTGAAATATACAAATGTTTAAATTAAAAAAAATAATGATAAAGTTAAGAATGATCGTTATTTTATTTTCTGATAATTTGGTTTTTGGTGTCATAATCAAAATCTTACTCTTCGTCCAAATCGTTATAACTAATAAGTCTAAATATGGAACTAATCGTCTTTCCGGAGAAAAATATACCTAATTGAATAACGGATGCGGATTCTGAAGTTAAATCACTATGTCAATACTTGTCGTAGAAAACAACATTGTTATATTTTAACAACCTTGCTTTAAAAAGAAAAAAAAAGTTTTTCTTATTATTAGAGCTGAAAACTTTGTTAAAAGGAGCAGAAGTTCTGTAAGATAAGCTTTCTCCTTAAATACATTACTGCTGCTTTTTGTCTCTTGCAGTAAAAAAAGTTTAATATATTTTCAAAATTTTTAATTTTATGTGTTATAATCTGAATTTTTTTGTCACGTACAAATTTTAAATTTTAAAACAAGGAGAATATTTAGCGAAGTTTAGGGAATCTCAACAGTTTGCCAATTCTCTTTAAAGTACTAAAAAAAATCCGAACTGTTTAAAACAGATTTTTTGTAAACGAAGCGAAAAGATACATAAAAAAATGCTTCCAATTTGATTATCGGAGAACGCTTTCGAAGATTAAAAGGGGTTTAAAATTTAAGTAGCATAATTTTACTTTCATATCATTCTAAAGGGCTAAAATTGCAAATGTTGTTTAAAAAGTTAAAAAGAGCTGAATTCCTCCTCCGAGATACGAAAAGCAGCGTTTTCGTTCCTCGCAGAAAACAAATAAGACTTCTTTAGCTTTTAAAACAAGTTAAAAAGAAAGAAAAAAAATCTTGCACAACATTCCTTCTCCACTTCGCCAAGTTGCGTCTTTGTTCCCAAACTTGGGAAGAGAAGAGAAGGAATTAAATAAAATAAAAACTTTTCGGGAGGAAGAAGAGAAAAAGGGGGAATTGGAGAAGCCGGGATTCTCCTGAATTTTCCCCGGTTATTTTCCGGGCAAACAATTAAGCCTACCCGGTGGAGAACCAATGCGGACCGTATCCTTAATTGCGGGACGGGGTCCAAGGCCTGAAGACAATCGGATTACGGAATCTTGCCTGGCGCACCTGTGAGCAACCAAACAGCCGCAGGCTTGCCTAACGAGCGCCGGCGCTCCAGCGAGAAGGGCTTTGTGCCGGTGCCGACTGCCGGGAAATTGAGTTTAGGTGCTCGCGGGCCATCTAATGCAATCGCCGCGCTTCCAGAAAAGGGATCCCCGCTGCCCAACTGAGCGTGTCTTCATGCGTCTGATGAAGCTGACTTGTCATCGATCTGACGGTCTTGTTCCCTGCTTCCGATGCAGGGCGGATCGAGGCCGCCATTTTGTACCGATCCCGACTCATTTCATGACGCTCAGTTTGATCAGTAATTTTAGATTAACTCTAAACTTACGGGAAGCTCGGCCTCATTTTGGACCCCCCCCCCCCCACTTTTTATTTGGGGAAATTTTTCTAAAACCTCTATACACATTGATACAACACTGACTAATGCTAAGTGACCCAGCAGGATTCAGAGTGTAGCTTATTCAACTTTACCGACTGACAGAAATTTTGTTTATTACATATGTCGCACTTGAATTCTCAGCAAATTAGAGTAGTAATATTTTGAAGCATATTTGACACTTCACAGAGGAAATTTAATGTCATAAAAGTACTTTTTAACAGAGTTGAATCAAATCCAACACATTTGAAAATCTAGCTTGTAGCTAGATTTTATCAAATGGGCGATTCTCGAAAAAATGTCCCGTGCGTAACGTTAAGTTTTTTATTTTTTCCATCTAACCAGAGCCTTCAAAAAATAAATGCTGTTGGGGAATAATACATGCTTTAATATACTATCAAAGCATAACAGTTAATCCCATATTTAATTAGTAGCTACTTGAATAAAAAAAAAAAAATATGCACTGGACATTTTTTCGAGAATCACTCAAATGTGTTCCTTGCTTTCAATAATTTAATTCTTTCAAGCATTTTTGTTTAGCAAGTTCAAATGTTTGCAATCTCTTTAAAAAACGCAGTTAAAAGCAGAAACTAGAATTGTTAAGCACCGTTCTATGTGATGTTTGGGCCCCCTAAAAATTCTGAGGGAAGCTCAAATTTCCCGTGCCTTTTGGGTAATCAGGCCCTAAGTTTGATTAACCTTCCACAGAACTCGCGTCAAACTGAGGTCTCACCACATCTCAGGATTTTCTCATACTACCTTTTTCCCTCATCAAGTGTTAAAAATGTTTCTTAGTCGAAAATATTTCATTTAGTATTCACTCTAAGCACCTACATGGAGGACATGGAGGTTAAGGACTGTCTACAAATGTCGCACTTATTATCAACATTTCTGCTCCCCCCCCCCATTTGTTAAAAAGTGTCACACTTCACCTTACCCCTGTCCTACTTTGTGACACGTCTCGTTGAACATATTCTTGTTCAAAAAATGCGTGATGTCACACTTTTTGTTACTCCCTCCCACCCCCTTGTCACAAGCTGTCACAATTTCACGAACTCCCCCGACCCTCCAAACGTAACATCATTTTGCCCATTGCACAAAATAATTATATTTTCTGAGACAAATAAAATGTTTGGTGAAATAAAATGAAACGAAGCGTTTTTTTCCCTTCTTGGTGTGATTATTTTGCTCATGAGGCACCACGTTTTGTAGGGTTAACAACATTATCACGGCCAGAATTCACCTTGTAAGGGCGGGGGTCTTAGAAGTCCTGACATGTGTATAAACGACCGCATTGAAATTGGCAATATGTTTTAAAACCAAGGGTTCTGAGGGGATTGCCTCCCCTATTGCTGTGCCTTAATTAACAGCACCACTGTCCAACAGGGCAGACGAGCAGCAATGTCCGCTACGCGAAAACTAGGGGCAGGCTCAAAATTGGAGTTTTATAAATATGATAAGTTTTATGGGGGAAGGGGGCCGGCGATCAAACTGACAACGGGTCCGCCGTGGTTCACACTGGTACTGCTGTCCTGTGGTGTAGTCGAGGGGGATGATAGTGTTTGGCACCCCCTCTCCCACTGTTATAATTTCACTCAAGTATACTTTCACCTTTTTATTTCAATGCCTGTTTAGTTTCAACTACTCGTATGTTCGCGTTGTATGCAGTGCACCCTCTGTAGAGTGGTTCAAAAATACATGTAAAAAAAAAGTTTTTCCTAGATACCAGACCTCTCGATATTTTTACACTTAGATAGTAATATACTGGAGGTATTTTTGGCTTCCTATTTCAACTGAAAAAGGGTGCTCAACCCCCTCCCCCAAACTTCAAACGTTTGGGGAGGGAGGTTAATAAAATACACTGAACTGAAAAAACAATGCTACATATCATAACATACACTAATAATATGCATATACATTTACATTTCCATAAAACAGTTATTTACAAAAAACCAGCCGGGGAAATTAAATGTTCCTAAATTTTTAGCATTTTCTATGCTACGGCTAATGTTGAATAAAGGGGTCATTAAACACCATCTTGAAATTTGAGTAAGTAGCTAAAACTTTTACAACATATTACTATTAGTAAGTGTAAAAAAAGGGGAGGGGGTGTCCTGGACTTTGGTTGAAAAAAGTCTTTTTTGAACCTCCTTAACCCTCTTCCTCCCCACCGCCTTTTTCCCACACTGAAAAAAAAAAGAAAAAGAAAAAATCCTGAAATGTTTCGTAGAATACTATTTTGCCAAAGTGTTACGTTGAAAAAAAACCAAAATATCGACCAATCGACACTGCGATCGTTTACTGTTCCGATATAATTTGCTGTAAGAAAATCTCCGTAAGCACTTCATTTTATAGTAATATTTACCTTAAAATGCTCTAAAAAAATTTAACAGTGCACAGGACTACACCACTGCCGTATCCATGGGCTTTACTGAGAGGTTCAATGCACACCATACCTATCCGACTCGTTCCTATACTTTATCGATGTTATTTGTTTATAGACTAGACAGAATTGAAGAAAAAAGTTGTTGACTGCAGATATTTATATTCTATGAGATCCATAATGATGTTTTGCAGACAATATGATTAACTTTCCTGGATACAATGGTCATAATTCGTAGATTCTGTAGACATTGTCCATAGTTAAACAGCACATAAAAAGCACAAAATTGTAAAAAATGGCAAAACTGTCGATCTCATACATTGTTTAATTATATGTTACATTTCTATACAAAGGCATTTATTTATTCACTGTAATTTTTTTTTGCAAACGTTCGCACCTTATATACGTTGTTTAACTATATTTTTCATTTCTGCACAAAGGCATTCATTTATTCCATACTATATATTAGATTCGCAGGTTAGTGTTAGGTGATGTCTCGAATCACAAGTATTTGGGACATCACATAAATGACTTGAAAATGATTTAATTTACGCCGTCTGTAAAATGAAAAAACTTTATATCCATAAAGCAGTGGTTGGAAAAACTACTTTTTTTTTGTAGCGAACTACAACTACAACTACTTCATTACAAAAGTAGTTAACTACAACTACAACTACTTTTTTCAAAATGTAGCAACTACAAACTACTTTTGAAAAGTAGTCGCTACTTCGCTACTTCTTAAAAAATAAATAAATGAAAAGCATACACACCGTTTGAGGATTGAACGAAAAAAATTCAAAAAGTGCTTTAGATTAATAAATGGGCTCATTTGAACAAGGAATATTACTTATTCTTTCAATGGATTGATGAATGGATAAACTGAACCAATTTGTCATTAAAACCATTTTTTACGATTTTTACGAATATTCACTGCAAGAAAGGATTTAAAAAAGTTGAAAGACTCCAACCATTCAAGTTTTTTCTCCTTTCCTGACAGTGAATATTTCATTCAAGAAGTGCAACTCGGCTACTTGAAAATATAAATAGATGCAGTCATAACTTGATTAAAATTTTACATAGACATACATATATGTACATAAAATTGATTTGATGATGAAAAACATCTTTTAAACAAATGAGAAACTTTAATTCTTATCATAGGAGTAAATTTTATAGGAACTTATATTTTGTAGGAATTAGTTAATTGATTTTGAACTTCAAGCTACTGGTTCGGACCTGGACATCATCTCTTTTCTTATGCTTCTGATAAAATAAAATAAAAGCATTTTTCAATTTCACTGAATGACCTCAAAAACTTACAATATTTAATAATTGGCTTTTATTTTGTTGATATATCAACACTACATCAGTAAAAAATAAAGAAACAGGAAAAATATCCCAAATGGTACTAGAGTATTTTAATTAAATATTAAAAAATATCCGAAACATGAAACATAGCTAAGAATGTTTACTTTACTTCAATGTGTAATTTTAAACTACAGTGAACTCGCACTACAATGTGATTCGACTCACGCGAAATGGCTAAATAGTGAACTTTTCTCGAGCAACGAATTTTAGGGCTAACGCGAATTCCCCATCCCGCAACACGAAAATATTCGGGAGGGAATCGCAAGTCTTGTGTATCTTCTTCTTTATTAGGCACTAAATATTAGTTTCGTGAATGGACTTTCCCTTCAGCATCACTGAAAGCAAAAGTATCCGCACTGTACTTGTCGAAACATCGCTTTGTTAATTTACAAATCGCTACTCCACAACTCTCTCATTTTAAATATGAAGTTGATGCAACATAATTTCACATAAGTGGGCCGTTTATATAAAGTTTTAAAATGGAAGGAAAAATAGAAAGTTTCTGTCAACTAAAAAAATTTAAAGATTTCCGATATGCTTGAACAACTAAAAAGTGCGTCGAATTTATTACTGTATCTACTGTACAGTACCATTGTAGTACTGCATTTTATTATTGCTACATCCTATATGTACGTACCGTACTGTTTCATTTTATGTCATTCTCTCCCATTGATTTTGTGCATCCTAACCGTATTTAACAGTTTTTTTTTATACAGAAAAATTTCAGTTCTCTAACTTAAAGCTCGGTAATAGAAATTTAAGAAATCGGTTAAAGCAGTTTGAAGGATGTTTTCAAATGTCTAAAATGATATTATGTTCATAAAAAATCGTATACCCCTTTCCACAACGCGAAATTTTAACCTACGCGAGAAGTCTTGGAACGCATCCCTTGCGAAAGTTGAGATTCGGCTGCATATGGTCGATGACATTGATATCGAAAGCTTAGCTGGCAAAGTTTGCACGAAACGGAAAAATTTCCGTCATCATACGTTTCACTAACACTGTAATATTTGTTGTTAGCCTGCCAAAGCAGTTCAATATCATTCTCTTCCATAACATTTACAGTAGCTTCCATATTAGCCGGATATTGACGTATAAAATGTTCATCCACGGGACATTCTCTGCTGACAGAAAACACTAACGTCGTACGTGGTACTACTTGTCAGTAATCACTTATTCTTTTCTTTCTAAGTCATGCTCCACTCAAAGCGAATATTGCGGAAATGTGAATATTTCAGTGCCAAACAAACTAATGGCGTCAAACAGATACAAATTATGGCGTCAAAATATATTTGATGTCAACTCATATTTTTCAGTCTTTCGAATCTGATTGATGCAAGTTGTACTCGCATAAGACTTACTTGCACTAGTCAGATTGTTTGAAACCTCGTTTTTTATTTATTTATTTATTTATTTTTTTTTGAAACATTTTTCAAAAGTAGTTTTTAGAAATCGCTACAAACTACTTTTTTTTGTAGCTAACTACTCGCTACTCTACTTATTTTCAAAAGTAGTGCGCTACACTACAAACTACTAAGAAATGTAGCTACTACAGTAGCGTCGCTACTTGTAGCGCGCTACTTCCGACCACTGCCATAAAGTGCAAATTACTGTACTCTTTATTGCATATTTGTGCAAAATATTCAATTTATTCAATTACCGAAGTACATTATTTGCCATTGATTACATAAATATTATCCATATACATTCCAGACATTATCTAAATGATTTGTACATGCGTTAGTAAAATCTTTCCATTACAGACATTTTAAAGATAGGGTGAAAGTAACTTTCAGAAAATTTTTAATGATTCTCCATGGCTTTCCTTAATGAGTCTCTTTAGATTTTTTTGTTTAACTTTTTCCAGATACGTGACAGAGAGACGATCTACATAAACTCTAAACAGTATTCTAGTACTCTGTAGGGGAGACCGGTTCCTGTTGATAAAGGGTTAAGTTGATACAAGGGCATTAATGTTCGAGTGTGTGTGGGCCCCAGAATCGAGTGTCTTATCAGGAAGTAACGCACTTAGATTGATTTGACTTACGTGCGCGATCGAATCTGTCTTTTTATTGTTTGAGAGTTATTCTAACGAAATCGTTTTATGTGCATCAAAGTAATTTTTTCTTGTCTACTTTCAACTGTTGTATAGGGTGATTGAATAATCATATCAAGCAAAATACTTCTGTGCTTCAGGACTAGGAGGTACGATTTTGCCTAAGAAAAAGTTGCTCAGACTCGCAGCTGTTTTCCCACCGTTATTGAAATAACGTAATGGCATTATTTTGGGGTTAAGTTGAGAAGCGTGTAATAATTTCACTCCCAAATTTTCAACTAGTTTTCTCTTTTTCCAGAAATGAATTAAAATGATCAACAAACTCAAAGGAGGGAAATTCTTCTTAAAATACTGTCGAATCTGAATAACTCGAAGTTTATAACTCGAATATTCCTTTATCTCGAAGTTTTCATTGGGATCCAAACTCTAGAGACTGTTGTGGAACTTCCCATAACTCTAACGTTTTAGCCGGTCCCTTGGGACTTCGAGTTATCGAGAGTTGGCCGTAATTGAAAGAACGTATTTCCGAGAAGGTATCCATACTTATGCTTGCATTAATAGTTAATCAGATTTACGTTTATCATATCACTCGGATTGATACTTCAAACGTTTTATGAGACTCTAAAAACGACTCTTAAAATTTTGCGTTACTGATTTTCTCCTTATTAAGTGCTCTAAACATTTTTTTCCTCGTGAAAGGGTTTCCTTTAACAATAAGGTACATCTGTGAAATGTTCCCTACGAATTTTAATTTTATTTTAAATGACATCTACGAACGTATATGCAGCACTGCAAAACCGAGCAGTTTAGCACAGACGACTCACCTCTTTTGAATTTTGACGGACTCAGACTGCTGGAAGTGCATAATTATATGGTACTATATAGCGCTATAGGAGTGCCATACGGAGCCAAATGGGCTGGTGCCGCTGGTGCTACAATGTTTCGCCCTAAAAGGTGTCGTATGCAACCCGCAGTTTTAACAGTGAATCTTTGGAATAAATAGTTTATAGTTGACGTTGAACCACTAATTTTACGTACAATACCATGTTTTTTTTCTTTGAATCGACTTGATATCAATGTGAACGAATTAATATTTAGGAAGTTTAAGCCCGTTTGTAATCATACAGAAAAATGGATAGTTGGTGTGAATTACCAAAAAGTCTATTTTATTGTATAAAATGTAAATGCTTCGAAACATAGTTTCATTAAAAGCTTAAACAAAGAATTCATAAGTTTAATAAGCTTTATAAATACACAATTTTTCATATTTTATAAATAAATTGGTAATATAATTTAAAAAGCCACATTTCACATTCTATAGATATAATCCATCCATTATTATATAAAACTATTTCACAATTACCAAGAAAATTGTACTCCAAAATATGCGTTTATATGGTAAGAATAAGAAAATCCCCGTGTACAACGCACATTAACGCTCGTAATGGACATGTGTGAATAGAAATAATCAAAGGTAATGAAATCATATTGTAAATTATTCATATTTTTGGGAAATAAGCTGAGCAATGAGCTCCAAAATTGGCTTTAAATAAACTGTAAACTGTATATGTTCCTTGACTGTAATTGACGGAAAGTTTTTTCCATATCGGTGAAAAAGGAGTAAAGTACGAAATTTGAATGTTCACCATCTTCAGTTCAATGCTAAACGTTTCTCCCAACTATCCACTAAGAAAAAGGAACACGCAATGGTAAAAATGTTCGTAATTTGGATTCTTAGCAGTTGTTCACAAATGATGTCCCACTCTGAGGAGGAGCGGGGGTTCATGAAATTGTGACAGGTTGTGACAAGGGGGAGGAAGATGGTAAGAAGAGTTACATAACACATTTTTTATAACAATAAATTCATGAAAAACAGCTTGACACGTGACAAGGTGATGGAAAGGGGTTAGGCGAAGCGTGCCATTTTATGACAGAGGGGATGGCTGTCAAATTCGTTGAAAAAAAAAATATTTTCAAATAAAAAAAGAACCGACTCCAAAAGCAAAGGGAAACTAAAAAGTAAAAAATAATTGGTCATACTTGCATACGATTTCCTACCCAGAGGTATAAATTAAATTTATTTTATAATCCAAGTACAAAAATCAACTAAACTAAACACCCAATTATAAGTTTTAGTTTAGTTGATTTTTGTACTTGGATTAGAAAATAAACGCAACTCGAAGTATTTAGCAACACTTGTAGTAAATTGTCCTATATTTTTTGCTGTAGCTGCCGATCCTTTCACGCTGTCCCAATCTGAAACTTTTTTTATGTATTCATTAAAATACATTAAAAATCTTTTTTTTTTTTCAAAATAAAAAAAATAAAACTTCATTTTTTTCGATTCATTCAAAGAGCTCCGTCAAGTCTTTGAGCTATTTAATGAGGAGAGCAAGTAAAACTAAATGAGTTCGTTTAAACTGTGATTGATAACATTGAGAACCAAAATGGCGGAACGTTGGTCCTCGTATTTTCTGCAAACTTAAACTTAACTCTTGCCGCTTCTCTATACATGTCACTGTCTCGCCCATGCAATAGCTAATCCTTTTATAACTTCCCATTTTCTTTTTTTAAAAACAGCGGTGCTATGTTTCACGTTATTTCGTTGGTTGATATTGCGTAACTGAAATCTGGTTATCTTGTTCACCATGCATACATTAAGTAGCCTAAATAACATTTGAATCCCGAAGCACTTGTGCCGTTTAATCGCTTGCCTTCTTTTAGTTTGTAAGATGAGCTTCTCAATCCATCACTGGAAAATATCATTTTCTTTAAAAGAAAATAAGAACCTTGGAAAAAAATAAGATTTAATTTAAAAATAAAGACAATGAGTGGGAGTTGCAAAGATGTCCCCTTATTAGTCATACTATTCGATTTTATTTTCTAATTTCTATATTTCAAAACAGCAAGTTTCTTCCAGATTAAAAACTGGAAATTTACTTGATGTTGCAGGTGGCTTTTCTTCCCCGTTCCTCTTTCTTTTTGTCTCCACCCATCTCCCTAACCCCATCATCTAGAAATGAAATCATCCAAAAGTCAGTTCATGCCAAATCAAACCAAAAAAAAAAAAAAAATTATTCACCATCTCGGATTTTCTTGAAACTTTGAGAAATTTTACTCTTTGACATCTTAAATTTATATTTGAAATCAATACTTCATAACTGATAAGTAATTTTTGAACTTCGTTATAAAGCATTTTTTTCTACTTTCCGGAAGTGCTATAAAATATTATGACCTTAGTTCTGTGGCAGCTACAGAGTTGTTTAATTGATCATTTTCAAGACAATTACATGCACTTTAATTTGACATGTAACTTAAATACTTTTCGAGTTGAAAAAATGCAAAACATTTTACAATTTAAAAGTTCAAAATTTTTGAGGTAGTGTCTTTTGATAATTAAAATAAAAAGGGTTTTTAATATATTTTATTAAATGCGTCCAAAAGTTTTCGGAATGAGACTATGAAGGAATCAGCAGTTGCAGTAGTTCCTAAAAAGATTTAGCAACAATTGCAATAAATTGTCTTATATTATTTGCTGTAGCTGCTGATCCCGTCATTGTCCCACTGTGAAAATTTTTGGATGTAAATTTTTTAATGATTAAAAAACATTAAAAAACTATTTTTTTTTTAATTTTCAAAAATGCTTTTCAAAACTTACTCAACTTAAAAGTACTCAACTTAAATTTTAAAGTATGTCCTAAAAATGAAATTTCCCTGAGAAGTGTTCCAGTTACATACCAAATTAAAATATGAAATTATCTTTAAAAATAAGCCTTTATACTACTCTACAGCTCCGGTAAAACTTGAGCTATGACACTGAAGTCCCATTTTAACACAAAATGTCCTACACTAATTGCTGTAAATGCTGATCTCTTCAGTTTTGGATACATTTATCAAAATACATTAAGAATCAGATATTTAAAAAAAAAAAACTTTTAAAGAACACTATCTCAGATATGTTTGAACTTTAGTTTTGATTTTTTTTTCGTTTCATATTACTGCTTACTTAACTTACATGGCAGCGGGATGTCGTTTTTTTTTTTTTTTTTTTTAAATCTTTACTTCTCATTAACAAAGATACATTTTTACATGTTAATTAAATTGAGTCTCATAAACAGCTCTTCTCTTTCTTTTTATAAGTTTTTTGGCGACATTTTCGTATCCCTATTGAAGATGGACTTAATTTTATGCGATACCGTTATCTGTGGTGGTTTCAGTTTGTAATTACTACCGATGCTAAGATTTGAACTTTACTGTGAAATCAAAGAATTTTGGAAACAGAAAAAATAAATAAATAGGAGAATAAAAAGTAATTTGGACAGCCATTTTGTTTAACTAATATTTTTCAGAATTGTGCAAAAAAAAAAAAAAAAACACCTAACTTTTAAAAGAAAAAGTTCCGTTAGTCTCATAAAAAGAGAAGTATCGTAAAACACTTATTTAGTGCTCTTCAAACTATTCATAAAAACAGAAAAGAATGAATGGTTACATGTAGTTTTAGAGAGTTTATTACAAGTTATTCTCGTAGCTTACATCCATTTCTGCAAATTATTTTTGCTCCCACCTCTCGAATGCAATCAAAATAATCACAATTCAAAAGTATATTGTTTTTCTTAATTTGCAAAGCATTTACTTTGCGGAAAAAAATTAAAAAATAAAATTATGTGTATATATTAGAAATAAATTCAAAATAGGTTCAGAATTGTTGCACTAAGCATAGCGAAATATAGAGCAATCGAAGCAAAATATCTGAGGCTGGTCAATACTTTTATTATTTCATTTTGTACTAAGTTCCCAGACGTAAACTCTATCGAAAGGATTATTGCTGCTGTTACTTGAGGTTAGAAGCCAGCATTATGAAGCTCGTACTGATATGACGCACGTTAAATAAATACATATGCTTTCATTTTTTTAGTTCAAAACATGCTTTCAAGATAAAAATATTAAACAGTTTGCAATCCATTGAAAAGTGCTAATTAAAGAACGTGGATATAGCAAGGACGTCACTATGGGGGGGAGGCGGTCTGCTCCGGGTGTCACCCGTCTGGGAGGTTAAACCCAAAGTGGAATAGCAAGTTTCTGAAAAATATGAAGCTAATATGCATTTTTAAGACTACAAATCTGAAAATTTTTCGGAGGGATTACCCCCGGAGTCCCCTCTTCTTCCACCCCACATCATTCAGTGAATATTGTACTCAGGATTAGGTTCATATTGTCAGTACTCAGAATAAAACGTATATGAATTTCATGCTTACATAGCTTATTAAAACACTTTTTTTTTTTTTTTTTGGCGTTTATGCGTGAGTGTAGTAGGGGGGAGGACACCACAAATTACCGCCCCGGGTGTCACTCATGCTAGGTACGCCACTGGATATAATACATCTTCCAAAAACCAATTGTAGAAGTTGAAAATAGAAATATACATTGAAATTTTAAAAAATGTGTTCAATAGAATAATATTTGAAAATATAATATTTATTACAATGTTTCCAACCAAAGTTTATATTTTTTCTTGTCTTCAGAAATCTTCAGAGAGAAATGAACCTGTAAAGCAAAATTGCTTTAATAAGATTTAAGTTCTTTTAATATTAATTATTTGCAATAAAAACAATTTTTTCACTCATTTGATAAAACATGAAGATTTAAGTGGAAGGAAAATTTCTAGACGATTGATTTTTCTAATATGGTTAAGTTATCTCATACAGTCAAAAATTGTTTTCAAAATTTTAAGAATATTGATAAATATTAAACTTTGTTACAGACATTGACACAACTCTGGACCACTGTATATACATTGTTTAGGAATACATACGAATGTTAGTTTCATAAAAGCTGGAAAAATTTAAGAGTTAAAAATTATTAAAATAGTTGCACTTTTATAAACAATCGAGCATTATGAAATCAAAATATTAAACATTTTAACGAATTTTTAATAAACGTTTTATGAATGGTTTTGACCTTCCTTAGAATTTCTTTAAATTGCTTTTGAAGTTTACGCAGTCGGCTGACTTGCAATGGAAAGTCCTTTGTTCGTAAAATTTCTTTCAAGCTTGCTTAAAATTTCAAACACAAAATCGACGAAAAAATGTTTTACCATTCTTTGGCATAGTTAAATGTAAGCTACTAAAAGGTTGGAGAAGGTTCATCCGATTTTCGGCCAGTAATTTTGTACATTACGCTATTTATTAAAATTATGTATCATCGCTTTTCAATACGCCGCAACTTCAAAAGGTATTCTTAAGCCGTAAGTTTTCCTTAAACCACTCAAGTTAAAGCTAAATCAGAACTACACGAATATATCGACTGCTCGATTATATCATCCAGGTACTGATGTTCAAATCTTATTAGAGATCATTAGTGTGGAATAGCCATAACTGAGCTGGGGGCAGATGTCTTCTGATTTAAGATGAAAATTCCTTGCTTATATGGGCGAACACAATGATGAGGGACATCGAATAAAATATACGTGCAGTTACAGATAAAATTTACGCAGATAAAATTTAAGTAAAATAACATAATGTAAATATTCAGTAAATAAAATGCTTCTATAATTTTACAATAATGATATTTAATCTCTTAATGAATATATTTTAAATGTTGTGGTACACGGATACATTATTTTGCAGTGTTAATTTAAATAGTCAACAAAACTAGAGCTGCTTAGTATTTTTACAATAGCAAATTTTAATCCAAAACTTTGGATTGAACGCAGATAAAATTTACTTAAAATATCTTATTGTAAATATTTAGTGAGAAAGAAATGTTTCTATAATTTTACAATGATATTCAATCCCTTAATATTAATGAAAATATTTTAAAAGTTATGGTATACGGATACATTATTTTGCAGTGATAATGTAAATAGTAAACAGAACTAGAAGCTGCTAAGCATTTTTACAATAACAAATTGTATCCCAGAACTTTTGATTGAATATTTAAGTTTAATAAGCATGTACATAAGAGCCTATTTTTATAAATTGTGTGATAAGGATCCATACCTAAAATTATTATATTTTTGCCTAAAACTTTTTCCAAATTATATATATATATATATATATATATATATATATATATATATATATATATATATATATATATATATATATATATATATATATATGTATTGCACGTTTACATTACGTAAATAATAAAATATCAATAATTGGGGAAAAATAAAAGTGCTAAAATCAATTTATGTAAACTAAATTCTGCGTAAGATGTCCTACTGTTAAGCTGATTTGAATTATACTTCAGATTTGGATAGATTCTGATGTCTATTAGAGAAACACAATATTTCGTAGCCGTCTCCGCCCATTAAATTAATTTTAGACATACGTAGCTTAATCAAATACTTTGTAAAACTAATTAAAACCAATTTAGCATTTTTTTAAATTTTTAGGGATGCTGAATTCAGGAATGGGAATTCCACGCAAGTCTGAATACTTTTTATTTAGATAAATGAGCTAATAGTAGGCGTTGAGCCACCGCAGGTGCTAAAGAAGGATTGGCGAGCGAAGTGAGCAGAGCGTTTAACCCCCAGTAACTAATAAAAAATAATTTACATGATTTTATGACAAAAATAATCTTTAATATTTATTAGTTTTGTTAAACATCATGTTGAAATAATTATTTTTAACTGTGTTGAAAAGAATAATTTAAATTTTTTTTAAAACTTTTTTTAAAAATTCACATTAAATTTAATAATTTAAGGTAACATCATAATGTTAATACTCAACGCTTGTGTTCAAATGAAGACTTGCTTGCCAAACACTTGTTTTCAAGATGGTTTGAGGTGGAAGATCAAATGCTTGAATCTGTAAAAAAAAAGAAAAAAAAATCAATTTTGAAGTTTTCAAAGAATAAAAAATTTTACAATAATTTTATTTTATTAGTGCATTTAATTATTTATGAAGAAAACAAGTAATACTCCCTGTTGACAAAGAAAAGGCAGGAATTCTCGCGTAACAAATTTAGAAACAGCTGATGTATGGCGAAACTTTGATCTATTTCAAAGGCATCTAATGACATTAAGCGCACTATTTTGGAAAATGAGTGCGAAGTTAGAAACAACTTTTGATTTTTGAAATACTTTTTGCGAAAATCTCCCTTTTTTAAACTAAGTTCTGCCCTTTCTTTTAAGTTCTCATGCCATAACTTCTAATTAAAATTAGATGCAAAATATATTTTAAATTAAATGAAGCAATGATGTCCACTTACCTATTCAAAGTATCCAAGTCTGTTGACGTATTTCTGTCTTCTTCAAAACATCACCGAAATCTGGTAGCAAAGACTGAATTGCAGTTAAAAATAATATAAAGATATGTTTTTCCCCCCCTTTTGGGAAGTATCTCTTATAAAAATAAACCTTTTAAGCTAAAATCGAAAACACAATTCACACTCCTAAATATTTTTTGATCGAAAGCTTTTTTTTTTTTTTTATCGCTATTTAATATTTTCGGACTTATAAATTAAAAAATGTATTAGAAAATTAAATTATTAGTGACTTTTTCTAATGTAAGTAATGTATTTGCAAAATGTTATTTAAAATTTTTAAACTGTAGGTTTTTTTTTCAAATTAAAATAAGTTTAGCATTAGTTTATAAAAACTTCTTTTGTTCGGTTTCATTTATTATAATTTCATAATTACCGTAACGCGGTGAAATCATTCGGTGAAAATAAGTTATGGGAGAACCTCATTGATTATTCAAAAATTAAATTTAGAAATGTTCGAAGATTTCTTTGTTACACATTTGTAAATATGTAGTATACATTTTTTTCTATTACTGTGATTGAATATACAAATCAGATTTAAGAATTTACTTTAATTAAAGCTCAGCAAATTTAAAAAAAAAAAAAAAAAAACACGATTAAATAATCAAATATTTTTCCCCACGCCTTTTAAATTTTCGGCTTGCTTTTTCTCAAACATCAGAATCATCAAATGTTTCACACATTTGGATGTTAAATTTGCACCTTATACCTCCAAATAACATAAGGCTTGAAACAAAGGAAAAAAAATGTTTTATATTAATAGCGAAGTAGAACTTAAAAGTGCCAAATTGAAGAAATATTTATCCTAAACGGAAAATTTAGTAAATGAAATTAATGCGTTCAATTAAAAGAATTTCTGCAAGGAAATTAGTTATGGCTGTCGATGTAAACATATCTAGGTTAATACACGTTTGCTACAATAAAATTAGAAAACAGTTTTTAACTAATTTTTATTATTTACAGGGTATTAATAAAAATTATGAGAGCATCGAAGGTTGGCTTGCCTTAATAATCTGGTTAAATTAGTCCGTTTTTATTTTAAGATGAAGAGTTAGCATGCTCCAGGTTATATGAGTACTGCGTATCGAAAGGATTTCGTGCTCTAGTTAATAACTAATGATAATTCAGAGTTTTAAGTTTTCTATTAAAGAAGATAAATTATTGCTAACTCAGTTCTGTTTAACCAAAGTTAATGCGTTCAAAATAAAAATAAATAATATTCAAAACAGGGAAGAAAATATCAAGAGTACGGCACGGTTAGAATTTCAGTTATTATTTTTAGAGGAAAAATAGTTTGAGTCATACGTACCTTTATTAAATTTGAGTAACTCGCTGTCAGGTATATTGCTTTCTTAAATTGTTATTTAAGGCCGTACTTAAAAAATGAAAAAAGTCTTACTTTTCCCTTTCATTCATTATGCAAATGACTAGTAAAGCATAGAAATAGTTTTTTCAAGAGGTTTTCCGATTTTTTCTTTAAATTTACATTATGTTTCACATTAATACAAGAATACGAATAAAATACATTTTTTTAAGGAGAAAGGGATTTTTTTTTTTTAGTCAAGGAAGATGACACTTGGAAATGTGGCTAAGGGGTGGTGCAGGGAGGAAAGAAAGGGGGGTAGGGGAAGTTAGAGAGAACTTATTTCTATCGAGAAAAAAAAAATGAATTAAAACTAGTAGTAATGATTTTTAACACATTAAATACTTTTTAAAATAACATTTTGCAGCACACATTGTTAACAATGAGAACAGCTTAGTTCTAGAGCACAATTGAATTGCTCAGATTTCGAATTCTTTTTTCAAATTAAATATGCCTAAAAATTAAAAGGAATTTTAATAAAATGCAAAAACTTTTTTAGAAAATATCTTCAGAAAGTATTAACATTTATCAGATCATGAAAAGCGGATAATCTTGACGATTTTCGTGCTTTGATGTCCATCAAAAATAATCTTTCAGCCCATCTTCCGCTATGCTCGTTTGGAAGAAGAGGGTCACAATGCGAAATTTTTAATTTTCTTTTTTTTTTTTTTTTTTCGTTTAAAGGCTTTCAAAGGAAGTTATCTTCTTCGGAAAATAATGACAGATTTTTTGTTTTACTGTTAACCACGGGAGAGCACAGGAAACTTACTTTTCTTAATGCAAATTGCCTGAAGAGTTCAACTTCAAACGCTTCTCCTGCAAAATTTTATTTCTTTGTATTGTGACACTCTTTCTCCAAATGAGCGCGATATCTATCAATATATATATATATATATATATATATATATATATATATATATATATATATATATATATATATATATATATATATATATATATATATATATATATACACTTTCGCTTCGGGCGTCGTCGCAGTTACGAACGGTGCTTTTAATAAATCGGTTATTTCATACGGTGGTTTGATGTGCCATCAACTTTGACATGTTGCCTCCACTTTGCCCTATTTCAATATTTATATCAACCACAAAAATGCAAAGAAAGAAGAAGGAATCATGTTGAGAAAAATACCCACCCATCAAGAAAGTTGAAAGAAACCCGGTCCTCAATATGTTAATATATTTTTCTCAAATTTTAAGATTCCTTTTTTACGTCTGCACTCATTAAATCAAAATACGATTTACACAGTCAATATCCGTTAAATGCTTAGCACTGTAAACCAGGGAATCTGAAAATATAACCTGGCCTGCGTTAGGAACAAAAAAAAAAAAAAAAAAACACACACACACACACACACACACACACACACACACAAAGTTTGATACACCAATAAACATCATCCCAACTTTTAAAAGGACTAAGGTTAAATGTCCTAATGCTGACATCCCCCCTCAAAAAAAAACTGTTTAGGACATATTTTAATACATATTTCTTGAGTTTTTCAGTCCAAATAGACGATAAGAGGTTGTAAAATAGGTATGAAAGTGAAATCGATCAAAAGTAAAAATTTTACGAAAAGAAAGTCAAGTGTACTTTTGCTAAGTAAAATAAATAAATAGATTCACGCATTAGGTGCAATTTACATTCTGTGCATTGCAGTATATTCAATAAAACTCAATCCTCCCACATAACTTTTTTTTAAACCAACAACACGAAGAAGACCACTACAAAATATAACAAAAAGAACTCTCAATATCAAATAAAAGCATTTTCAAAGTGTTTAAGAAAATCATAAAGAGAATCGTGTCAATAAAACAATGACTTTATCCGTCATCTTTTGAAATATGGTAATTGAATTTCACAGAAACCCCTCACTTTTTTTAAAACAAAAATGCAAATATTGATTCAGGAAAGACATAAATTTATGTCGGGTGAACGAAATATTTGGTCGTTTCCTGTTATTTCCAGTATTTGTTTTTAAAACAATAAATGCAACCAAAATTCAAAGGAAATCAGTTATGAATTTGCAGAGCTAGGTTTGAGGATTTATTTTTGTTTTCTTTTATCGCTTTTCGTTAAACTGAAATTTTGCACCATTAATCAGTTTGATGTGTTTGAAAAATCTAAAACGTGCATTAGCATGGAACCTAAATAAAATGATAAATCCTTATATACATAAAAACGAATTCACTGATCGAGTAACGCTCCTGACGTCACTAACACTGACATTCGCGCCACGGCATGAAAATCTGATAATGTGCTTTGGTAATGTTTGATATGCAGAGAAATGTTTTATTTTGGCAAGGCTGAACTGGATCCGTTAACTTAATTGTTTTACTGTAAGACTGTAATTTTACGACAATGAAGAAACGAGTAAGTGGTCAACAATGAACGCTATCTATTAGAGCTTAGGGTTAATCCACTGGAGTTAGGGTTAAAGTTTCAACTATCAAAATATCATCACACAGGCAATTGCTTCGTTCAAATGTAACAGTAATTTTCTCCCGTCATACCTTGACGGGAGATTTTCTCGTAAATCAATAAAAATAAAATAAGGTGACGCTCTTAATCAGTGGAAATTTGGGGAGGGGATCCCGTATTACAAAACGAAAGAATTTTTACGCTAGTATTCGTCTTAAAAATAAGCTTGTGCAATTAGAGCAATTGGTTTAATCGGCAAGAACTAATGACTGAAATAAACCATTTCGTGTTCGTTTCGGGAGAAGGCAGCAGTGATCAATTTCGTTTTCCTAAAAATT
The DNA here is from genome assembly GCF_026930045.1 of Uloborus diversus. Lineage (NCBI taxonomy): Eukaryota > Metazoa > Arthropoda > Arachnida > Araneae > Uloboridae > Uloborus > Uloborus diversus. The sequence continues at coordinate 86,186,038 of NC_072740.1, read as the reverse complement.
TAATTGGTAAACGTATGGAATCTTGAATAAGGTGAGTAATAAGCTAAACATTGTAGGTGCCAAGATTTTAGGCTGTTTAAAACCTGGTTGATTGGATCACAACGCAATATTTAAGTTATTTTAAAAAGGTTAAAATTGTTACTGTTAGTTTAAAATCTGTTAAATAATAGACATGATGCTGGATTGATATGTTACTTATAGCACGTGTTCAAAATCGGCGTTTTATTTCTAAATTGAAAGAGAAAAATCGAAGTTCTACTATGCTTTGAAAAAAAAAAATCTTTGAAACATTGAAAATTTTCAAGATAGCTTGTGACGATGTGTGAGCTTTTTCATTTATTTACATTAAAAAAAAACTGTCTTGACCAAATACCATACATACATTTGTAACATACATCATGTAATCATATAAAAAGATAAAAATAAACTCAGGTAGACCAGTGTATTTGTCATGTGTCTACGCAGCAAAGAGCAAGTACATGTCAAACGTAAAAGTGAAAAAATGCCCATAGCTCTTGTACGGATTTTGATTAGAAAGAAAGAGAAAAAAGAAAGGAAAAAAAAGGGAAATAAAATTACATGTAAAGCAGTTAAAATTAGGTTTTCTTGGTTGCTTTCCATTTTTATTCAATTTTAAATTTTCACATTCCAATTTCCCACTAAATATTTTATCTTATATACATTTATTATCCCATGTACGTATATCATATATATATATATATATATATATATATATATATATATATATATATATATATATATATATATACAATAAATCATAAAATATAAATCGAAGGGTGAGTACTATAACTAGGTAAGAACAAATTTGGTAAAATATGGGATTCCATTAGGTTAGGACCACATCATATTACAACTAGGCAAGTGTTGTGGACAATTCACAGATGCCGCTTAAAATCTTCAAAAGTAGATTAATTTACCATTTAAAAAAATAATTTTATAACTGGGCAAGCTCACATACCTACAACATACTATCAGGATCGCAAGATTGGAGCAATAACGAGCCATGTCAACGTGTCTAGTGTTGGCGCTGCAAATCTTCATATTCTCCAAAAATAGTTTAAAAACATTAATTTGAGTTTTCCTCTAAAAACTGAATTATGCACTCTAACACCATTCATTTCATTAAACAGAAAAAAAACATACAAAAGGAAAAACTTACATTAGGATTATAATCTTAAAATACGGATAAGATTGCACGACATTAGACACACACCATCAGAATATATATCCTTGTAGTTGTCTAACACTGCTCAAAACATATTACTTTCGAAAAAACTTGTGACCCTAACTCAGCTGGAGACTGCGCAAAAAGTTGTGTAAAGCTGAAAAAATGTTTTGTCGCATATTTATTATATCCGACTGTCAGCATTTTTGTGAGAGAAACGATGTGAATTGTAAAATGTATTTCCTATGTTTTGGAATGAAAAGTTTTTTTTCTTTTTTGGAGGGGGGGGGATAGCCGGGTAAGGACTTTTTTTTTCTTTTTTTTTAATTGAGAAATTAATTTCAACATCAATTTTAAGCGAAAATATATGTTAAATACATAAGTAATATCCGAATAACTTGAGATGAACTTTCTGTAGTAAGTATTGGAAAAAATATTTAAATCGATCTTAATATTTTAATTCATGTTGTGAATACACTTTACTTTCTAGAGAGTACACTAATGGGTTTTTTTTAAATGATTTTATTCGAGCAAAAGAACTTTTGTTTAAATTTCTACTAAAACGTTTTCCTAAAAATAAGTTACGTAGGGATATCTGGGGGAAAGTGAAATATAGTTAATATAACTTAATTTTTTCAGAAAGAGCAAATTGTAATTTTATTTTTAAAATTACTTTATATAAAGAGAGAATGATGAAAAGAACTTGCATTGAAGCGCTATTTTTCGTTTTCGGCAGTATATTTGTGCCTTCAAATCAAAATAAAAAAGTATCCCTTGGCCCTACATAGGGGCAAAATGATAAAGAAAATTATTTTTTTAATGAAATACTTTCTACTTGATTATTAAAAATATTTCTCTTCAAATGAATAAATGAGTTAATAAGTTAATAAATAAATGAATGAAGAAATTGAGTAATTTATAAGAAAAATAAATGAAACGTGAATAAATAACTGAATTAACTTGTAAATTAATTAATGCTTAAGTGATTTAATAAATGAATGAACAAATAAATGAAATAAATCACTTCATTCTACCCCATTCACTTTGTCCCGCATGCACTTCGTAAATTGAACTAAACTTAGAAAAAAAAAGTTTAATATATCACTTTAAAACATCACTACTAACTAACATCAGCCGGTCTCAATTAATATTTGAAATGTTAATAACAAGAACTCGATCATTTAATCAGTACAAAAATGTTTTTCATGTACCACAAAATATTGCAATGTGAATATTAAATTTTGAAAATGCAGGTGAATTCTTTTAATATGACCCCGGTTAATACGAAATCACGGCTAAAACAAAACTTTTGTTAGTAAAGTTTTGTTTGCTATATACGTATATATAGAACTTAATTACGTTAAAAATGTTCCCCATAATATGTGCACTAAATGCAACTTTCGTCTAAGACGAGCAAAAAGTTCTGAGCTCGCCACTGAACATGTTCGGAATGAAATGCTGTATTTCTTTTTTCTTTTTAAGAATAACTCAGCGTTTTATGTGCGGCTGCAAAGCCTTAATGTAGCAATAGATATCAATTTTCTACGAAACACCTGAAGAATTAGTCACATTTAAAATACTTGTGTGTCTAAAAAGTTTATTTTCCATTCGCATAAATTTGTTGTTTTAGTGCCAAAAATACTTTCGTTTTGAGTGGACAAGAACAACATTAAAATATTATAATACAACAGGAAAATGCGCAATGTTTTGGCAATTGGAGCCCCGAAATACGTGTCTGAAGTTCCGCATAAAATAGCATTTTAACATCTTATTATCTTTTACAAACCGCATTTTTTTTCAGCACTAACTCATTTATTTTTCTTTAGAGAGAAGTTACTTGTTAAATGCCCTCACAGACAAAGTTTGTCGAATAAGGAAAGTTTTCGGGAGGTATCAGTGGTCTTGAATCGGGGCTATCGTGTATACATACGTACAATATATGTGTAATCAGGGTCCTATCAAGCCACAGTGGGGTCTCAGGCCTAGAGTTCATACTGACTTTCTCCACTCTCAGAGGTATGAAGGCAACAAAAAGGGTTCTATTTTTTTTTTCTTATTTAAATACAATGCGAACTCTTTTTGTACAACTGCAATATAATTGTAATGTAATATTACAAGAATTTTGCTATTAAATATACTCGGTGTTTAATTTAAACCACAAATACTTGAGAATTAAAAGAAAAATAAACAAAAAACATTTAAAACAAATATTTCGTTTTTAGCAATTTTTTAAATTTAATTCCTAATAAATGCAAATTCTATTGCATATAATGTAACTTCAAAATGAAATGGGGGCCCTAAACTTTAGGGACACCACAGACTAAACCTAGTTAGTCCATGCCTTAATTAGGGTACTCGTGTGATTATTTTCTTTTGCGGAAGCAGTCGTCTTGCTCCAGACCTTATTTCGGAGCAAAGGAAAAATTTATCCCGACATCCCTCTGACGTCCCGACTGAACAAAATGGAGCTGGTCATTTTATTCCCAATTCCATTCGAATCCCAGCGGATCAACCCGACACTTGCTATCGATCGAGAAGCAGGGGGTGGCACAAAGTGCTGACAGTTCGGAAACAGAGAGTGTAAGATTGAAGGGAGTGACAATAGCCAGAAAAACGGATGCCCCCTAGGGTCCGTCCCAAGGGGACTCGGGAGCGAGGGACCACTTAGTGCTTAATTACCCCAATCAAAGGACGATTACCTCCACCCAGAACACGTGTGTCCCCGATGTTCCGGAAATACATGAAGCATCCCTCTGATGCGGACGATGGTTATGGTGAAAAAGAGGAGGGAAGGGAGACTTGTTGGTTGGAGGATGGAGAGCATTTTGGACCGGACAGGATTTGTGTGAAGGAGTTGTGGGGAACAATGGCTCCTTTCAAAACAACCCACCATATATTGTATTTCGTTCAGTATATTGTAATTTCGTTCAGGAACGTACCCGTTTCTCTTCAAGGAAGGATATGTTAAACACCTGTCATACCTGGTGATTGTTCGCTATTGATAAGTTCGATTTTAGTTGATGTTATTAAAAGAGTGGATTTGAAATAATGAGAGAATTAATTGATGATATTGTCTTCAATCTTCATGGTGAGAATACAAATTCCTCTTTAAGAAAATACGCATTAAGGATATTTTTCTACTATGCGTTGCTCCAGTAATGGAATTAATTTATAGTTGGGAGGAAGTAATGGAGAGAGGAATTTAAGTGTATTGAAGTTTAATAATGATTTATCATGTTAATTTGTAGCAGAGGAGAGTACAGAAAATTTTTCCTTCGAGCTAATTTTTATAAAGGATTTGTTAACTTATATATTTGCACGCGCGTGTGTGTGCTTATACGTACGGATATAGTATATGTACATATGACAGAGGTAGGGGTTAATTTACATGGGAGCTCACAGGAGTTCGGCCAATATTTTTTTTTACTTTCACGTGAAATTTTACATAATTGGCGGATATTTAAGCGTTAAAGTAAGTCTTGACGAATATAGGACTCCCACACTTCGTTTGTTAGAAATTAAGCCCTGAACAGAGTTGTGCACCATGTACAAAAACATAAAAAATAGGTACAAGAAAACAAACTAATGTAATGAGCCATAAAACTTGCAAAAATATTTCTTAAAAGTAAATAGTTAGAGAAATAAAAGTATTAGAAATAGTTTGAAAATCACGCCTGTTTATTGCGAAGCCGGAAATAATGAATTCATGGTTATAACGTAGCAGCTTCATTCCCCCTTCATGTTTAAATGTGTGTTATTTAACTTTTTATTACGAAATAACGGCTATAACGAAACTTTTATTTGGTCCCCTCGACGTCGTAATAAACGGATGCCACAGTAATACATTATTAATCAAGCTGTAGACAAATAAAAGTTTTAAAAAAGCCTTTTTGAATTTCTCTTCTGCTAAATTAAACTTTTGCTACGGGTTACTACTTTTGTTAACGGGAAATCGGTAGGATAAATGAAGATGTGAGGTTCAGAAAGAGTTTAATCACAAAAAATCAAAAAGTTAAACTAAATTAATTTAACTTGTTAAAAACCACACACACACAAAAATTTCGTACAGTCAAAAAATAAAAGCCCTTTCCGTACAGTCTAATAAATAAAAAAAGTTTTGTTCAAAAAGATTCGGTTTTCAGAAGAAAAAAAAAACTTTTCTTAATGCATGAAATACACCGCCAACTCAGTCATTTCCAGCCGAGGACTGCAGTTTCGTGCTTATTAGCACTCATCAGCCCGGCATATTAAAGTGACTGAGCTGGAGATGGAAAACTTCATATGGAAGCCAAGAGGGCCAAACAAATTGGTAGCTAATGTAGAATTAGTACAGACCAGCCGAGTGACCGAAGCAATGGTTCGGTTCAACTCGAAAATTGCTGGCAAGGCATGGTATATTCAGTAAATTACTTAATGGGTCAATTCAGGGACATGAACAGAGACGGAGGGGGGAGGGGGTAAAGGGTACCTGTGTTATCCCGGGCTTTGAGCATGAATGGGACCCTAGATTTGAAAAATAATTTAACACGCAGACTTTATTTAAATAAAATTCAGAAGTAAATATAATGAATGAATATATAGAAATAATAATGAATGAATTTATAGAAATATAATGAATGAATATATAGAAATACTAGTCGACCCGTGCGGAACTCCGCACTGTGCTTCGAATCGTTTCATAAGGTATTTTAAGAATTTCAAAGGAAGAACATTATGAAGAAGAACAGAAAAAAAAAGTAAGCGCAGAAGAGAAGGCATGTAATTTAAAGACATCAGTAACAAAACCTCGTTAAATACAACGTTGTGATGATTTGATCATCGCTCACCTTTTGGTCGTACATATTTTCAATTAAAACATAAATATCATTAAAAGTGCGGCTGAGTAGTGACTCGTGAAAAAGCAATAATTGTGCATATGAAAAAACAGGTTGTGGCAAATACAGTCCTGCGGGAAAAAAAGAAACATTAAAGAGATATTTATTGGCACGGATTCGAACTGACGCCATTCTGATTAGCAGCTCGACACCCCAACAAACCTAGCAATTGCGCCTTCCTTTTCGAAAGCTATTCATTGAAGGAATGCGTAGTAAAAAACAGCAAAAAAAGCTTTTTGCCAAATAATAATAATAATAATAATAATAATAATAAGATCATGTTTCTATGTTTTGTCATTAACCAGCATGATACGATTTAAAATTATTCGAAAAGCATGGAATTTGATTAAAGAATGACGAAGATCTCACGTAGCGATTGAAACGAACATTCTAAAGAAGTAATTAATTAGATTGAAAATAAGTGTTTTTATCTTTGAATATAGAACTATTTCACATAGAAGGTTGCTTTATGAGTTACGGCTTAAATTCCCGCACATGTTTCTCTTTTAATCGAACACTTAAAATTCAAAACCAAAACCAGTTGAACTGAGTCCGTTTTTTAAGTGTAATTTTTCGAACGTAGACAAAATGTATTTTTTTTTTTTTTTCAGCAGAAAGCAGAGGAGTAGAAAATGATTTCTTGCTAATGAAGTTGATAATAATTTTAATGCTTTATATCGTATTCGCGCGAATAAAAATTAAAGGTTTACTGGGTGAAACTCGTAGTTTTAATTTGGCGTAGTATTTTTTCATTTGTACAAAAGGTCGAACACTGCAATTAGAAACATCTACATTTCAGCATACAGTGAAAGTGTTTTTCTGCACAAAAAAGATTTCCTTTAGGTAAATCTAATGCTTTTTTATGCTTACATTATACTGAGTGGTCTAGATGTAGTCAAAGCTTAAAAAAAAGGAAGAACACTCTTTGATTAACAGTCAACTTATCCGATTGATAACTGTAGCCTGCATAAAGGAGTCGAAACACCAAGTAGCATTTCCACTGCTTTTATTTTATTACGTTTGTATGTTATGAGTACATGTAATGCGTAATACTAATATAAATTTGATATTATATCGGACATCCCAAACTTGCCCGAAGTTCAGATAGTTTATAGCCGAACGCTCTACCGAAAAAAACTTATCAATTTAACCGAACAACTAAGTCGAATGCTTTTAAGCTTTATTAAAATATGAACACACACACACAGGCTATTTTTTTTTTTTTTTTTTGCCGAAAGCGACGTAAAAAATGGAAAACTGCATTAGAACTTTGCTTTTAAAAAATGCATAAGAACTACAGGCAGCATCAAGGTTTTGAAACAGCAAGGGGCGTTTTCGAAAACTTGATTTTTAGACCGTAAGTCTATTTTTCTTCATAAGCCAGCCTGATAAGTTTTAAAATGAGAAGGGAATAATATATAAGATAAGATATTGAAGAAACATTTTTTTATTCTTGAAAATTTTTACAATTTGTTACCGCAGGCAGCTTGAACCGTTATGACTTAGATGGCAGCACGTGTTCATCATTTAACAGCACGATTAAAATACAAAATAAATTGTACTATGCTCTTTTTTAAGCGTAGCTTTTCGAATGCAGTAAAAATGTGATGAGCTATTTGTTTTGTTTTTTTTTTTTTTTTTTTTTTTTCAAAAAGAAGAAAAAATATATTTTTTACCCTTCAAATTGAGGTAGTAATTTTTTAATTTGTACAAAGAGTCAAAAACTCATTTGAAGAATATATATTTCAATATACGATTTATTATTTTTTTCTGAAAAAAAAACAATTCTATTGTAGTCTGAAATCTTAAACCTGTTACTTATATTTTCGCTTACATTATGCTTTAATTTTCTCACCAGAGCCAAAGCTTAAAAAGAAAAAAAAAAAAAAAAAAAACGTACAACTCCGAAGTAATTTAGCATGAAGTCATTTCAAATTTTCATATCAGCAAGGAGCGTTTCCTTCTCATTTATTCTATTCCTGCATAGTTTTTATTCACTTAATTAAGTGTTCATGTAATGCGCGATATTTCTCTAACTTTTTGTTGCAGATTGTCCGGACGTGGGCCCGAACACGCATTCCCCTGGTTACGAAGAGAACGCTCAGCCGATCAAGCTATTCAGCTCTGTCGGTCATAGCGCAAATTAAAGTTATAAGTTTAACCGAAACCTCTTTCTGGTTCTTTAAAACAGGTTTTTCGGCTGAAAAAAAACAATTTTTAGACCATGGGTCTATTTTTCGTCAGTAGCCAGCACCATAAGCTTTAAAATAAGGCGTAAATCAAAGAAATCGATCAAGAATTGAGGAAAATCTGGCGTAGAAACCAAAAACAGGCTACAGAAATAATATATAAGGATAATATGGATCAATCAATTTGAAATCACCCAAAAAGAATAAAATATATTGCTCGACATTTTTGATTTTCCTAATTTTTTTACTAGTTATTTCTCACTACTAAGTGAGTTCGAAAGTGTTGAAAGAATAATTTTTAGGCTCATACTTTTTTTTTCACGCGCCATTTTAAGTTTGCTTAGTACAAGTTTTACGTAAATACATTACGTAATGCACTGTAACTCTGATACTAGTTGAGTCTCAGTCATCAAATTGCTATCACAGGTTCATATTATAAAAAAGTGCTACCTGTATTAATTTCATTATTTTTCACTCAGTCCCTTTTGAAATATTTCACTTTAAACTTTGCGAAAATGCAATATTTGGCCAACTTTAATGCAGTATAACTCTAGTACCAGTTGAGTCTCAGTCATCAAATTGCTATCATAGTTTCATGTCCCGAAAAGGTACTATCTGTATTGATTTCATAAATTTTCACTCAATCCCTTTTTGAGATATTATACTTTAAACTTTGCCAAAATACAATTTTTGCCATTTTTGAAAAATTTTGCAAAGCAAAGGACAAACTTCTCAAGCTTAAAATTTCTACAACAAGTAGTCCTATATTATAGCTACACAAGAAAAAAATAAAGCTGAAACTCTCTTCTTTTTACTAATTTTGCAGCACTAAAACTCTTATTTCATGCTAATTTTCAGTTCGTAGTTGTGAATTTTTTCTTCACCTTTTTCAACATTTAAAAAATATTTTGCAAGCAAATCATATCGAGAGCATCATTCTGATGATGTAGGGTTTTATTTTGTCTTGATGGCTGTAAAATTAACCGTGTTAGATGTATTTACGTAAAACTTGTTTTTTGTCCAAAAAAAAACGGCTAATAAGCAAACTTAAAATCGCGCGTAAAAAAACTTATGAGCCTGATTTCTAATGGATTGACCCACATAAGAAACTTAGAGTGTTAAAATAAAATATTAGTAAGCATTAGAAATGTATATTTTGAATGAAGAATAATTGACCGGGACTAATTAGGGCCGAGTGGGAGGTATGTCAAAAGGGAAAGGACGTATTGTCACCGTATGAAAATTCATCACAGCAAAGACACACGATCAATCGAGCCTTTAACAGAAGAAATTTTCCATTTTAGTTTTTTTTTCTACTAGCTGGCATTGATTACAGGGCGACTAGGCCATGACCTAGGGCCTTCCATTTTAAAGATCCCACAAAAGACTGAAATTGTTTCTAGTCTCTTATTTAAGAAAAAGAAAGAAAATTAAGATTTTCTCCCTTATATGTTCTCTTTTTCTTTTGCTTATTACTTAAGGTAATTAGTTCTCTCTACCCCAACAAATAATTTTATAAAGCGTTTGATTCTCCATTGTTTTAATCGGACTTTGTCTATCAGAAGAACATTTCTAAGGTGGGAAAAAAAAATGTTTGCAGTTTAGAATCAAATGCCTGATTCGATGGTTGCTAAGGCCTCATAGGAGTGGAATCACATATTCTCTATGCTTGAAAAGAGGGGGGAGGGGGAATAATTGAATGGCAGCAGAAATTATTGTGATTCCATAGTTATATTGTACAGATAGTTTCATAGCATTGCGCGGGAAAATTTGAAAAATTGCCTGAGCCCTGAGCTGCTAAAAGTCCTTCCCGTTAGAAAATATCCGAATTGGGAGCATCACCGCTCTATCAATGCCTTAGTCTCACTTCTAACAAGACCAACAATCTGACTAACAAACTTAAGGCCCCACTACTACTCTATTTCTGAAGTTTCTTGTCAAAAGTAAAAATTTCATAAACGATAATTATTCTTGTTGTGCTTCAATTTCCAATGTCCTTGAAAGATGTATTAAAAATATCCTATTTCAAAAATAACGCATTTCAATTTTAAGTGGCAAATGATAGCAATTTTATTATTATTTCTACACTGTTACTAATAGAACGCAAAATTCCTATTCTATAGCTCAGGCTTCAGAATAGGCCTGATCAGCTAGCCAATATCAGCTAGCCTCAGGCTCATAGGCAACCTATAGTAGTATTTTTCAGACTTCAATGACGAAAATTTTCCAGAGAGAGCAGCTGAACCTTTCCCATTTCTTCAAAGTTTTTAAAGATATCCTAAAATAACGTTTTCCAGACGTCAATGGTAAATTTTTTTTGGAAAAAGCTCCTGACCAGTCCCTAGGTCCTTAAAAGTCACCAAAAGTTGCTGAAAATTGCGTTTTAAAATATTTCATTTCGGAAAATTTCCGGGAGGAGCCCACAGACGCTGAAGGCCCGCCATATAGACAGCCTAAAATTGACTTTAATTTTGGAAAAAAAAAAACCAGAATGGAACAGTCTCTAACGTGACATCAATTTTGAAAACATCTCTTCACCCAGTACCCCCCCCCCCCCCTCCCCGAACTTCTTCTCCTTAAGACTACAAGAGGTAGGTAAAACTATGTTTTTCGTAATTTCAAAACGTTATCGGGTGAGAACTCCCGATCTTTCCCCTGACGTCTCCAAACACAGGCATTTTTAGATCTCATAACTTGAGGTACATATTTTTTCTTTACAGCAATAAATTACACACAAAGAATTTCTGAGCATTAAACGTAACGTTTTTTAAATTCACCTGATTTCTGTGCGTGTGTGTGTGTTTTTCCATTAAAACTGGATCTAGTGTTGAAGGAAGGGCGGCATATCAAAGTTTTTTCCCCCCGTTTCGGAAAAATTGAAGAACCGGCTATGATTTAAAGTACTGTTTTGTATGTGAACTAGTGGCGCAGCGAATTGGGATTGGGGGGGACACCCCCCCCCCCCCCAGAGGCATTGGTTTTAACATAAATGCAAATTCTAACAATAGTGTAGTTTATGCATATGAAAGGGCTGTTTTGATAAAAAAAACTCATATTAGAAGGTATTTTTGATCAAAATATCCCCATCATAAGGTTTCTTGATCAGAAACCTCCTCCAAAAGGTATTTTTGATAAACAAAAAAAAAAAAAACCCTCTAGAACATATTTCTCGTTGCGCTACTGATGTTAACACTAAGAAATATGTAGTCAAGAGCTGTATTTTGCTAATCCCTCATTATTTAAATGGGTTAATTAATATATTTTTAAACGATTGTTTAGCTATAAAATCACGTTTAATTAGCGTTTATATTAAATTACACTAACTTTTAACAGTATATTATGGAATTAAAAAAAGTTTTTTTATGTATTGATTTGTATACTAACAGCATAGCGCGTATGCATGAACTCCTTAATTTGGTTTACCTCTTAATAACGAAGCATATACCAAGTGGATGATATTAAAAACTTGAAATTCTACTTATAAGGTAATTTTCTATAACATGTTTTCCCCAAAGAAACAAATTTTAATGAAATTTTAGTTGGCTTAGACAGGTTTTAAAATATATATTGTATTGAAAAATTGCTTTTGTGATTAAACTGTTTTTGAACGTCACCTCCTCAAATAATCAAGGAATGAACTTTAAACAAAACAATTGAACACACGATTGAAAACAATTGTTGAAAGAAATAACAAATATCAAGATGATTATTCAGTGCAATTTTGAACATAGTCATACTAATATGTACATCGAACTTGGTACATAAAACTAGACAAGAGAAGGATAGAAAAAAAGGTTTCCATGGAGGATGTATTTGATGAATATGAATCTAGTTTTATACACATGTGTAAAACTTTTGCTTTTTATCTCAGTTTATTAGTTTTTTTTTTTTCGTATTTTTACGCCAGGCTTTTTTATTTTACTAAAACAAGACGAGAGAAAGAGGAAAATACAAGATGTGTTTTCTTAAGATAATGAATTTATGAATAAGGACTTCACTAATTACTTTTGTCACTTTGTACTATTATTTTTTATTATCATAAATCAGTTCAAAACAAATTTGTTTCACTTTGTTTACATTTTCATCACTGTAAACTAGTCTAACAGGATTTTTATTGCAGAATGTGCATAAGTCCAAATTAAAAAAGTAATAATTAATAAATAATAATTAATTTTAGTGACGAAATGAAACGTAATTTAAGGTGGGGCAATGATCCTACTTGCGGCTAGATTAGTTATAAAAATATTCGTAGAATTTAGTTCGTTTCTGAATGAAATAATCCCTTTTTACCGATTCCTGAAAAGTTGCCTTAGTTGGACTTATGCCCTTTCTGAAATAATCGATTCATTTATAAAACAATTATTGTTTTTTGATCTGTTGTTGAATCTGATTGAATCGGAAGTTTTCAATGCTAATGTGTGAAGTTTTTTTGTTAAATAATAATCAAACGATAAGCTGTTTCATAAAAAATAAAAGTTTCAGTGAAAGAAAATCTTGATGACGTGATCGAAGTACCTCTGAGAAGATTTATGGTTCACAAAACATGAAACTAGTTCGAAATTGGTACACGAAAGTAGTTCGAGTTCGATTATGAAAACATAAAATGTGGAAGTTTTTATTTTTTGGGTACTTTTTGTTATCCGACTCAGATGTACAATACTTTTGATTTTCTGTATATATAGGTATTATACAAAAAGAGGGGGGGGGGGAATAAACAATTTTTGCTTATTTACTAAGCAAACAAACATAACCATAAAGTAAATAAATCAATTTCATGAAACCTTTTCTATTTGATTCTCTAATTATCATTTCGTTGTTAAATATCGGAAATGCATGCGAGTTTCATTTTGAAATATTCGTTTTTTGATAAACCATTTTCTTCTTCTGGATATAGTTAACTTTTCAGGAACATAATGTCATAGAGCTTAAATAACAGTCCTTGTTATTCGAAAGTCTAGCCTTTGAAAGTTAGTGGGAATAACTAATTAAAATTTCTTGTTGGCATGTGTACTATAACTATCGCAAGATTATTAGAAAGGAAATAATTTACTTGAGGAAAAAGAGGAAAAAACCTCACATGAATAATTAAGTCAGAAGAAAATCCCTATGGAAAAGTTTGAGTATTTATGGGTGGGGGAAGATTACAGCCTAGGAAATTCAGGGCCGAACAAAAGTCCCAAGTAATCCTAATGGATTAGAGTTAGCTTGGTCACATATTACCTTCAAATACACATAAACTAAGTATAAAATGAATCATGTTATTCTGAGTATGAGATAAGACAACAACAAGATTTCGAAATCAGGGGGCCCTGCTGCGCCGGTAACTTGCGAACAACACCGGGAACAACATGTCAAGCGACCGATCGCTAATTTATCAGCGCGCGGAGTCTTCCCCCTAGTACCCGGCGCCTGTGGGGACCCCTGCCGTTGCAGGAATGCCGAAGACGGCACAACATTCCGCGGCAGTAACTCACGCTCTACCGGTAAAAAGCAACGCCGAATGTGTGCTGGCTTGTGCCGCGGACGGAGAGTTATGATCATGCGGTTGAATTCCCCCCCCCTCTCGACTTTTCGGGGGATGGCAAAGGACTTAACTTGATGTTTAAGTTGTCCAACGGGTCTTTTCGACCACTGCTTCAAGAATGCGGTAATGAACTGGTGAGAGAATAACGAACAGATTAAAGAAAGAGGGGTGAGGCTTTGGCTCATTTTCTTTTTTCTTTTTTTTTATGGCTTTCCCCCTTCCCCCCTGTTTGAAGAGTCTATTGGTGACTTAAAAGCCTGTTCTAGCGAGAATTAAGTGATGATCAGGATAATGGTCGTAATAATGAATTGCTTGTTGTAGCCGTGTTTTAATGGGTTCAGTTTGTTCGGTTTTGGACTTTTTTTCCTCCTAAAGAGTGTGACTAATAGCTCTTGTGAGGAGACTTATTGATAATTGGGATGCTCGTAATAGTGAATTGTTCACTATAGCCAGGTTTTGAGGAATGGAAAGAAAACAACGGAAATTCAAAAGACAGAAGTAATTTCATCCGGATTCTTCTTACGGCTTTCCCCTCCCCCAGCTTGAAAAGACTATTGGCGACTTAAAAACCTGCTCTAGCGAGCAGGTTTGATCAGGATAATGGTCGAGGATAATGATGATCAGGATAATGGTCGTAATCATGAATTGCTTGTTGTAGCCGTGTTTTAACAGTCTCAGTTCGTTCGGTTTTGGACTTATCTTTTCTGCTAGCAGCTCCTTGTGGGGAGACTTATTGATAATTGGGATGGTCGTAATAAAGAATTGTTCGTTGTAGCTAGGTTTGGAATTAGTTAAAATTGTAAGAAAATAACGGAAATTCTAAAGACAGATGCAGTTTTCGTTCAGATTCCTTTTATGGCTTTCCCCTCCCGCAGCTTGAAGAATCTATTGCTGACTTAAAAGCCTACTTTAACGGGAAATAGTGATGATCAGGATAACCTTTGTAATAACAAATTGTTTCTTGTCGACGCGTTTTAATGGGTTCGTTTTCTGCTGTTTTGAAATTTTCTCTCCGAAAGAGAATCAGGATGGCCGTTGCATTGAACTCAGAATTACTGAATGCGAGAAGATAAATGTCTCCACAAGACCAAATTAAAGAGGCTCGAAGAAGGTTTTAAAAAGGAAAATGGTAATTGTACCCATCAGGTCGATCAATATGTTTACTATGGAATTTAGGGCTGCATTTCACTTAGAGTGCGTCAGTACGTCACTCGCTGGTATGGATTGCGCTGCATGAGACGGAGAATTCCCACTTTGACGTTTTTAGTCTACCAATAAGTACACTTGCTTTTTACGCTTTTTTACTACTAAGAGATGAATGGACAATGTCCCACATATTTATCTTGATGGAGATATTCATTCACAACTCTTATCTTTTCAAAATTCCTTTTTGTCAAAACCTCTGTGCATAATATTGACAGGGTGTGTCAGTGTATGGTTTGGGAATTTCAATTTGTACTACTATTTTCCTGCATATTTTACCTGGCGGAGGGAGGGGATAAAACTCCTAGATATAGTATGTAACTAGATGCACAACTCCGTAGCGGAAGCCACTAGCTGCCACTGAACGCGCGAATCTTGAAGTAAACGGACAAACGCGTGGCCCACGAGAATGCAATGCTGTTTGCATCTTATGAGGATACGGCAAAAGTTGTTTACGTTCATGAGCATTTCGGCGGCTTTTCCGCCTACTTGAAGGTCTTGTCTGCCAATCAAACCAGTTTCTCGCTGCATTTAGTTAATATTACATCCAAATGGTAAAACACTGCCCAGAACCCTTGATTTTAAGACATATTGACAGTCGCAATAGTTAATTTATGTACATATACGGACTTTTATGAACCAAATCTTCAGGAGAAAGATTTGGCAGCACCACTGTATTTTACTACCAGTTGTACAAGAATTTTAAGTTTAGGGCAGGGCCGAATTTAGCTCCATGTCGCACCTAGACAGATTTGAAATCTGCCGCCCCCTTCCCTCGAAAAGAAGCAAAAACTAAAATAAAAAATAATAAAAAAACCCGCAAAAAAAGTGTTTCCGAAATTTAAACTGTCCAGCTTATGAAGAAATGATGACGTTTCACATTCAGGGGCGCCCCGATAGGAGATCACAGCGGTCTCCCAATAAGTTCCTTATTCGGCGAATTTTGCTGACGATTCGGAAAATTTGGAGATAATGTTGTATTATATTTCTTTTTTCTTTCCTTGAGTTTTAAAATTGTTTTTTAATGATACCTAACGTTCCTTCTCATTAGATGTTATGTACGTATGTCTGATATGCGTGTAAGCTCGTGTTTTACCATTCGGTGAAATTAGAATTTTCCTCCTTCCAAAAATTTCAGTTCGATGCGCCTTTGTTTATATTATTTAATTTTGTACAAGTACTGTTCTTGGGCAGGTTATCAAGCTATAAAACACATAAAAACAATCTAAATAAAATTTCGCATAAAAACAATGACAAAAAATGTGTGCTTAAAGCGAAATTTTCTGCCCCTGAAAATTTTGCCGCCCTAGGGAACTAGCTGCGCAATCTGCCTATTGGGAAATTGGGCTCTGATCTAGGGACCAGAGTAAGAGCTGACGGAAAAAATTATTTGATATTCTAGTTCTAGGTATTTTGTTTGAAAAATTATTTTACATGAATTATTTTACATTATTTGCATCTCACAGGAGGATTTTCATAGTATTTCCGACACTTTTCAGAAGCACGAGAAACTATTTTTAAAAATACATACATTATAAATAAAAATCTCCCCTTTCTGTCTAGAACCCACATAGATGCATTTTGGCATAAACGAATATGATGGCATTTCAACGTTGATTTTATGCAATAAAATTTTAAGAAAAGACAAGCATATTAAATGTTAATGTTTCTTGTTGCAATGGATCCACGAATAAGACAAAATGAGACATATCTTGTATCTCTACATCGAAGAATTGTTATGGTAGTTCATTTGCCAGTATCACTGTATATGATATTTTAATACTTAACGAATAAAAACGCATAAATAGACCCCCCCCCCCTCATCTAAAAAAAATCCTATTTTGAAAATTCAAGAAATGTCTTGTCCATCATCACATCAGCATTTTATGTAGTCCTCCTCGACTTAACATTCCTCTGTGTCTTTGAAGAACATAAATATTTCGCAACAAAATCCATTTCGAAAAAAAAAAAAAGACTTATGAGGGACACGCACACATCACAACACTAATTCTTTTATATCACCCTCATTTATATTTTAAAACTAGGTAAGTTGTACCGAGAAACAAAAACATTGCATAGTCACCAAAAATACTAATGCCATAAGATACAAGGATGTCATTCCCGAGAGAAACACGAACAAATTAAAGTGTTAGAAATAATCCTTTGAGGCAAAGTGGCTACGTTTGAGACTAGTACCCTTTTATTTTTTTCAGGCAACTGTTGAAGCCACTATCTCAGTTCGCTGAAAAAATAAATAACTGGCTAGGTGATCTCAAATGAAACGACTATGCCTCAAAGGGTCAGTTCAAAAAATATTAGACAGTTCACTTTTTTCTTTGAAACTGGGTGAATGATTTTTCAAGAATATTTTGCTTCAATCAAGTGATTGAACTTGGTGATGCATAAGCATTACTTCAATAAAATTGACTTCATGTGATAACCTTAGGCACTAGCGCAGCCAAAATTACCTTCTGGACTTCATTTTTGGATCAAAACACTCCTTATATGTGAGTAAACTACTGTATTAGGATTGACAGTAATGTAAAAACAAAAGCCTTGGGGTGAGAGGAGGGGGTTTATTCCTAAAATCCCCATTTGGCTGTGCAAATGACCTTGAGAACTCCTATGCATCACAAAACGTGCGCATATTAGTTCACTCTTATTCTGCAATTAAATAAATGATTTTCAGGAATGTAAACCTCGATGAAATTAAATTAATACTATACACTAGAAATTTAATTGAGGAACACCTACGTATTACAATGCAAGTTTATACGGTTTCGTTATTTGCTTGAACTTTTTTAACTTCTGACAGATGACTTTGGAGAATAAAAACATTATGGACATAAAAATCATTTCATAAGATAAAGAATGCTTGAGGAACGGGAACATAATAAAAGAACAGTACAACTCTAACTATCCGACAGTCCGAATCCTAGATTATCCGAATCACTTTCAGAATTTTAGAAAAAAAAAGATTGTGTCTTCATGCGCAATTTGTTAGTCCCTCATTTAAGCTAGTGCAGGTGCAGCGCGAAAACTATTGGGGTGATGAGTCACCAAGCTAGATGGCCGGTCTTTTCATTTAATTAATTAAAAACTTGTTTTCCTAAAAAATATTTTTTTTTCTCCTATTTTCATCGCAATCATAGTAACTACTTATAAAATGGAACCTTTTTGCTTTGGAAAAAATAAAAAATCCTAATTTCTGATTATCGAAATGGGATCCGGTTCCAATCGATTCGGATCGTTAGAGGTCTATTGTAATTTAATTTTTAGATTAGCTTACTTTCTACTTTGCAGCTAGGGGATAAGTTTTAAGGGATGCAAATATTGCTGAGCATAACAGAGGTTCACGGATGCATTTATTTGTTAGTACAGTGAGACCTATGTAAGTGGACCACTCGCGGTGCACACCTTTAGTGGTCAATTTAAACAGGTGGTCAACTCACAGAGGTTGATTTATATGATTAAGGGCTAATTCCGTGCCTGAAAAAAGAGGTCAACTTAGACAGGTGGTCAACTTACAAGGGTGGTCAACTTCACAGGTTTTACTGTAATAATTTTAGAACACAAGTCTACTTCCGATTTTGTAAACAAATGAAACATTTTGAGACACATAGACATCACTATGAAAAAGAGAGCGGGTGGCCCTGGCCCACCTTACATAATCTGTCCGGCAGTAGACGTTGTCATCTTTTATGAAACATGAGGGCTGTTTGTCTAGTGCAGCTTGGCACACGGAGCACCTCAGGCAATGGGCATGCCACGATCTACCATTCACATGGAGGAGGAATCGATCTGCTATCAGTTGACCACAGGCGTAGCACATCTCTTGTTCAGTCTGGAAGAAAATGCAAAAAAATACTCAACAAAAAACATCACCCTGGAAGTAAAATGACTTATGCAATCGAGACGACATCTACACAAAAGGAAAGGACTTTTAAAAAAGCCCTCTTCGGATTAGATGCAATTGAGAAATGTGGTAAAGACGACATCAGAATCGATAATGATGTGCAAGATGCAATTGAACTTTTACCAGACTTATATATCATATGTTGTGTTTGAAAGCATTTTCGTTTTCTTGATTGAAACACGTAACAAAGTTCATCCTTGATTTGGTTAATGTCAATAATTTACATTGCCGTCTTTTATTCAACTTAGGTATAATTAAGGAACTAAGCAGAAACTTTTGTTGGTTATTTATGATGAATGTATTCCGGTGAATGAAATGTAAACACTTTAAAACTTTAACTTTTTGTACTGATTTGTGGAACCTGAGGTAAATAAATGAACCTGTTTTTTAAATGGTGAAAGGTAATTAATTACCTGTCAAGAAAGACTAAACGCAAGGGCAGATATAATGGTGTTGAAAAGGCTTTTACATTTCCATTTGTTTGAAAAGGATGTTTATAGTTTGTCTTAAATAATAATACAGTGTTATTTGGTTTTAAGTATGATCTCTTCTGCCCCAATATCTCTATTTTCAAAGCAGTCTAATAAATTATGATACTGAATTATAAAATGAAACAATTTAGTACATAACTTACGTCAATTTGAAAGACTGTAAAAAGATTTCGGGCCTTGAATGTAAAATCTTATTTTAGTTTACTTAGCACATTAGTGATTATTTAAAATTTGAATGGAAAGTTTATGTTGTTTACGAGTGGTTGCTCATTTATTAAACCATTAAATTCGGAAAACGGTTCCGTAACAAGTTTTTAAGCGGAAACCCAGTTTCTAAATAACTGCCGATGATAATGGTCTCGAAATCATTCTGAATACTTTCAACAAAGTTTTTTTTTTCTTTTCAAATTTCAATTCTTATAAAATAGCCTGAGAAAAGTCTATTGATTTTGAATTTTTCGTTTTTATTTTCCTGAAATTAATCAATCCGCTGAGTAAAAAATCATTTTTCAATCGATCGTTACTGTTATACTCCGAAAAATGAGAGGGCAAGGCCTTTACTTTCAAAATGTGTGGTTAGCTGCCTCCCTCCCACGGACGGGCCGTTTCAGCCGCCTATGATAATTTCAATGTAAAATAAAACTTTGTATTTTAAATTCTAATTCGCACAATTCGTCGCTAAAAAAGACGAATGGGCGCATCTCACTTATAAGCATTTTGCAGAAAACCGATTTAAAGATTTCCAGTTTACTGTATCGCTTGAGAACCGCCACCCAGTGCGAGGGACTTTAACTTTTTTACTATTTATTGTAGAGATACGCCAATTGGTCATATTATAAAATCGACTTTGGACATTTCTGTGGTTGTCATAACTCATTTTTCGATTCTTTTGAGATACACCCATTCGTCTTTTTAGCGATGAATTATTGAATGGACGATAGAGGAGCATCTCTAGAAAGTAACACCGAAGTTTTACTTTAAAAAAATTCATGAACTTATCTAATTTGCACATAAGTATTGGTGTGTGTATTAACTTTAGAAATAAGTCATTTACAAGCATATCTGGAAGTAATGGATTTTGAGGGGGGAATGGAGTCTAGCCTAAAATCCCTTTATGACTGTTCTTATGCTATTCAGTGTTTACTCCATATTTTTATTATTAGAAAAAAAAAGGAAAGGGAGAGTTTGTTAAATTGAAAGATCCTTTTGTTCCCATTACAAATGCTCTTCTGGAGCATTTACAAACCAATTTTAAAACGTATGCTTTTAATGGAAATGAAAATCCTTGCATATGAGGCAGGAAATGACTCCCATTTTGCCTTGCGCCCTACATTAAAGTTCGTATAGGATCCTGTAAACTGCTGAAGCATTTAAGGTTTTTTGGCGATGAAAAACACTATGAAAACTTTTTCTAAAAAATCTTATTCTTTTCCGCAGCATTTTATGTCAAATGGGTGTAGACATTTTAGAAGACGTTTTACTTTGAGTAAAAGAAATTTATTTCACATCATGTATACAATTTATGTCATTTCATACAGTCCGTTAAGCCCAGTTTCTTCACTCCTCATTATCCGTCAATCCATAAATTTGCACACCCTTTAATCTTTTAAAAAACAATTAAATATTTCTTACGGGCTTCACCTGGTTACTTGAATTCTTCGACCTATTTTAATAATTACTAAGAAGCAATTAAAAACACACCTCTGAAATATTTTATGTCATGGATTACAATCCATTGAAGCTCTCCATATCCTTGTTTTCACATTAAAGACAAGTTCTCCTCTTAGTGAGCATTCAAAAAGATAGTTTATAGCACTTAAAAAAGAAACATATCCCTTGAAGCGATTCGGTAATTCATAGGCATCAAAAATGTCTCCCAAATAAAATCTAGCCATCCCATTCCATAACTTATCGTCAAACCATAAGTCGATATTAAAACACATCCGGGTCAAAAACACCTTCCTCCAATATGCAAATTCGATTTTTTTTTTTTTTTTTTTGTATGAGAACAGAAACCTATAAAAATAGGTGATACAGCTATTGCGCTCATCGCGAGATAACTTACAGTAAAGATTTATAAATTGATATACGAAAGCTCCTGACAACTTTATTCTCCTGGAATAAGCTATGCAGCACGAATACTTTTATTTGTGTGTTTTCACGCAGCAGGTAAGACGTATAATATACTACTCGTATGCATAGCCAGTTCTGTCGGTGTTGTAATCCTTCTTGCAAAGCGATCCTTCGCCATCAACAGCAAGAGTTGGCGAGTATCGTCTGGTACTGAACTACTTAAGATGAGCCCCACCATTTTACGGAAATTTATGTCGCCAAAGTAGTGTACTGTAAGGCGCCAAGAGAATAGTGTAATATCATGCTCGGAATATAAATGAGCGTACTCCCGAATTTTTATAGTCGATGTCTCATATGACTTTCCAGGGATGGACCGAGCACACCTTTTGGTATTATTTCCACCCTTCACTTGTGGGATGTTAAATATGCTATTCGGCATATTAAAGCGTTCTCTGAAATTAGTTCCACGTTGAAAGGATTTCCTGCTTTTAGGGAACGTGTGATATATGCTCAGTCTTGACATTTTACAACTTAATCCGAATCAGGATGATGTGTTTGGGAAACATTCTAGCCCCCATGCTTATAGCATGACTGTGACTGATTACTGAGTTATGAAAATAACCGGAAAAGTAAATTTCCACCAAGCAGTAACGAAAACACTAATTTATTCTTTTTTTACTTCATGTCAGTAAACTAGACAGACTTTCTTTGAAAATAGCCAAAGACATCATCAGCTTCGAGGCAAAGCGGTTCTTGTTTTCGGTTTATTATCGTCATAAAACTGCGGATCTAATGTCAAGAAGAACGTAAAAGCGTTAACTTTTGCAATAAATTAAAAGCATCAAAATTTAATATGTGGGTGTAAGGTATAATATTGATGCTTGACGTTAAATTTGAAAGGGGTGATTTATTATAAATCATGCAAGTTTTGATGAAGTAAACTAAAAACAGTAAAGAAAATCTTTTTTGGTATCATGTTTTATACAATACTGCAGAATGTCTTACAGATTCTACTATATGAAAATATTAATATAATCCCCGAAAAAAAAAAAACCCTAAGCTTTTGCTCTAAAAGGAACTAGCAATAAAGCTTCAAATATATATTTCAATTTCTATTAATATTTGCATCTCACAAACCTAATAGTTTCGTTTCTCTAGTTTCAGTAGAAGATTTACCAAAAATTATTTTGAATTATTTATTTTCATTTATTTATTTGACAGCATACACAGCTGTACAACAAGAAAGTGCTAGCATTTCTCATTCTCAAACTTTTTTACATACAAGGAAGAACAGTAAACGTAACAAACATTAGTTTTTTCAACAGTTTTAAGATTTCAATGCCATTTTAAATCACAATACACAATTCAAATTCATTCAATTATGCAGAATTCAAAAGTATTAGAAGGTCTATGGATGGAGTAAGGTATAGAAGTGCAACGGCACAACCAGATAATCAACCCCCAAAAGGTTTTGAGTAATTTAAGATTTGATCTAATTACATATTTATAAATATTGGATTTTTTTTTTTTTTTTTTTGAAATTTGAACGCCTGGTACTTCAAGAAATAAAGACACTTTGAAGGTTAAATTATTGCATACATATATTTTGATTACGTTTTCCATAAACGGCAGCACCCTTTCCAATTATAGATCGCGATTTTCCCCCCTAATTCCGTTTTTTAAGAAGCACACTATATTAGCAGTGACTCATGACTTTTTTTTTTTTTTTTTGTGTGTGTGTGAATGTGTGTCAAATTTGAACGATATTTATTCTGTGTTTTTGAACATTTTAGTTTACTGATTAATATGTTTCTCAGAAACTTACTTTTCAGTTTAACCTGCTTTTTATTAGAAATTGCGAAAGTGATGCACTTTGTTATACGCTTTAGTTGATTTTCAAAGATGTTTCTATTTTTACATCACTTCCACGTCAACATGCTAATTTTGAGCTCAAACTGCAACTACAGTCGACTATTGTACTACTTATAACTTGAATATTCCTTGATCTCAAAGTTTCCATTTGGTCCCAAAATAATTTAAACTGTACCAAAATGTGATAATCTGTCTATTATGCAGTATAACTGGGAAACAAAATAAAAATTATTCTTGGGAAGGCTGGGAAAGGAACTTCCGATAACGAGAACTACCGATTAAGCCAAGGTTTTAGCCGGTCCTTTTGGGACTTCTAATTATCGAGAGTTGACAACTTTACTTATATGCGCGAATAAACTTGTTGCGTATCTGTGCTCTCTGAACATGCATATCAAAAGCATCGAAGTGCTATAATTTAGACGTCTTCGGCGATTTCAGCTTTAGACATCTAACTTAAGTGCTACGACAGGGTTAGGTCTTTTCCTTCTCACTTATCGACATTCAAGCATAATTTTGCATACGGTTTGGTTTGCATAACTTCGAATTAAATAAGAATTAAACTAGTCCAAATGCTTTTAATTTTACCTCTTGCTATCTGAATACATTAAAAGTTTTACCGTGCCGGCGTTTTTTTTTTTTTTTTTTTGCTAATTTAAAAGCTTGAGAACGGATAAACCTGCGCAACGAAAATCGGTTCACCTTACAGATGCTTAAAAATAAAGAAGCAAAAACAAACTTAGACTGTGCCTTCTATTGTGCGCAAGGTGTGAACTAACAGTCAGGAGGGGAAAAAAGAATGTGGTCAGGAAATCCACCAAGATATCATCTTCCTAATGAAATCAAATTACCTCTGTTCAACTAAACTTGTAAGAAACATTCGTTGAAAAACCGCTTGACTAAAAGATAGACCATTCAGTTTGTCCAATAGTAACGCGATTGTGGTCCGAAACGCTTTCATGTTGACAACCTAAAAGTAGCTTTAGTGTTCACACTGTTTACCGTCGGTCTGACATATTTCGGATCTGAGTCTGAGTACTTGATTTTCGATGGGCAGAGGCTTAAACGATTCCATTTGTGAAAATAGGGGCAAGGAGAGCTAATTTGCGCTTCCTATAGAGATTATTGGCGAGATGACAATCGAAGAATTTCTAGTCTTTCAACTCAAGCGTAAATAAGTTCGTCCAATATCAAGCGCCTTTTTTTTTTCCTTTTTTTTTTCAAAACCAGAACCAGACTATAGAAAAGACGTATCGATTTCAGTCCGTTGTTTCTTGTTTAGCTGTGTAGAGACTCTTATTTTACCGAGATGGTTTCTTCGGCCGGTGCGCAAAAACTTTGTTTCGACTGCACGATGCAATGATCTACCTGTTCATGCTAAAATGTGATCGCATCATATCAGCATTTTTTAGTTAAAATAAATTAGCACAAGAAAAGAAGGGAGAGGAGGGGGGGGAGATATCACGAAGTTCAAATCTTAAAGTAGAGTGAAAATTTTTGTTTTTACAAAAAAAAAAAAAATCACAAATTAAACCCCGCATATTTTTTAAGTTTCGGATACGCTGTCAATTACGGCAAGCAAATGATAGGTTTGAAAGTTTCCCCGGAATTGTCAGTTGAGCTGACAATACGAGCACGGCCTGGCAGTAATTGATGTCAAACCAGTTCTTAGGTCGTTCTCTGGGTCTGATGAATAGACCTCGACAGGCCCAGGTGACCGAACGAAGCACACCGATGAAATACGGTATACGGATGGCATAGGGAAGTGGCTGGCGGGGTTTTATTTTACAAAAACGTTTGCTTTCTTCATTTTTTTTTTCTTCTGCTTTTGCGGTTCATTATTTAGACTTTTTTTTTCAATCTCCCTTTTGATAGATGTAACTGTGCCGACATTTCAAAGACAGCGGTTCATTATTTATAGGCGTACGTTTGTTGCTGTTTATTAAAATATTTTTATATTAGCTTAAACAGTCGCCGCTTAGGGTGATTTAAAGCTCAAGACGCGAAGATTTTTTTTAAAATCATTATTACTTTTATTTCTTTAACTTTTGAAGATCAAAATAACTTTAGCAAAAATTTAAAACAAAGCACTGCGCATTTAATTTTTCAGAGTAAATATTTATTTTATTCTTTCAATGTCAGTTTTTCTTTTGTTTCTTTAATGCTATCCCCCCCCCTTCCAATAGCATCTGAACGCGAAATTGAAGGATGTGAAAGGAATCCATACTTTTATTTATAATAATAATGTTACATAAGTAAAGGTTGTATAATTAATTTTAAAATTTAAGGAAACCGCAATTTTTTCTTCAGTAAGGAAACTAACTGAAAATGAAATAATCGTAACTTTACGGAGCCCTTTTCAGCAACGAGGTGAATTTAAAAAAAAAAGTTTTCTGAGTGAACGAAAATTTTTTGAGTTTCGAAACTAACATGAAACTATTCATTTAATTTTATGCATTAACAAAATTGGGGGAGTCGTGGTTATTTGGATCAAGAGACACGTTGGACCAGTCTCGATAATTTTAATACTATCAACATTTTTTACGTTGATTTATAACCAACAAATAACACCTACAAATCCTATAATGAAATCACGAGGTACAGTTATATTGAACAAATTTTATTTTAGAAAGTTTTATTTTTGCAGTGTTAAGAAACTTTCATAGGACTGCAACTTTATTTTTTAGAAAATGGTCTCCATTAAGAATGGAGAAATAAATTGAATTTCACTCCTGAAGTAAATTCTTTTAGTTCACAGTTACTTGTAGTTCCTTGATTGATTTATTTATTTATTGTCATAACGAAACAAAATAAGACGGTGTTTTTTCCGACCAAGAACACGATGTTCGTTGGTCCACTTTTAGAAAACTCACGAAAGTGAAAACTTTTAGACAAATTAGAAAAGCTATATTCAAGTACTAGCAAGAGTGAAGTTGATGAAGCCCCAAGTTGTGCTGATTCTTGAGAAAATATGGATGGTCCTGGCATAGATAGCGCGAAAGAAGAAGTTGGTAATTTTGTATTTGATTTAGTTTAATATCTTATATTGATCTTTAACATTTGTTTTTTCATTCTAAATACGAAACAACGTTAAGTTCGTTACAAAAATATTGGTTAAATGTACCTTTAAATTTGTTCTTTTTTGTAACTAGTTTGTTTTTGTAATGTACACCAACGTACACCAGGCCCGGTGCACTTTGGTCTACTTCACAGAATTCTGTTAAAAGTTTATTTAAAAAAAATAATAATAATGAATTGAACATTTTCACAAAAATCTGGGCTGATGAGAAATATTTAATGAAACTCATGGTAGAAAATCGAACTGCTCATTTCACTTTTTGATGAGATTAAAAATGGAAAGTAGAAAAGCGGATCAAGGTGCCCCGACTACCCCTACTTCATGAAGTTCAAGGCCAAGAAATTTCGAAGCAAAGGTATGTCTTAAACGCTGGGAATACTTTGCTTAAGTGGGAATACTTTGCTTTATGAATTTGCTAGGAAAAAACTTCGTGTGTTATAAATGACGTCATAAGGCGTTATGTAGCTCGTTATGTCGCACGTCGTAATTTAAGACATTACAGAAATTATATCTACGAAGAAACACAAAATAAATAAATGACTTTTTATAAATGAATAAAACATCTTTTTAAATATATGATAGTATTGCATATTGAAATGAGTTGCAATATAAACTTGGAGGGAAGCATTGGTCGATGACGCTTTTGAATTGCGTATACGAGGAAAAAAATTCTTTTTTATTACATTCTTTTGCCCAATTTTCCAAGAATGCTGAAGATTTCTGGTGATTTTGTTTTTTTTCGATTCATGTATTTCATGTGACTACTCATAATCAGTTTTTACACAACGTGTACAATTCACTGGGAGTCAATGTTTCTTCAAAAGCTATTTCCCCCAGTTCAGTCAGAGTTTAAGAGCTTTAACAATTAAGCCTTTTTTGACATCATTTACACTGTCAAAAATTTCAAACTACATTAAACTGTATTTTTGGGTTCATTGCTGTCAAATCTGAGTAGGAAAGGTTTCATGAAGATCTGCGAAAATCCCACGCGATTTCACAATGATCATTTCACCAAACACTAGTGAACACAAAAGGTGTGTTCACTGTTTTAAGGATGATTTTTTTTTTAAGTGTATTAATCATTTGAATGCAAACTACAACTATACTTCTTGATTCTACTCAAATCAGGAGCTCTAAAATATTGTTTTATTAAAGTATATAAACTCCTGTTTGTGAAAATTGCAACACCATGAAGGAAGCATCATAGTTGAAATTTAATACACAGTTGAGTGGTAATGGTACAAATAAATGATTACATTTTCAAACCAAACAAACAATAAAAAGAGATAGAAATTAGTATTTTGTGTGGCCACCACGTGCCGCAATAAGAGCTGCTACACGACTCGACATGGAGTGAAACAAAGTTTGAATATCTGCCTGCGGAAGAGTATTCTATATTGTTTGTATGCGCAACCAAAGTTCGTCTGTCGAAGCAACAGGACGAAGATCACGAGCGAGACTCCGCCTAACGAAATCCCACACATGTTCAATCCGGGGAATATGCAGGCCAAGGAAGAAGCTGTACCTGCTGCGAATCAAGGTAGGATTTGACAGTCCTGGCGACATGTGGATGGGCATTATCTTGCTGGAATACAGCCCCTGCCAATCCTTGCAGGAAAGGAATAGCTTGGGGCTGTAAAACTTCGTTTATGTATCGGGAGCTGTTCAAATTGCCCACAATTCGTAGCAATTGTGATCGTCTTTGATATGCTATGGCACCCCAGACCATAACTCCGGGTGTTCGTTCACTGTGGCGTTCGATAATGCACTCCGGAATGTGCCGTTCACCAGCATAGCGCCTGACACAAATTCGGCCATCATGGTACCACAAGTTGAAGCGGGATTCGTCAGAAAGACGACCTGCTGCCAATCAGCACGCCAGTTCCTATGTACATTGACCCATTGTAGAAGCAGTCGGCGATGGTTTTGCGTGAGAGGAATCCTGTATAAAGGAATCCTTGCGCGCAGCCCACGCTGCAGCAGACGTCTCCGAATTGATGAAGCACACAATGAAACACTTGTAGCTGTTGACCACTGTGCTGCCAATTGTCTAGAAGCTGTGCGGTCCGTCAGCGCCATACGCACCAGGAGTCTGTCATTGCGAGCTGACGTCCCATTTCGAGGTCCACTCCCGGATTTCCGAGCTGTCCGACCTTCGTCCGTCCTTTGCTTCCAAACACGCATGATTGTGCTGCTGTTACGCTGCACACGATTGGCTACTGTACGATAAGACAATCCAGTTTTACGGAGGCCGACGATTCTGCCCCGTTCAAACTCGAAATTTGCTCAAACTTCGCTTTCTTTCATCGAAGAGGCATAGTAAAGATTCAGTTAACATTTACTCTAGCATATAACCACCGATAATCACACGCCTCGCTACAGCCGTCTATTTATATTCGGTTCGATCCGCCATTCAGAGGGCGCTGCTCAGCATAAGCATGCGCTACCGGTCTGCAATTTTAATCATTTATATATCATGCCCTACTTTACATTTCCTGCAATTTTCAGCTCACTCGCGTAAGTCCTTCGTGGTGTTGCAATTTTCACAAACAGGAGTGTAGTATATCATGTTAACCATTATTATACTTAAGAAATGAATACTTGATTACTGTATGGAAATTTAAAGCACATCTTGTCCTCTTTCTACTCCTGTATGCATTAAAGCAGTTTTAAACCATCTTAATAATTACACATACTGTAAAGAATTTCAGTTTTTTTTTTTTTTTTTTTGACTTAACTGAAAATGTTTCTGAAAACCTTAGAGCTTTCATGTTATTGGAATATGCTTGATCAGTTGCAAAACGTTTCCTTTAAAAATAAAGAATTGCGTTGTCAAGCGAAGATTCCAAAATAATTGGAAACGTTTCTGAATTATTTTCAGTGTGCCTTCAGTAACTAACCGATTTCCTCCTGATGTGCGTTTACATTATTTTACCTTTTTATTTATTTATCTATTTATTTGATGCTATAAATTCTAAACTTGAATAATTGAATTACAATTAGTCTGAAAGCCCTTATAGTTTGTATTAAAATTACACAACCCAAATAAAACTCATGGATATAATAATTTATTTAAGTTATGACCTAACTTACAGTTTTAACAGGAGTTACAGGAGTACAGTTACAGTTTTACAGGACAGATGTTATTGGGATTAGCCTTAGATTATATTCATTCAATAAAACTAATACGTTGTATTAAAGACGTGAAAATATTTCTTTCACCATGCGAGCAATGATTATTATGAAAGTTAAACATCGGACATCTGGGTACAGTTTTTGAGTCACATATTTTCAAAGCCTTACAAATGCACAAATGTGTATCTCAGGCTTGAAAAGAAAGAACATTAATATTTTGTACTTACTGTGTTTTGATGTTTGCACTTTTTCAAAGATTTCAATATATCTTTCCCCTAGAAAATTACACAAGTATTTCAATTAAAGAGCCTGTCATAATGCAATTGAATGTTTTTTAACTAGAACTATAAACATATAATCACCCATTTAATAAACAAGCTCTTCTTACAGTTAATATAGCACAGTAAATACAAATAAAACTAAAATTCTATAATGAATCTAGCTAATTAATTTGCCTCTTCCTCTTTTAAACATTCAAATATTGCTTTTTTAATGCGTTAAGATTACGGTTCTGATGTTCGATTGTTTTTTCCTTCGCTGTTTTGAAACTTAAATAGTGACATTTTTCTGCTGAGGATTACCCAAAAGCTGAAGTAAAGATATTGAACCTCAAGCCTTTGATGTGAGGAAATGTCTTTACCCTCAAGGTCAAAGAAATGTCACAGCAATCGATCATAAAATTTGAGCAATACATTAAGTTTTTATTTCTCTAGCGGAAGAAAGAAATAAAACTAGATGTACCTGTCCTAGGGCAGATTCAGTTGTTACTTCATTGAAAAATTCAGATTTAGAGTTTCTAACTGAAGATAGCGCTATGTCTCAGCGAAACCCACATACGTCTCTGAGCATTACTCCAGATTATTTACGACCTTATCCAAAAGCTGGAGAGGGTCAGATCAAAAAAAGGAGGAAAACGGAAGAGTTCTGCTGCAATACTCTTTAATATTCCAATCAAAAAGGATCTTCAGGAAGCAAGAATCTTAGCAGAAAAACGCTAATTATCACAAAAAGTCCAATACAACAAATCTAAGAATCCAAGAAAAAGGGAATGTAAACCCAAAATAAACATAAAAAAGAGTGGGTGCAAATAAAATAATTCATTTCAAATAATGTTCGCATTTTTCAGCATTTACTACTAAAATTAGTTAAATCTTTTTCTGGTGTAACGTACCTAATTTTAAAGCAATTACAATACTAATTTCGCTTTTTTTCATTCATTGGTAAGTTTTACTTTCTTATTTAAAGCATCATTGAGGCTTTATGTGAAATTTTCTGCGTCTATTATGAGTTTTTCTCAATTCGCTAACTTACGGCGTTGCGGGGCAAGTGTGCGAACTCTGCGAAGGTTCACAAAAAATTATGTAAGAAATAGACAAAGCATAGTACTATCAAAACAAAAATACGGCTTTATTGCTGACACCATACAGATTATCCAAGCAATAAAAGAAAAATTTTCTACTTTATTTACAACCCTTAAAAAAATAAAATTTAAAATGTTCGCCAACTGTCCCCGGTCTCCCCTACTTCTTACAAATTTTGTTAAATTTCTTGGAAAGTTTACGGAATTTTATTATTGAAGAATGGAATGAGCTCAGGTTTCCAAAGACAGATGTTCCTGCGAGAAAAGAAGGAGCAAATGTTGAGAGCATGGAACGCACCAAAAAGTTTTGGAAGTGACCAAAAATTTAGGATCCTTTGTTTTACGAATGGTGTTGTCTTAATAACATTATTCAACTTCCAAAACAGATGAAAAGATGACTGCTCTCCGTCGGTTATTTCTGAAACAATAACAAGGTATGCACACGCATTAAAAAAATAATAATAATTTTCCTTAAAAAATATGCGTGACTCAAAAATCTTGTAAAATATTTTTTTTTCAAATAGATATTTTTTTCTAGGAACACACGTTTTTCTTTGTCTCTAATTAGTTCTATAATGCTTTTAAATAGGTGAAACCACTTTGGGCCAAAGTAACCCAAACGTAAAAACTGATCACTGTTCAAAAATTGACGTAAGAGATCTCTAGATGTGTGAAACAAGTTTCCACAGCTTGAAAATATGAATAGTAATAAAATTATTATAAGAAAAGAATGAGAAAAGTTCCAAAATGTGGGCCTAAGTAGCCCGCGTTTACGGTATTTCTTACTTTCGTTTTTTTTTTTTTTTTTTTCACTGCACCCTACTAGATTACTTTCTCCAATCTCTAGTCGTCAAACAGAAAGCTGTTTTGCATGTATTTATTGTAAAATGAAACGAGCTGATGTGTGCATCACCGTGACTTCCTTTTACTCCAATTTAATGATAATAATGCCTCGAAGAAAGTAAAAGAAAAAAAAAAAAACTTTAAATATTTTTACCCCAAGTTTGTTGTGAACCGAAGCAAAAAAACCTTTTTATACAGATAATTTTTCCCAATACTGGCAGTTTTAATCTGATTCAATGGTTAACTCTCTAAATATGGCCAAATTGAACCCAGATTTGAAAAAAAAAAAAAATGTCAAGTTGGCGACAAAACTTGGCGACCAAAAGCTTGGCGATATATTGCCAAGTGTTTGCCAATTTATAACACCAATTGAACTTGCATTGAAATTAACAATAATTTTACCCCAACAAGGTGCAAAACCCCCCTTTAGAAACACCCGAATTCAACCAAAAGAAGAGGTGCACAACTAGACCCTAATAGGAGTCTACGTACCAAATTTCAACTTTCTAGGACGTACCGTTCTTCAGTTATACGACATACGTACATACGGACGCCACAAGAAAACTCGTTTAATTAACTCGGGAATCGTAAAAATGGATACTTCGGGTGTCTATATGTTCTTAGGCATATGCTCACGTCTGGTCAGGTCGAAAAAATATATATATTCATTAGGGGGCGACAAAATGGAAATTAAGGCCTATTTTTGAGTGAAAATTTTTTCGCTAATACACCACTTCCTTTTTTGTAAAAGGAAGCAGAAGAAAGTTTTTCCCGAAAAATTATCTTTAACTACTCAGTCTAAAGTATATTTTTATAGATATTTTTTTCATTTATTATTATTTTTATGGCATTAATGTTGCACACCTGACGACTTGGTGTTCGCTTTCAGAAGAAATGCAGAAATTTTGAGACGTTTGCAAAAGTATTTCCTGAAAAATGGCAAAAAGTTAACTCCTCTTCTGTACCTTGGAACAACAACAACCTGTGTCAGATTTGGATCAAATTCAATGTATGGTAGAAATTTGTCAATGAAGTAGTCAACTTTTCAGTGCAACAACAATCAATATGATTAAATAATGAGTCATTAGTAATCACATTTACCGTATGGACCGAATCGTGATTGTAAAATTTTTTGTTGCACTGGAGATGATTTATTGTTTCTTTCATTTATACACTTCAAATTATTACCGTTTTTCCAAGATTCATTTTTTATGAAAGTATAATAGATGCTA
Source organism: Uloborus diversus (assembly GCF_026930045.1). NCBI lineage: Eukaryota > Metazoa > Arthropoda > Arachnida > Araneae > Uloboridae > Uloborus > Uloborus diversus. The sequence continues at coordinate 86,153,064 of NC_072740.1, read as the reverse complement.
ACAACATTTCAACATGAAAATTGAATCAAGTATTAAAGCGAAAACTCCCAAAATACATTGAAGCGGAGGGGACCGGAAAAATTTACAAATTTAAAACGTTCATTTAGTGTCAAAATTGCTTCTTTCTAGCTTACTTTCCCCAGTAAAAGTTAAAGAAGAAAAAAGCATGAAAGAAGGCTGTATGCAGCTTAAAAATATTACTAAAAACAAAAAAGTCAAAGATAAATAATATAATTTCATGAATATCTAAAAATTGGAGAGTAGGGTATTGAAATGGGGAAAATGTGTATGTTGGTCTGTCTGTTTGTCCCCCCCCCCATCCAATAACCTTTTGATTAAATAGTCCGATTCGAACAATTTTTTTTTTTTTTTTGTTCGAATCGGAATCAAATTTAGTATTTCACTGGAATAAGAGTGACTACTAACTATAGAGTCGGAACACATAGTCGAAACATTATCATACAGTCGGACTCTGAAATAGTAAAAAGAAGGAAAACCGTCATTTAGAGAAATGACTTAATAACATTATCCCTTAACACTCGTAGAAAAATATTTAATGTTATTAAAAAAAATGCTGTCCTTTTTACAACAAAAATGTCCCCTCCAAAACATTTTCCTTTCAGCAATATTAAACTATATTTACTATCCTTAAATCGTTGAAAAATGTATCAGATAGAATGTTTATTTGATTACACTAATATTTTGATGAACATGAGTTCAAATGTTTTATAAATTGTTCGCATACTGAAAAAATAAAGAAATAAATAAAAATAAAACATCTTCAAAAAACGTTCTGGAGTGGACAAGTGAAATTTTCTTGTTATTTCAAAGCACTAATTTTACTTTTTTCTCTCAATTTCAAACCTCAATTGTTTCATTAGATCATGAAGATGTGGGATTTCAGCCTTAATTAAAAAAATAGTGCATATATAATTTGAACTTTATGTATAGTAGTTTTTAGTTTATCTCCTCCGCAACCCATTTTTCCTTTGACTGAAACTTTATATATAAATTACCTTACTCAGAAATAACATTAGGTTGATTGGGGTACGTGGAACCCTTTTTTTAAATAAACCGTTTTTGATGCCTTACACAAAAATTTTGAGTCAAAAACAAAATTCGACTTATAAACTTACTTTATCATAGACTTTATTAATAAACAAACGTTCATCGTTATTTCCTAAAATGATGCTTTAGATATTTTTAAAAGTTACTGCCATTTTCTAATTAGATGAGTGTTTCACTTACCCCAGAAGAAGGGGTAAGTGGGCGGCGCACCTCTTATTTAAATGTAGAGCAACCATATTTGTAAAAGGGTTCCTGATATAGCATAACTAAAATGATGACATTTTCTAACGTGAAAACGAAAAACGTTGTTTAATTTCATTTTCTCATTAATTCTTCAGTTGAACCACCAGTCCAACACATGAAAAAAAAATTCCACTCCATTCAAGGAAAAAAAGCAATTTTTTAAAATTCTTCTACTTGTACCTTGTTAATACGGTTCATAATTTTGCATGTGAGTAAATTGTTCAAATGCCTACTACATAACGTTTATAATACTACAATAACACTTCTTTCAATTTACAAGTCTTTTTATTATTCAATTAGATATCAACACTCGAAATAAGATTTTGGAAGTGTTAAACGCAAATCACATTGTAAAACAAGCTACGCAGTTCAAAGACACGGATGAAACTTCATATTCGTAACCTGCAGACCTAATTCTTTGCTTTTCCACTGACAAAATCTAGCAAAGAGCTTTATTGTAGTTTTTATGCCTAAAGGTCAAATTTAGGCAGAGGTCCAATACAGGCAGTCTTCCTCCACGCATTATATATATATATATATATATATATATATATATATATATATATATATATATATATATATATATATATATATATATATATATATATATATATTGGATGTTGTATAGGTATACACATAATTAATATTTTCGTTTAAAAGTTACAAAAAAAAAATGAGAACTTTGAAAAAATATTGTTTTTGACAAAAAGTGACTGATTTTGCAGAAAATTTTTTCCACCTAAGAACCCCCCCCCCCCTGCTGAAACATTGCTGCTTCCACAGGCATCACGGAAAGCATTATAGAAATTTTTAAGTTTTAGTTACTAGTGACAGCCCAGAGTTAACGTAAGAGAAAATTTAAAGCAATTAAAGCAATAATTACTTTGCTTCCTTATTAGTTTTTAGATTTTGTTTTCTACTTTTTTTTCTCTCTGTCTTGGTTTCAAAACTTTTAAATATTGGATTTTATTTTCTGTTTTAGGTCGACTAATCCGTAAAAGTTAGTAAAAAATAAGAAAAAAGCATGAAATTAGGCTTGATGTGTCGAGCAAATATTGCAGCAAATAAACAAAACAAAAATGACAAAAATTAATTAAATAAATAAATAACTGTTGAAAAAAAGAATTAAGTACATTTCTGACATGGGAAAATGTGTGTCTCTCGCTCTGTCTGCCTGACCCCCCCCCCCCCCGCCCCCAATGACTTTTGAGGGAATGCTCCGATTCGAGCAAACTTTTCTTGGTTCGAAAGATCTCAGCCGAGGCTGTTTTTTTTTTCTTATGCTCCACTTTTTGATTTCAACAAGCTTTTGTGAAATTCTGAACAGTTCAAAAAACTTAACAAGCGCTTACGGAAAAATTTAAAGCACATATAAAACCCGAACTTAAAGGCGGATTTGTTTCGATTAAATTTTGTACGAAGAAGCGCCTGACGCAAATTGTCTAAAAGTGTCTTAAAAAAATAATAATAATAAATTTAAAAAAAATGGCTGTTTTAAGAGGTCTTTTTGAACGAATTAAGAATCTTTAACATTAACGCCTGCTGGAAAGCTTTAATCTTTTGAATCTAAAACAAACACCACTAAAAATTAATTTTTAGTAACAAAAGAAAAAAAAAGGGAATTATGCAAATTCTGAAAATATTTTTAAACTTTGGTTTCAAGAAATAGAAAAAAAAAAGTCATTGATAAAAATCAAAATACATTTCTCGAAGTATTATTATTGACAAATGTTAACGTTTGGTGGACTAAATCCAAATAAAGTAGATTAAAACACAAAAGATTGATATCACTGATTTAAATAATTGCAGAAAATCGGAGTTCTAAATTTTTTACCCGAATGGAAAGAGCTGCAAAAGATAATTATCTTTGGAAAAAATATTTTTAGGTAAACTTTTATTATTATATTATTTTCTATCTTTTCTTTTTTTTTCTTTAATTTTAGCAGTGGAAAAAAGAAACTAAATCCGAGGATCTCTATTTTTTACTCAAAATATGGAGCAGCAAACTATTTTATTTTTGATAAAAATGATTCATTTTAATGCACACTTTTTGTTTTCATTAATTTATTTATTTACTTTTTGGCTAACAACTGAAATTTTTTTCAAGAAGACAAGCAAGTATTAGCTGCCTGTATTGTATGAAAAGTAACTCTATTTGTAAATACTTTTTACCTATTCAGATTGAAAATTGCATGAGGAAAGAAATATATATATTTTTTTGTGGTTATTCTGTTTTTAAATTTGCCTCTTATAAAATTGTACTTTTAAATATTAGACAAAATAGCCTAATTTTAAGTGATCCTAATTGAATGGTCAGTAACGTATGAAATTATTGAAAAATACGTACTAATAATTTTAAAAACTGAATTTGTAGCAAATTCTATATCATCAAACAAGTTTATTTATTTCTAATATATAAATAATTTTATTTTTTATTTCAAGTATGTGCAAGACATATTTTGTTTTTAGAAGTTAACTGAATAATTGATCTACTATTAATCTGAAGCTAGCACTAGCAATTGATGTCGGTATACGAGAAAATAGGCTCACTTAGTTCTGGACGGAATTTTCATACAATATCATCTGTATTTGAGTTTAACTTTTACAACTATTAAGATTTCCGTGGATGGGAGTAACGGTTTGGTAACTAATTGATTTGCCTATAGTGCCACATCATTGTAAAGTTTGGATCAACAGTCATACCTCCAAAGATGCTTTGCTTGGGAAAAAAAAAAGCTCCCAGGAAATGATAAAATATTTTTTCACTTCTGAAACATCGCTATTATTACATGTCACTGAAACGGAGTTTGAAATGAAAACTTATTTTTTTGCGAAATCCTCCTTGTCACTTGTACAAGCCAACTATCACCTCCGAGATTTTCGCGGATTTAATATAGACCCGCGTAGGCTTTAAGAAGTCACCGGGGGAGGCATGCAAAGCCCGAAGGGGGGAGTACATTGGATACTCACGGGTCAAAGGGGGTCAACAGAAACCACACAATGGCGCCTCTGTAGCACGCGCCACCCGCTGACGTCACTCCATTCGTCTTCTTCAGGCTTGATACCAACTTCTGACAGGGGTCAGATCCGAGCCGTGAGATAACCCTTATGATTAATTAGATCCAGGACTCGAGTTCGGAAACCGAACCTGCACCGGTGACTCTGAGATCGCTGATCTTGAGGGTTTGGCTTGTCCCCCTCTCCTGATAAGCATCTCCAAGAGCGATTTGCTCCCACACTTACCCGCTAGATATCGCTACGATGTTGTAAAATGGTTCTGTTACTACACCACGGTCGATTTATTTTACGAGAGCTTTTTTTTTTTAATAACTTCCACCCTGTTTAGAATCATGAAAGAGGACATTTAAAGATAAGCAGCTATGTTCGGGACATTGTTCTGACAAATTCAGTGACGGGTTTTGTGTTCTTTTCTCGCTTTGTACGATCCCGCTTATCGGAGTTCTTTATTACAGAGAATTCTTGTTCGCTTTTTGTCCTTTTGACGTCTCTTTTGGGCAAACTCTGGTTGCAACGTTTGAAAGATCAGGTAGTGGTTCTCCGCTGGTTATTTGATATTCTCTTTTATATAAAATTCTAAAAACTTCATTCAATACTCCATAAATTTTGCTTACTACAGTTACTTTTCAACCTTAAATGTCCACGACATTATCATCAATTTAAGGTGGATATTTTATAACCGTTTCTGAAAGAGATATCTGATCTTCTTTACCTTTCAAAAGTTTTGGTGAACTTAATTTCGGAATGCAGTAGTATCTAATGCATAAAAGGACTGTCCAGTGAAAGTAGTGTCTATTAGAAATGCAAAAACGTAGAAATTCACATGAACACATTCAACTAAACAATTCCGGATTATTGAAATATGTTAGGCCTAGTTTGATGATATTTCGTGACTAATTATTAGAGAGTCCATGCAAATGTTAAAAACGCACACATACAAAATTCCATTCGTGGAAAATGAGTTATTATTTAAAAAGTCTTTGTAAATCTAACGCTTTCACTTATGTACTTACTGGTTTAGTGAATACGTAATTTAATATACCTACTAACCTCTGGTAATCTTTTAGGGCCCATGAAAAATCTTTCTCTTGGACCTTCACTATCTTAATGCAGGTTTCTTTTTTCTTTCAGTAATAATGCTCTTTAAGTTTTCTTATTTTTCACAAAATATTTTCCACCATTAATTTATAGCAGAAATTTTTATTGTAGTACTTACATTTCTTTTTTTTTTTTTTTTTTTGCCTTAACTGCGCTGTTTTTCTAAAAGCAGAGGAAAAAAAAAAAGGAGCAATCTTTTACTGCTATTATTATTGTGCAGCTGCCAGAAATTGTGGGTTACACGACTTTTTCGTAAAAGATTATTTCTTTTTTTTTCTGCATATAATATCTCCAAAATTGTTTTTTAGCACGTGTAGATTGAAAGGAACCAGAGACCCTTACTGCAAATAGAAAGCTCAATGATGCTGTTTTTGATTTCAGAATGGTCAGTTAATTAGTTGCTACACACCCTGAAAACGGCGAGTCAGGGCGCTGTTATAAAATGATTCTGATATGGTGTAGCTTTACCTCGACAATGATTTCTCCTTTTTGGGATATAGGGAAGGGATATTGGTGCTGAGTTGAGTTGGGTTTCCTTTGTTGAAGTGTTTGCACCTTTTTTTCACTAACTCCCCAAAAGGAGTAAGTACTGCTAGATTAATCTTCAACTTTTCAAACACACACTATACACTCCTCTATACATTACTCGCCTCGTTACAGTTGTCTAAGGAGTAAAAGAAAGTCCTAGGTAAGTAATATTCTTGAAATTAGGTTCAGGTTTGTGATTGTGTATAATCGACTTCGAGTCGGGGAAACTAATATTGAATTGGCAAAAACTAAATTTAAGTTTTTGTGAAACTTGTTTCCTTCCTCTGTTCCGAAAAAGTGAGCTTCGAGCTATGATTACTTTCTAGAATTAGCGCAATCAGCGATTTTCTCTTTACAGCAGTCATTTCAGAAACGTAGCATTTCGCACTCCACTTCCCTATGATCAACAATACGTATATAGAGATGGTATTTTTGATGTCAGACCGATTTGTTTTAAGTTTTTTTGTTACATTTAAAATGTCAATAGTGGTCGAGCAAAATCAGATGGCGCAAAGTCGGATGGATAAGGTAGGTGAGGCAACACACCGCAATGCTTAACTTTTTTCCAGGATTCATCTTGAGTGACGTAGCCTTGCATAATCATTGTTTCGGAATCACGTCTTTTCTGTTGACTACTGTTGGAATACCCTCGCCGTCCATTTTACTATATTAATTTCCCATAATTCTCTGATAAATATGTGACAGAAAACCGAAAATTAGGCTGACATCCAAAATGCCACACTTCCAGACGTTTTTCTGTGGAACTAAATCCAGTTGATTTTTATCAAGACTGTTGAAAATTTGCTCACTAGATGAAAAAAGGTTGTTGAAACAATGATTTTTACATCATTGATTGAAAATAAAAAGAATTGAAAATTTATTTGTCTGGAAAAAATAGTGGATATATATATATATATATATATATATATATATATATATATATATATATATATATATATATATATATATATATATATATATATATATATATACAGATATTTTCGGTAAACGTAGCAAATTTTGGAAGGTATAAAAATCCTTAAGACTACGACAATAAAAAAAATAATAAAAAAAAAACACTGGCCCAAAAGCTTTTTCCATAAATGTCGAAAATAAGTAAAATTACCATTGCTGTTCGATTTCTGTATGATAATGGTTACAGAGTTTTTTTTATGTATACGTATAAGAAGAGATGTATGATCAGTTTTTTTTTAAATTACTGCTATATTACGTTATATTATTACTATCACTATAAAATAGTCAATAATTTATTAGTTCAGTTCGTACATGTTTTTACTCTTTTCCATATATAACCCAGCATTTTAATTTGACAATTTGTTATTTGTTATCATTAAAACTAAGCTACTGTAGTCTAAACTTTTCCCCAAGTTTAATTAGCCATTAGGGAACAATATGTATCTTTCAGCGCAATTATCTTTCAAAAATATCTAAGCACAGTCATTAGCATTTTGCACTTTTACAACTAAAAAAAAACGTAAACAACTAACAACTTATCCAAAACGTGCCAGAGCCCTTCTTTTTCCCAAATTTTCAAAACCATTTCAACTCAGCACGAAGATGTCTCTTTCCGATTCCCAACTGGACACTGTAGCCGTAACTGTTCTGACGTCATTAGGGAAAGAGACGTTTTAATTATACATTTAAGTCTTCATCCAGAAGCTGGTCACGTAGCCAAGACGCGTTGCACCCCTCTCGCCAGAGTAACGCACACGTAACAAGCCATCCCTTGTCCTGGTTGGAATGCGATGCAGAACACGTTTCTCTGGAGACATCGCTTGGAGAATTGAAAGTTTCGTCCGGGAATGGTGAATAGGGGTAGCTGGAGACAATTGCGTTATACCGGCAGCCTCCTGATCGCTGAATCTCACGCAGCAGTGACTGATTCTTTTATTCTTTTATAGAAAGTGTCTCGTTCGCACAGCATTCGAGATTGCATTGCTTTGGGGATAACAGTTTCCTCCCTCACAAGCAGGGATTTTTGCACTTAGTGCCGCTGAATTGTCTGGGCCTATTTTTGCCTCATCTATTCAAAAACATCATCCATTTTTTAAAAGTCTGTCATCTTGTCGTCAATAATGTTCCCGGATGTGTAACTGAAGGTTTATGGAAATAGAAATATGCAGCTTTTTTTTTTTTTTTTGCCTCGTATGTTTAACGGTTGATTTTTCCTTCCACGTCGATTGTTCACAAAATAATTGTTCCTTACTCAAAAGTTTCTACTCAGATTTAAATGGCCCAGATGGTTTTCGAAGTACGATTTACAATTGAGGCAGTGAGAAGCAAAGGGATGTAAGTGGGCTTTTTAAAGTTTCTCATAAAACGCGTATAAAATTCGGATCCCAGATAGACTTTCACTGAAATTTTTTTCGAAAGCTTGCTGTATAGCAGCACCCACCAAAGCTATTAGTACCATCTCTTGCCTCAAAGCAGAAGAGATGTTCTCCTATTATTTGTACAGTTTATCTCCAAAATTTTAATTTTAGCACTCACTGCCTCAATTATTCATAATATTTTTAAGAGTAAACATGACACACACGTAGTATCACGTTCCCACTCTTTTAAATTAGCTCTGACACATGCGCTTATAAACTTAGAGATGCATTCTCTCCAAGAAACTTAGTGAGCATAACAATACTATGAATAAATTAATGAAATCCTCCATTAACTCCATGTATAGTTTCTAGAGATATTTTCTCCCCCCCCCCCCCCTCCCCAAGATCTGACTCTAAGTTTCAGTTTTTTAATTAATGTGTACTCTGTGAGTAGCTGCCATAAATCAACTGCAAATTTACAACTTCAACTTGATGTAATAACCATCATCATTTTTCACATTATTTTCCACATACAACTTCACGTTAAAAAAAAGTTCTCATGTAATAGAAAATAGAAACAATGTTCAGACCTGATAAATTGGATACGTTTGAATAAAATCGAAAATAACACAAACGAATCAAACTATTCTAAACTTGTCTCCAGATACTTTTAAACGATTAAAATCAAACGGTTATTCTATGGATAATAGATACAATAAAAATACCTGTAACAGAGGTTTTCCTTTTTTATTTATTTATTTTTTATTTTTTTTTTCAATTTTAAGAGTTACATGCGCAACATTGAATATGTAAGACACAGTTTAAAATTCTTCACCGATTGGCAAAAATTCCTTGTTTCACATGCACTTAATTTATTTTTGATTTAACCCCCTAGAAGTGCCGGCAGCACCTCCTGCACCACTCAAGTGCCAATACTACCTTAAGTTATTTAAGAAAGTAATTGTAAAGAATAAAGCTCAAAAAATAAATAAATAAATGAAAAATAAATGACACATATTGCCCTTCAATGCATAATTGCTGCAATTAAAATGTGTAAAGTGGTTTAGTGAAGATAAGTTTACTTTCTATACAAAACCAAAATCAAAAATTGAAACCAGTCGGTAAAACATCTGCAAAAACAAATGAAAATATATTGTACAACAAAAAGTTGTTGGCATGGACATGTTTGGTGGGCGTTCCGTTTTTACTGAAGCGACCTTTTTTTTTTTTTTTTTTTCAAAAATGAAAATAGTCTTTACCTAAAAAAAAAAGAGAGAATACAATTTTTCCCCCGTTCAGTTCAAGTTAATTCGAGTATTCAGCTTTTACAAAAATAATAACAAGCAATCAACCATTTCAAAAACTAACCAACAAACAATAATTTAATTGACCTGCAATTTTAGAGCGCCATAAAAAAGGTAATTGCACGTGAAAAGGTGGTATTAAATTTTTATGGGTTTCAGAAAAAGTTTACATAAATAGATCTTTTATATAGTTCAAAAGCGTGTTTAAGAGAGGGGGGGGGGAATATTGAAAAAAAAAAGAAAGAGGAAATTGATTTTTCCGCAGGTAAGTTCCACGATTAAATATTACCATACTTCTTCTCTTAAGCAATTGAGCACATGTAAATTCGTAAAAAAAAAAAAAAAAAAAAAAAAAAAAAAAAAAAAAAAAAAAGCAGAGTGGTGAAAAGTTAAGAAAAATATACATAATAATTTGTATAATAAACAAAAGTAACTCTGACAAATGACGAAAAACAATGAAAGCGGGAGAAAATTCTTTCATGTAAGAAAGTTTGAACATTGAAATTAAAAGAATAAAATACTATTAAACTTTACATGTTCAAATCAAATAAAGAGTTTCCCTTTTCAAAGCTTTTTCAAAAGTTTTTGTTAAGCATACAACCAGTTCAAAACTTGTACGATCCTAACTGACTTCAGACATATGGCCATTTTAGTTGAACACAATAATTGAGAGAATTGTAAAAGAGCTTATAAGATATGTCTTTGAGTTAAATTTAAGACACTACCTTTTTTTTTTTTACAGCCAGATATCAATACAACTGTCTCACCTTACTTTAAAGCTGGAGAAAATACGCTACTTAAAGATTTTTGGCCAGAACTTAAAGAAGGTATTTATTATTATTATTTATTTATTTACTATTTTAAGGTTTCAAAAGAACTGACGGTAGAGATAATTTAGCGTGTTCACGTATTTCGTCAGAATTTTACCATAATTTCACACTGAGTTATACTTCTTTTTTTTCTTCTTTGCTTGAAGACTTGTCAAAGAGCTAGTTCTTTCTCAGGTAATATTTCGACACGTTTACATATCATGCATGCATTTTAGACAATTTATAACTTATTAATGTGTTCGTCTCTTTTTACAGAATAGTTGAAAATAAAATAATAAAAAAATGTTTCACTTCAAATTTCTGTGAGCATCTTTAAATGGGTTTCATAGCTAAGTTTAAAAGAAGATAGTAAGAACCTTAAATTACTTAGATGAACATTCACTTATAATAATAATAATAATGAAGATGATAATAATGGTATAATAATAATTATTATTGTTTTTCTTAGTTATTTTTATTGATATATTTTCACTGTATGTTTTTTATTTATTTATCTATTATATATATATATATATATATATATATATATATATATATATATGCATACATTTTTATTTTATTTTTTATTTTATTTATTTATTTTGCATTTTTTTCTTGAACAGTGTTCTTTGCCATGACAAAATAAATGAATAAATAATAGATAAGAAAATAGTAAATAAACTGACTAATGAAACAAAAAAGAAAGGATAGGAAAAATAAACTGAAAAAAGTGTACCTTGATGGAAAACATTCATCATCCGGAAAATGTAACAAAAGCCACAAATCTTAAAATCTTCTTGCATAATTACCTCAACAAGTGGCTCATAAAACTGATTCCCACGTAAAACCAGAGCAACATATAGCGCTCACTTACAAAGGGAAAACATCAAATGGGATGGCATGCCTGCTTTCCGTCACGAAACATGCGTGGGCGTATGTTTACTTTCGCTTTCTTTCGTCTTTCCGTAACGGCAAAAGGGGGAAAGAAATCCAGTAACATGACCTGTCACCGTCCTAACCCTTTTTTTTTAATTTCTTTTTCTGAAACCGAAGATTAACATCGCGTGGATAGCTTCGAATCTTACAGGCTGATAGGACATTGTTGAGAGCTATAAGATTTTGATGAACTGGTATCAACCTACGCATTGCCGAGTTTTGACATTCATGGTTTTCCTGCTAAATGTTACGGTCTATCCTCGCATTAAAAAGAAAAAAGGATTTACAATGCTTTAAGGTGCAGTATAAAAAGTTGCCGAACTTTTTTGAATCGTAGTAAGAACTTGTTGCTAAGGCTGTAGATCTATAAATATGTCTGCCGTCAAATTCAAGCATTGCTTTTCACGCACAAAATAAAACAAAACCTGTTTTCCGTGATCATTATTTAAAGAAGTTTCTGTGATTGCTTCTTCGCTGTTAGAGTGTTTTAGTTTTTAAACACGCTATTAATTAAAACATACACTGTTAAAATTTTCGGAGAACGTAGAACCAGTTTCTTGTAAATTGCTTTTCGTTTCACCAGCATTAGGTGACGACTTGCAAAAAGTCACGCTACTTATTATCTGAGGAGTAAAAAGTTTTATTTTTGTGCGAAACATGAAACGTTTAAAACAAAAACAGCATTGCAAAATTCGCGAACATGTTTTGCGGTTTGATGAGACCTGTTTATCAATGCAAGAACAGGCGAGCTTATGGATGTTTTTATCTCCATCCATGTGCTCACTTATTTTCACAACGAAAAAGGGAGTTCTTTGTTACCTCGAAACACGTATGTGCACTTTTTTACTGCTTTTTGCTTTAAACGTTGTTCTGCGAATTGATACGAGTTCTTTAAATCTTATTTCAAATGTTCTGCAGTTTCTATAGGCACCAAATCAGTAACAAAACTCGACTGCACAAAGGTGAATTGTTAAAAGTTATGTTACTTTAATGTGTATAAGAAGTTATCGTTACACTACTAGAAACCGTTTCTTGGTAAAAAACGTTTTTAAAGTGGGGGGTGATAAGGGGTTAGCTCAACGTTTAGTGGGGGGGGGGGGAATAGTATCCTTTACTCATTTTTAAAGGTAATTTTTCCAAGAAATTCAATATTTATTTATTTATTTATTTTGTTTTCCCCCATTCATCATTTTCCCTTCCTGTTTGCAGCTCTGCCAAGGCTGCGGAGTCGGTGGCTTTATAATTTCAGGAGCCAGAGTCGTCATTTTTCGTTCCGACCCCGCATATTTCTTCTTTCCTGACAAAAGATGCTTTATTATTGTCGAAATTGCGAATGCGCGAGCGCTGAAGCTCGCGATCTTGCGCGTCTTATAGAGGGAACGACGACTTTGACTCGGCTGTCGATTCCAAGAATTATGAGAACTGATTTAAAACTAAATTTAGAAAAGTAAAAAAAGAAAACTAGCGGTGGTGCAACCAGAACCAGCCGGGGAGAGGGGGGGGATAACTAAAAATATTAGAATTAACGCCAAAGCGTGAGGCCAAGAGTTCTGCTGATATTGGCTCTAAAACCCTCCCTCTCGTACCTCGTCTCTTGGGCCATCCCTGAATTAAATAGTGATTGCGTATTCTTATTCGAATCACTAAGTTGATATCACTTAAAACAAATCAAAACAAAACTGCAATTCAATGTGTGCACGTAATGTAAGTACAGTCATAACAGCATCCAGATGATGTAGACTCAGGGGCAAACGATAGTTATAAGTGTGGGAGTAGGGTTGGTTAGTAAAAATCAATAAAAATACACGCACACACACACACACACACACACACACACACACACATATATATATATATATATATATATATATATATATATATATATATATATATATATATATATATATATATATATATATATATATATATAATTAGTGGCGTTCCAAGCACGGATATCACCCTTAGAGCAGGAATTAGTAAATAGAGATAGCAAGTCCAATCATTGGCTTAGCAAAAGCTGAGGCAAAGACGCCAAGTCATGTGACTCAACAACGATGAATAATTGACATGTTTCGCGTGAAACGAGCAAAAGAAACCTGATTTCTTCCAATGCTTTTTTAAAAATATATCACGTGACATTGGATCTTAAGTCTACACTCCGTCCCTTTTATCGCTTCCCAATGGTATAACCCTGGGGGGTTACTCTATGGTGTCAACTCCCCCCCCCCCCCTTCTAAAAAGAAACTTTCTATGTATTAGATAAGCATGAAGTTCGTACGATTTTCAGAAACAACTCATTTTTATTTTTTTGGTGTAACGAAAGTTTAACTTGAAAGAGAAGTATGAATTACAAATGCATTTTATGTAAAATCTGCTCCAAACGCATCCGTAACCACCCCTTTCTGTCAATAGTGTGCTGTATTTTCCTTGAAGTTTAATAAATGAAACATATAATTTAAAACATACTGAGGGAATCTTTCAGAATTAAAGTGTTTATATTTTCTATAAACTCTTAAATCCACTTTGGGTGTCCCCCAGGGCGGATCTCCCCACCCGCTCGCTACTGATTTGAGTTTGTGAGAGTACGGTAGAGTCCCGGTTATTCGAAAAACCAACCGAAGCCACTAAGGTTAATCGAGAATCCAAAGAAAGTTTCTCACGACCCCGGAAGCATTCAGCTCCCTCCCTCCCTTCTTTGCTTCCTTACCAGCGAACTACACCATACAGTTAAAAAGATGAGTAAATACAATAATAAATTTCAGCAAAACCGCTCTCGTGAAAAAAATATTTGTTAAACTTTTGTTTCTTCAGACGTGAAATATTTATGCAGAAAACCGTGGCTTTGACTGAGATATGCCAGTATTTAAATGAAACACATTAATTTGAAAAAAACTTAGACTACATATTATTACTAATTAATCGACGGGAAAATTATACTTAATTAAAATAATTTTTAGTATGACTAGAACCATAAATTCGTCTAGATGAGTTAATTAACAATAAATAACTATATTTTCTTCAACATAATATGTAATAATAAGCAAATAATAGTAATTAAAACTGAGTTTAAAAAGTTAATTCCTTCATTTGTTTTAAATATTTAATTGTATTAACTAATTATCATAGTCAAGATAATAAATTAACAGGAATAAAATAGAAAGAAAGAAAACTATTATGGAAAAGTTAAGTAAATGTATTATTATATTTTATAGGCTGCCGATTAATCGATTATCAGCCAATTCTGTTAGTGGTACGTCTCTGGTACATATCAATGCAAAAATAAAAGAAGCTTGCAAAAAATATTTAAAAAAAAAGGAAAATTTGACCATGTTTTATCCCGTCCCTTCAGAATGGTACAGTAATTTTATGTCAAACTTAAAAATAAATACTTCGGGAACGGGTTTACATAGGCAGATGAGCCAAACACCTGACATATTCTTTATTTTATTTTATTATTATTATTATTTTTTAATTATTTCTAAGATTGGAATAGGAGCGATTTACTTGCCTATGAATGAGCTTCTCCTATTTCAACCAGAAGGGGAACCTAAAAGGAATAAATTAAAATTGCCTTACAAGAAATAACTTTTACCATTTGTCAGTGACACTAGCGCAGTCAGAAATAACTTCTGAAGGTTTGTTTTTTTTCGATGAAAAATACCTTCTGAAGGGTTTTTTTTTATCAAAAATATCTTCTGGGGGGAGGGGTTGATCAAAAATACTTTCTGGAGGTTTTTAAAATCAAAATAGCCCTTTCATATGCATAAACTAATGAATTAGAATTTGCATTTATGATAAAACAAATGACTTTGGGGGGGGGGTAACCCTCAACCTCCCCCCCCCCCATCGCTGTACCACTGGTCGGTGAAGAACTAACTGATGCAGTATGCAGTGGAAGTTGTCCTGCACTAAAGGCTTATAAATATGAAAGGAGTTGGTAATTAGACTTTTTTCATTGAACTGAAGAAATGTAAAAAAAAAAAAAAAGGGAAATATAAAAGAAAAAAGAGGAAGGAAAGAAAAAATATCAGCAGAGAGATCTTCGAGACCATTTACTGAATCTAGAATAAGACAATATATTTTTTTTATTTTTTATCTTATTATCTATATTTTTAATTGTAAAAACGCGCTCCAACGATGTGATTTAATTTACCTTGCAGGGCAAAGTGTAACCCAAAATAAATAAAAAAATAAATAAAGTAAAATAAAATCTATTAAACTTTTGATTCAATGGAAACGTTTTTAATAACAACCTAAATTAGTTTAATTTTTGTTCAACCTAGAAAATTTTATAAAGTATAAATCTAATTTACTTTCTGAGTTAGTATGTCTTTTCTTTATCGCAGTTAACTGTTGACTCAATGTGAAGATCAGTTTTTCAATAATCAAAATCAATTTAACCTTTTTTCTTGCTTTGGAAAACTTATAGATAGACCCCGATATCAACCTAAAAGCTACTGAAGTTCAACTTCACTCTCCGACTTCCCAACTTCCCCGTAAAACTGCGTAATGAAAAGGCTGTAATAATAGCTGCGGATCCCACTTCGCGCGGGGTTAACAAGAGGGGCAATCCGCGAAGCATTTTGTGGAGAATTACTGAGATATAATCGCTCAGATGGGTGTCATTACAAACCTCTTGGGCATTCATATCATGCGTCAAAAACACAGTTCCGTTTAGAAATTAGCGTTCATTTGTCAATGTTGAATCATAGCTTTTTAGAACTTCAGCGGTAATTGGGATCACTTGAAGCTTGTGTAAAAGTGAAAAGTCGAAGCTTTTTACGATGGTGTGTATTTTATTGCTACAGTTGTGTTGTTTAGAACTCGTTAGTTAAGCGTAAGATTAGTGTTAAGTACTGATAGAAATGTGTTTTTAAGATTTAAAATTATTTTTAAAAAATGAAGTGTTTAACGATTTAAAAATAATATTACGAGTCAAAATCCTTAGATTGAGTCACAGCATTTTAGAACTGGAACGGTTTTGGGGATTACATCAAACTTGTATAAAAGCGGGAAGTCGAAACTTTTTATTATGTGTGTATTTTATTGGTACAGTGTTGTTTAGAACTCGTTAGTTAAGCATAATAGTAGAGTTGAATGCTAATAGTAATTGTATGCATGTATTTTTTAAATTTGAAAATATTTAAAAAAATAAATTACTCAACGATTCAAAAATAATATTACCAGATTCTTAAGATTGAGTCATGGCATTTTAGAACTTGATTGGTTTTGCAGATTAATTGAAGCCAGCAGGACCGGATTTGGAAGTGTGGAGGCTTCCGGCCAACGAAGGAGTGGGGGCCCCTAATCAGGGTTCGAAAAGATCATCATATTTTCGAAGATATCTGATATTTTGATATATATCCAAATATTTTGATATATATGTGTATATCCGATATTTTCGATTTAAAAAATTTCCATTCAAGTCATTTCATCAAATAATTTTTAAATTTTTGAGCTAAGAAAAGAGAAGTTGTAAGGATGACCTGCAAAGTCATCCATTTTTCGGTTTTTTTTTTCTTTTACTTACTTTTTTTCTCTTTAACTCATAGGTACAAATTACAAATTAAATGAATAAGAAAAATATATATTGCTACTGAAATGCTCGATCAAATAAAAAAATGATAGTAAATGGATACTTGCAATCAGGGCTTTCTGATATATCGATAATAATATTATATTTGTACAAGCATTCTTTGTAAAAATAAAAAACAATATCTGGGAGAAAAAACGTAAAATTTGCTGACCCGTGAAAGTTAGGATACTTTGTAAAAATTTTATTGTGGGGGCCCCTTTGTTGTGGAGGCCCTGGGGCAGTAGCCCCACCTGCTCTCTCCTAAATCTAGCACTGGAAGCCAGGGACGCCTAAACTTAAATGTTCGGGAGGGTCAAAGTTCTCAATTTGCCAAATTTAACTCCAAATCTTACCGAATGATAAGATATGGTTATGCATAAATACGTACATCTAATGAAAATGAACATTCGGGTATTTCATTTTTGCAATTATGTCTCCAAACTTTCCGAATCGTCAGACAAAATTTTGAAGGGAAAGGAAATATTTTGGGAGGTCACAGTGACCTCCAGTCACAGTGTCCTTCCATCAAGATGCCCCTTCTTGAAGCTGGTATAAAAGTAGAAAACTGAAACTTTTTATTATGGTGTGTATTTTATTGCTACAGCAGTGTTGTTAAGAGCTCATTAATTAATCATAAGTGCAGAATTAAATAGCAATAGAAATAAGTTTTTGAATTTAATTATTCAAAAAATGACATGTTCAACGACTAAAAAACAGTATCATGTGTCAAACTGCTACTAGTAGTAGTAGTAGTATCTTTAAGTAGACTCATAGCGTCATTAGAACTTAAATGGGATCTTTTGAAGTTTACATAAAAATGGCAAGTCTAGCCTAACAAGCAAGTCTAGTCTAAAACTTGTTTTTTATGAGGTTGAATCATAACGTTTTAGATATTCAACAATAACTAAAGTTTTAATTATAATGGGGGGAATTGAAACTGAGACTTTTTGTGAAGTATCTGTATCTATTGCTACGGTGAGTTATTTAGTTGTCGCAAGTATAGCAAAATTAATACATAAGTAAATATCAATAGAAATCCTTTTTTCAGGTTTAAAATTATATAAGGAACACAATGTTAAAACGGATTTAAAAAACACAAGTAAAAAAAAAAAAGAAAAGAAAAGAAGAAAAAAAAAAAAGATATCATTTGAGGCAGTGAGAAGTAAAGGAATGTAAGCGGACATTTTCGAGTTTTGAGTAAAACGCGTTTAAAGATAACTTCCTCGGTAGGCAATAAATAAATACCTTTGTGCCGGGGAATAACAGGAAATATCCAACGTTGTTTAGATTACAGAATACACGTGTTGCGGGGTTTCAAGGAACCCCTTTTTCATTTCAAAAGTGTGAGTTTCTAGATGTAAATACATCCAGTAAAAGCAATGAAAATGGATAGCAGACAGCTTAAATATCAAAGTAAGCAATTAACAAAAGCAAAACAAGACAAATGGAACTCAAAGTCGAAATTTATTGCATGATTCCCTCCCAGAGAAAACCGTTAAGCAATAAATAAGTAAGCAATAATAAGTAAAAAGATCCATAAAATATATTTTGCAGTCAAAATGAAACCGCCTATTAATAAATTAGCAATAAATTTCATGTTCGAAAAATTTTTTGCTACGAATCAACTGCCACATTTAGCGAAAGGAAGAAGAAACATAATTCAGGAAAACAGAAAGATGCTGGAAAACAACAGAAAGTTCAACAAGTACAAAATAAAACAAGAAATGGAAACGTAACGACAGAAAAAAGTAATAAAGAAAGACATTAAAAGAAACCACCTATAACACAATGGAGAACAAATATGAGATCATGAAACTTTTTTCTAAACCATGCTGCATAGCAGCAACTAGGGCTACTAGTACCATCTCTTGCCCCAAGACAGAGGAGAGGTTCACCTATCGTGTGTACTGGTTATCTCCAAATTTTTAATTTTGCCACTTACATCCCTTTGCTTCTCACTGCCTCATTTGTACTGAAAGCTTATTTGTGCGTTGAGAAGTTGAACCATTAGCACTTGCGATCTTGAATCCCATTTGAGATTTTTTGAAGCTCGAATTAACTCTTTATTATTATTATTGCAACGGAACGGTTTTTAAAATTTCACTAGTTTAACATAAAAATACTATATGGTTGACCGGGGTAGTTGTGAATGGTTTTTGGTGTTTTCAAAAAAAAAAAAAAAATCATTAATTTGAAAAAAGTGTTTTAAAATATCACATTTTAGAATTTAAACATTTTAGAACTTAAACTATTACATCAATCAGGATGTAGGGTAAATACTTGGTAAGTACCCCTTTTAGAACAGTTCGTTTTTGAAGCCTTATACAAAAGTTTTGAAGCAAAAAAAAATTTTAACTTATTTTTTCTTTGACATTATTGTGATAAACAAAATTTAATCATTATTTTCTAAAATAATGTTTTAAATTTTCTTAACCATTACATTTTTTAAAAACTCTCATGGGTGTCTCACTTATCCCATAAGAAGAGGCAAGTGGGTCGGTCCCCCCACTTTTATTTAGATTCAAATCAAGCATATTTAAAAAAGTGGCAAGTGGGTCTTATTTGATAAAATATGTAAATGTTTATTATGATTTTTTTTTTTTTTTGCAAATGCATCCGTTTATGAGGTACTTACTATCATTTAAATCTGTATGACGGAAAATTATAAAAACAAAACAAATACATCTGTGGAATTTATTGAATGCCTAGCGGTAAATATTTTACTTGAAGATATAAAAGGGTGTCGAGTAAACGTAATACAGTTGATTAAGATCAATTTTGGTGAACTAGACAAAATTATGAGTTAAAAAATAAATTGGAAACACTCAATGGCGGCCCAAATTTAAAGTTCGCTAAAAATGGACCATTATTACTTCATTCTTAGTTCTAACCCAATTTCCAACATCATCTGCATCAGACCAAACAAAATCGTCGCTGTTTCTAATTCGTTCTTGCAAATTCAGCAGCATTTTTTTCCTTTGTATCATCAGCTTCCAAAATTAGAGCTACATAATACTTTATGGTTTTCTTTGATGCAAGTTTCACAAATACATAGTCATCTGCTTTGGCGGTTTTTGTAGCTGAACTATCAATTGGTCTTCATAGTTACCTTTTGTTTCATTAATAGATATGTTTCATCAGAGTTGCTTTTGATTTAAAAATTGTCACTATTATGGGGGCACCCACTTACCCCTTATAGCAACAATTTATGGGGTAAGTGGGACCCCTCCCCTTAAACACTTATTAAAAATAATTTACGCAAAGTTTAATATTACAGTATGCACTTTAGGTTAAACTATAAACATGAAAGTTACATTAGCATGAAAAATAAACCTGGAAGCACTTATTTGAAAAATGTTGCTTGAACTCCAGAAAAAATATGTTTTGGAAATTTTTTTGACATAAGTTCTATGACTTAGGAAAAAGTTCCAGGAATCCAAAATATATGCAAAATCAATCACTGTGTTGAAATGTGACATGGTCAGTGTAAAAAAGTATGAAAGCCATAAGCATATTTCAGATTTTTTTTTTTTCTTTTGGCTTCTGGCAGAAACTGCCAAGCACAACTTTTTCAATTCTTGATCGTGAAAGACTTGTGTACCAAAAAAAAAAAAAAAACCCCTTCTTTAACGATTTCTTCATTTATTTTTTTTGAATTTGTTCCTGGAATGCAACAAAGACATTCCTTCTCTATGCGGAACTTTTCATTTTCGTAAACCGTGTTTTATTTGCAGTGGTGAAAGTTGTTCATGTGATACGTTTTTTTGTACCAAGAATGAAGCTTTTTCTTGGAGGCCACGGATCAGAGGTTGCTACAAATTTATCAATAAATAAATTAATTAATCACTGAAAATCGAAAATAAATAAATAAATTTTAAAAACCCTAAAAACTGAATTTTTGGGAAAGCGGTTCGTAGTAAGCAAATAATAATTACAGATTCGTTATTCTCTGCCAAAAATACACAAGAAGCTCATATTTTCATCTAAGTGATATTTTTCATGCTATGTGTCATTTATTGATTTGAATAAAACCTTAAAACTTTCAGTAAAAAGAATGCACTCAAATCATAATGCTGATGTAATTTAAAAATTACTTTATAAAATAATATTTTTTTTATTAATACTAACTCAGTAAACCAAAAACATGTCCACGAGATCATTGACAAGACTCGACAAAATATCTTATTTTCATTTTTTTTTTCACTGCTGCAAAAGATGAACTGCCGATTAAATGAATCGGTGGTTAATTGAACCAACCGCTTTAATGAATCAAATTGTCTAAAACAGATCAAAATCCACCTTTATTGAATTAACCGGTTTATTGAATCATCCGCTTTATGGAATCAAAAACTGTGTAGAACAAACGTGATTCAAATAAGTGGCAACCACTGTATTTAGAAAACATTTTTGCTCAATTGAAGGCAATCTTTTGACTCCTAAATTATCACGCTAGTTTGTTAAGTATCCTTTTATTATTATTATTTTTCATTTCCTGTATGATAGCAGAAGACCGTAAGTTAAATGTGAGAAGAAATGCGAGAATCTCTCCATAGTATCAGCTTTAACTTTTCACCGGCGGGAGGTTGATATATAGATGTGGGGGAAAATTCACACACGTTAGACAAAAGCGTAAAGCATTACTATAGTTATGAGCCGGAACAAAGCGTTCGTGCTTTTACTCAGAAGCCAATGTTGTGGCCATAAATTGACTTAAAACATTTCTTTCTCTTCACTAAAGCGGGCAATGACAAGAAACTTGCAAAGCGGTAACATCTTAATTTCACTGAAGTCAAAAAATTACAAAGTTTCTTTTCCACAATATGATTTTTGAGAAGAATGAAAATAAATAAGATGATTTCTCAAGCGTAAATGGGATTAAGTTGCTTCAGCATGCGTAAAATTGCAGAAATTATGCAAAATGTGAGTTTTTACTCTGACTTTGAGATGGTTATTCATAGGAGGATAATTGAATTAATAAATTATGGGATCAGCCGGTAGAAGATAATAAAGTCTTCAAAACAATTATACCGAAAAATTTACAGGTTGGGGGTTGGGTGATGTGCTATGCATCTTCAAGTAGTTAGTGACAGATCCGCAAATGCATCATGTACTTTGAGTAAGCACGTTTGATCCCCCCCCCCCTCCAGGAATTTCATAGTTTTTATATCCCACACTTGGGGTGAACTAAAAGTAGACAGTTTTCAGACTTGCAGTTAATCTTCTCCACGCACTAAATAACTGCATTCATTTTTCTAAAACGAATAAGTGCGATTGGTCTTTTGAGCGCAATTTCTTTAAATGAAAATTCATGTATCATCCTTTACACACCATAAATAAGAATATTAGTTTAATTATTGCATGTTTTAAAAACAAAGACGTATAGTTTTACTGCTTACAATTAATAACCACAATTAATGAATCAATATTTATATCTGTACCTTGGAGGGTTATAACAATATGTCCATTTTTTTTTTTCAAAATGGCATTACAGAGTTAAAATCAGCTTTTCTCATATTTCCTAGAGACATAGAACACTATGTCCAAAACCAGTTATTAATTAATTGATATATCGTATTTTAAAAGAACATAAAGTCCACTTTCATAGAGGGATAGAACACCATGTGGTTAACACTACTCTCGTGTAAAGTTTTGAAAATGGACGTAGTGTTGTATCCCTCCGAGGTACATATATATATACATAATAATCACAGGGCCCGACTAACTCAAAGGACGCCCTAGGCCCACAATAATTTGGAGGCCCCCTGAAGACTCTATAGCGGAATACAGTGGTTGATTTACAGGTTTATTGCTGATCGGAATGCTTTTTTGGAGTCATTTATGTCTGTCACAGAACTATGTTAATAATTTATCATGTGCATTATAAATCCCCTTTGAGGCCCCTCATAATTGTGACCTATTAAATTTGCTACTGGCAAAATGAATAAAAATTCTCCTTTAAAGAAGTTTATTTCCAATTGACAAGTCATTATTTTATTATTACTTTAAAAATACACGTATTTTTCATAGAATTGTAATGCTAGGCATAATTTTGCAAGTAATTTGGGGACCCTTTAGGAAGTTGGAGCCCCAGGCCTACGCCTAGTCGGCCTGTGCAATAATGAGGGTTCAGGGCCTGATAACATTATTGCGAGTACCATTAATAAGTGCATTAACATAATAATGGTACATGTACTCGTGCAACGAATAAGATCGTTAGCGATTTCTTCTTCTTATAAGTACACATGATAAACTCATCTATTTCAGAAAAGCTAAAGCAGTCATAGTTTTCTTCAAACACTTAAAAAGCGGTTGATATTTTTCAGTTTAACACAAATATGCGGTTATTCTTCTCCACGCGCACCTAATAAGCGCAAAGTTTTTTGAAACATATAATCACGCTTAGCCTTTTGAATGTAATTTTCTGGAACGAATGATGAATTTTTTTCTTTTTGATCATAGAATTTGAAAAATGCAACTCGAAAGAAAAAGAGCTAGAGACACATACATAACATCTACTGAAAAGGAACATTGGGCATCATTGAAAACAATTCTAAAGAAGAAAATAAGAAAAAAAATTACAACGCTGCCTCCTATTTGTCGAATCAATTAATCAAAATGTTTCAAAGAAAAAAATTTTTTGGAGGTCACACTGACCTCCGGTGACTTCCTATGTGGGTAACCGGGGGGGGGGGCGCAATTTCTTTACTTCGCCAGGGGTGCTGAACCCCATAGTTACGCTACTGAATACGTATAGCAATTTATTAATTACAGGCTTTAAAAACAAATAGAGACGCTTATGTTTACTACTTGCAGTTACTAAACAAACTACGATTTTTGGCACAAATAAATACACATAAAACTATCGTGAGTACTAAGTACCATTAATAAGTATATAAATTAACATAATAATGGTACTTGTATTTGGGGGTGTTCCAAATAAGAATGTTTAGCTTCCTGCACAAAATTAATGAACATAGTTTGAACTCAGAAAGGAACAATCACGTTTAATTTACTCCTTGCAAATAACAAGCATGTTATTTTACAAAACTTACTTTATTTTCTGAAACACATGAGCACACATCATCTACACATCAACAAACTCCTTAATGTAATAATCACATCCGTGTAGTATTTAAATGTTTGATTTCAGCATAGCTCAGCTTCCAGCGCATAATTGCGAGCAGCGCATAATTAGCACGATTTTTTGAATGACCAAACATTTTCAGTTTATACCGCAAAATCAATATCCACTTTATAAAATTAAGTTTTTTTCTTCTTCAACGAATAAGGCCGCATAGTCTTTTACGAATGATTCATTTGTGCAGCAATCGAATAATTCCACTTTTAATTAAATCAGAAGATTCAGAATCATTTTTTGCAGCATGCAATCGATAAACGTTAATTGATATGTCAGAAGATTGACCATATTTAGTCTTTTTCAAATAACCAGTAATAACTCCATGAAAATATTTTATTTATTTACTATTTATTTTCCTTATATTTTTTTGCTTTCTGCAAGAAATAAGTATGTTCAATCCACTGTAAATCATTAATAATTAATAAAGTAATCGCTTTTTTTCTTTTTGAAAAACCAATAAGGAAGCTTAACTTCTTGCACTTAAAACACGAACACATATTTCTGAAGAAAATAATCCTGAAGTGAAATCTAGACGCTAAATAAAAAAGAATTTGCAAAAAAAAAAAGGAAAAGAAAAAGAAAAATTTAGACACGTCTTTCGGGGTTACAAGAAACGCCTTTTCAATGGAAAAAAAAGTGAGATTGTGAATGCAAAAATATTCA
Organism: Uloborus diversus; assembly: GCF_026930045.1. NCBI lineage: Eukaryota > Metazoa > Arthropoda > Arachnida > Araneae > Uloboridae > Uloborus > Uloborus diversus. The sequence goes on along the minus strand of NC_072740.1, from coordinate 86,128,351 downwards.
ACAATAGCTAACACAGACAAAGCTTTTGTCACAATATCTTTACATCCATTATCCCCGTTTTTGCGCTGAAAAAGGGCTCCTCGTAGCACCGAGACATGAGTAAGATTTTGTGCTTCATTAACGCCGTTGACTATATTTTTACTTTTCAGCACAAAGGTATTCATTTATTTTGGGTAATCATAGCTTATTCTTGTTCTTACCCCTTTCATTACCAGTATCTACCCCTCACTCTCAATATTTTTTCTTAGAAAACAACTTCCATAGGTCGGGAGGGATTCATTGAAACTGTGTCCCATTGGTTTGCTTTAGCAGGATACACATGCCCCGTGGTACTGAAAATGCAGTGAGAAACCAAAATATTTTAAATCAGATCTATCTCCTACAATTATTTGAAATTTCCCGGGAGACGCTTTATGTTCCGGTAGCGATCCCCAGACGAAAGGATTAACGTTTGGAGAAGCAAACTGGAATAAATGTAGGGGAAAGTGAGGCAAAGTGGAATAGTTAAGATTACTTGCTTTTTTTTTTTTTTCAAAATGAACGAATTGAAAATGTTTTATGAAAATTACGGTACATAAAAAAAGAACTTTATGTACCATAACTATATTTTATAATAAAATTTGGCATTGAAACATTATTTTTTATTTTAGTCCGTAAATTTGTACCTTCAGAAAAATGATTAAATTTGTCACTTTTTTCATTAGGCAAATTGAAAAATAAAATAATTTTCTAATGAAATACTTTCTATTCAATTACTAAAGATATTTTTGCTCAAATAAATGAAAGAATGTATGAATGAATGAATGAGAAGAAAATGAAACAATAAACGAATAAATAAGATAAAATATGAGGAAAAATAAATAAATGAACAAAATAGTGAATGAATAAGGGAATTGTTAAATGAAGAAATGTAAATGAAGTAATTAATTACTGAATAAGTAAGCGATCTGTTAATGAATTGAATAAGTAAATGAAATGGACTTTTTCCCTTTGCCCCATCCACTTTTCTCCACATGCACTTGACTAACTGTACAAATCATTTAAAATGCAAATGAGCTTAGTTTTAAACAAATACTCCACGAAATATTAGTAAGTCTCAATTAACATTTGAAATGTTCATAACGAGAATTTTATCATTTAATAACTAAGATAATTTTTGATTTGAAACAAAATACTACAATATGAATATCCGTTTTTGAAACTTGCCTGTTTTGTCATATTCTTTGATTTTCAGAGGTAGTTTTTTTCTTGACTGGAATAGACTACATGTGTTACTACATAGTCAAAATATTACTATGTAGGTGGCGCTAATAACGGAATAAATATATCCCCATTTCACTTTGTCCCGCTATTTCATTTTCCCCCATATTCCCCTACTTTTAATTACGGATAATCGATGTTGAGGCAGATTTGAGAAACGATTAAATGACGTAGAGATGAGTATGCTGCAGGTAAACGGCAGTATCTGCAAAAATGAGTTTTTGAGATAGTTGAAGAAACACGTTTTGGATTTAATACTAACAATAGGGAAATGTTGGAATTAGACGTTTCTTTCGCCCTTTATTTATTTTGTTTTCTGTGGGAACCAAATAAGCAAGCTTGTACAATAAAACTAACGTACAATAGATGACAAAAATGCAAAAAAAAAAAAAAAAACAAAAAACAGAAAACTTTGCCGTTACTGCTCTTTACTTGCCTTAGACAGTATGGTAATAGAACATCTTTCTCTAATCAGTTCAGAATTTTAAGCTTTGCCTTTTAATTTTCAGAACATAAGGAACCCACCCGTATCATAATATGAAGCACATGCTTTCTAAAAAGATTTCCTGATACGAAAATAATGATTTGTACCATGAATCGGGATTTACAGATCATTATTTTTCAGAAAGTGTTAGACAGTTAAAATTCAAAGTTTAAAATTACGGGAGCAAAGCCAATATTGTAGACGTCATAGGGAGCATTAGCTCATAAAAATAAATTTAAATTCATGCATTTAATAAGAAACCAGCTGAAGGTATAAGAATTTCGTTTAATCATTAAATCTAAGTTTTATTTTCAGTATCTATCATGAGTGAACTAGGGAAAAAAAAATAGTTTGGGAAAGGTTTTCACGTTTTGAAATTACCTTGACTGTAAGATACTTTTTGGCGAAAAATTCTAAACAAAAATAATAAGTAAAGTAATAAAAATAATAAGTAAAATTAAAATAAATAAGAATATAAATAAATAAATAAACAAGTAAATAAATAAAATAAAATGCTTTTAAAGCCGTTCAATGTAATTATTTAAAGTAACAAGAAAAGAGACGCAGGAAATAATATCAGCTCTTCCTTTTTCTAATTATGTGTAAATTATGTGATATTTTCATTTTTCAAAAAATTTCTGAGTTCTCAGGTTAACGGAGTTTGAATAGTTACAAATAAATATCGTCATTACAAACGACGCAATATTTGAACAATCAAGTAATAAATAACTTTTACAAAACACGAAATTCTGCTGCATATCTTGCAGAGGCAGCATAATATGAAACTAAAAATGTAATTTATGAGTCTACAGCTTAAATCTTAAGCCATCGAACATTTATGTGTTTGAAAAACAATGCTTTCAAGACACATCGTTTCCAAAGTAGAAAAAATGTGTACAATTTATTAAGTTTTGAAACATAAATAAAACTAAGATTTTTAAGTACACAAAAAATATAATTAACTATTTTGGATGAGAAAAACAAAAAACTAAAACTGTAAATGGATGAATATAATTAATTGTTATAAAATTTAGTAGTATAAAAATGAAAATTTGAAAATTACCAAAGAATGAAAAGATGAAAATTAACAAAGGAGACTTTTTTCTTTCCAGTCTGAATGTTTGTGTTTTACAAGATATAAATTTCAATACGTTAAAAATTTTGAAAAAAAAAATAATTAAATGTTAAAAATCTTTTTGTAGCCTCTTGTTTGAAAACCGCGCAAAAATGTTTAATTATATTCGAGCAAAGAAAATTCAACGTGAAAGACATTTTTCTGACACTTATGCAACAGCACAGAATCTTCTAATTATACACTAATTAATAAAAAATGCGCATAAAATATATTTCCGTAGACTACATGCAACAACAGAGGAACTCCTAATCATGCGCTGATCAAAGAAAGTTAAATGCTAAACAACCTTAAGCTGTACTGCATGAAAACCCCTAATCACACGATACTTTAAAAATTGAATGTTAAAAACCATTTCCTAACCTTATGCAATAACATGGAAGCCCCTAATCATTTTTAACATTTAAATTATGTTGAATCACATCTCGAAGTACTCCTGTTTTAAAAAGATAAACTGAATTTTTTTTTTTTTTTTTTTTAGATTCGACCAGATTATAACCATATTCTGACATTATTAAAATAACTCTAGCAACGGGACCCCCTCCCCATATGCTAGTAAAATATTTTTAAGGCACATAGAGTGTTGCTTAAGTACGGTCATTCAGGGTATTTTTGAGCCACTTCATATTTTTTATATTTATAGTATATTTTAAAATTATGAAGAGCGGAATTCTCTTATTTTATGACCTCGCCTGCAAAAATGCATCACTAGGACCTCTAGTTTCTTATTTATTTATTTATTTATTTAATCCTTGGTCAAATAAACTAAAAAATATAAAATGACCTAAAATTATCCAGGCTGGCTCAAAGACACCATGAATGACTAATGTTCTTGCAGTAAATCAAGCACAACTATTTTGTCCAAACAGCAAATCTTCATTGTTTCATTTTTAAAAATCATCCTTATTATGAATTTATTTGAAGCAAAATTTATTTTGAACACAAAAACGCAATTCTGGTCAAGTGAATGTAAACAACAAATGACAGCACAATACCTTCATAATTCTAACTGCAACTTGGTCATCTTCAGACAGCGCTGTTTCCGAAAGCATAACGCGATAAAAAGGTTCGTTTATCCCCGGACGTCTTTTACAACTGCCATAACTCGGCACTAGATTTCACACCTCAGGATTCTGCGGGAGCTCGGGAGGAGCGCTCATTGGGCGAGAGACTATCGAAGGGGCGTGGCCCGAGGCGGGCCTCTTGAAGCTAGATCCTCTTAAATCCTTCTTACTTATTTTCAGGTATCGCAAGAGAGGCTGAGCGATTCATATCCCTGTCTCCCTTAGGGGACTCTTCGGTTACCCAATCCTTGGTTTTTCTTTCAATTGATTTTGCTCCCGTCTCATTGATGCGCGTGGAATTAGAGGCATACGCAATGACAAGGAACGGAAGTGAAGTAAGAGGTCTTAATCACTGGATGGTTTAAAGTTGCGTTATGGCAGCGAGTACGTCCACGAAAGCAAGCAAAATGTATCGTATTTATTGTCGACATCCCAACTGCAAGCATGCGTTTTGTACAGGACTGTCCATAAATGAAGTCACGCTTTTTTTTCAACATTTATGACCCTCCCCCCCTCTTGCCACAAAGTGTCGCACTTCACTTTACCCTTTCCCCACCCCCCTTTGTCACTTCTCCCGCTATTTTTTGTAAAATATTCCTATTCAAAATCTGTGATGTCACACTTCTTGTCATCCTCTCATCCCCTTGCCACAAACGGTCACAATTTCACGAACTCCCCTCCCCTCTCAAAATGTGACATCATTTGGGGACAGCCCCTAAAGTGAATTTTTTACTTGAGTTCTCTCCCAGGACAAGGCCCGACGAGAGGCCACGTCTGCCTAGTCGGAAACTAGGGACCCAAGCCTTTGGGGGGACCGACGACACCGATGCAAAAAAAAAGTAGAAAGAAAATCAGGAAAGAAAGAAGGAAAAGGGGGGGGGGGACTCTGAATAAGAGAAAACGTAAAGATTAAACAAAATTTACTCTTTCGGTATTTGCTGTTGTGGCACTTAAAATAGTTAATTTTTTCTACAAAGCAGTTCTGATTTTTTTCTCCCCCTCCCCTCTTCTTTTCTTCCTTTTCCTAGTTTCTTTTCCCCCTTTTTTTCTTCTTACCCCTTTTCTTTTCTTTTCTTTTCTTTTTTTCTGATTTTGAGGGCGGGAGGGGCCCGGCGACATAACTGACAAGGGGTATTTCTTGGCTCTCTGCGGCCCTGCTCAGGACCGTCTTTCCGATATTCCAGGAGGAAGGCAAAAGAGTGTAATCAATGCAAATTTAATCGGAAAATAACCAAAACTATGCATACTAAAATGTTAAAACATTAATTTTCCTAGTCGGGGGAGAGAGCAACTCCCCCCTCCCTAATCCCTCTAAATTGTGCTCTCCATCTTCCGCAAAGATTCTCGAGAATCCCCCCATGCTCCGTTCCTCATCGCCGTTAGAAATGAATTACTCACTTACGAGTATTCTTAAATAGTAAAAGAAATTTACGACGATTCTATTCTCGATCAGAATCACATGCCCAAATCTCCCCAAATTTCCATCAATCTGACTAACAGTTTAGTCAGAACATACTTCAACAAGCCATTTCGTCAAAAAAGGCGAAAATTTCGTGAGATTTTAGTTTACGTGAGTTTGGGTAACTTTGAACCATGTGGGTTAACTTTGCACTACTTCACCTTTTTTAGTATAATTCATTTCAAGAGACACAGTAGAAGGCTGAATGATGCATTCTGTTGACCAAGTCATAATATCAGTTTTCTACTTTTTATTTCACGAATAAGTTCGCAAATTTTATCATCCAATAATTTTTAAGTCACCTTGATAGCTATTAAGAAGCTATTCTTGAATGCAGATTTGAAATCCTGAAATCACTCGTCCTTAATAAATTACAGAAATCTCTTGCAATGCCATAAAATAAAAATGGAGAAATTTTAAACACAGAAGAAAATATTTTTCTGGTTCAAAGTTTCACAGTTATCACAATTATTCTAAATCCCTTTGTTCCCATGGTACAATAATTGTTTCAAGTGACAGGAGAACTTCAAACCGGGTTAATAATTCATCTTAAATGGATTTATAACTATTACTTCTTAATTTTAGATAATTATGGAATTTTTCTACAGTTTTTCCGTACGTGTTTCTTCTGTAGTCTATCTAGTTTTGATTGTATATGCTCTCTCTATAAAGAAACATAATGTTAAAATTTATAGACAAAGGTTAGAACAATGCTCCACCTTTTGCCTCGACTTGGGAAAAGTTCTGTTTAGTCAACGTTGAAGATCTAAAGTTCAAACTCATTTGAAGCACTGAGAAGCAAAGGGATGTAAGTGACGAGATTGAAAATTTGGAGATAACCAGTACAAATGGTAGGTGAACCTCTCCTCTGTCTCGGTACAAGAATAGTAGCTAGGTGCCGACCATGATTTAGAAAAAAATTCCAATGAAAGAATACCTGGAACTTTATCTTTAAACGCGTTTTACTCAAAACTTGAACATGTCCACTTACGTCTCTTTGCTTCTCACTGCCTGATTACTTGAGAAACATTGAGTTGGTTTGCAGTGCATAAAGGTATAGCAAACCACTACCGTAGCATCCCTTGGGCAGTGAACGCTATAATAAACTGAAGGGGCGATCAAAGTGGTTCGCTTTCGTCTGCTAAAATTGTCTAACAGCCCACAGTGCACAATTTTGAAATTTTAGCACAGTAGGCTCGACACATCTAATACAAGACAGCCGTACAATTTTCTATAAGATCTGTACTTTTGGAGGCTCCTAGACCGGGCCTTAAGGGCCTAATTGTAAATCAGGCTCTGTCAGTCCTACACTCTTAATTCAAAAGAACGAAAAAATAACTCTTAAAAAGAGTGAAATCTATTGCGGGTGCATTCATTCTTTCTGAGTGCTAGCTTTATCGAAAAAAGACGCTTTACGAAAAAAACCAAGACTAAAACTTTTCCTTATTGGCGTAAAATTCGGAAACACTCTTTTGAAGAGCGAAAAATAAAAACATTCTTTAAAAGAAGGACTCAAAAGTATTTTCATTGGTTCGATTCTGTCACGTGATTTTGTTTAGAGAGAATCTTCTATACCTCCACGTTAGGCTTAACTAACGTTGGTCGCGAATACCAAGTGGATGTCGCTATCTGAATGTCTTCATTTAATGAATTAAAACACTATTTGTTGCCGAAGGAGGATTCTGAAGGAAATGCACAAAAACTGAATGGTAAGTGCGAAGAATTTTCTTTTTTATTAAAACTTGTAACTGTTAATATTTCTTGAACTGCTATATCGTTACAAATCACCCACGTGCAATGTTACGGCGAACTTTTTGTAACTTTTTCTTCCAAATTAATGAAACTGTTATCAACAATTTTATTTCGGTCATCGAATAAAAAATATGACATTTGAAGCAGTCGTTACCATCTTTGGTGTGTGTGTACTGTATATATATTTTAGGCAGGTGTTACAGATTCGACCATGCTCAAATCTATAGGTCGGATACCGAATCCGCTCCCGATGGTCGGAGCTCCAACCACTGCGTATATTTTAAATTAATCAAACATTGTTTTTGTGTATAATAAACTTTAAAGACTATCATAAACTTTGTATAATACACTCATTCATATGTGCAACGGGCCATTCATTAATTCAGGGTCCTGAGGGGGAGGGGGGGGGGAATTCTCTACATACCCTTGCTTGGAGAAGGGGGTTGGTGGATCCATTATTACGTAATATTTTCCAAGCCGATATTTTATATTAGAAATCCGCGGTCAAGTGGTTTGGCAAATATTATATTTCATTTGCTTCAGGAAGGTAAAAGTATGTATTATAGGATGAGCTGTTTTTTACTTGTGTTTCAAAGAATGAAACGTGTAAAATATAATAAAAGAATCGCACTGTGTTTTGCATGTCTTATTTTTAATTATTATCGCATCATATACAAAAATTATTTGTCGAAAAACATTCGGTCTAGATTCCTTACAGTAAACATTTCTTTACTCAAAAATGTTTTTGAAAAAATTAAAAAAAAAAGAAAAAAAAAAATGATAGTTAATTTAAGAACAATCCCAGTGATGTAATATTTGTTATTATTGTGAAGAAAAAAAGAATCTTACGTAAGATGGGGGGGGGGGGGAGTCTTACATACCCCTTACATAGGGGGAAGGGAAGGTCAAAAATTGCCAAAATTGTCCTTACGTAATTAATGAATGACCTCGAAGAAACAAAATTGAATTCAAACGTATCTTGTCACAATTTATGAGTGACTTTTTAAATTAATTTGAACTGATGTAACTTTTAAAACATTATTAATGTTAAAAGGCACACCGAGAATATCAATACAGAGTTTCAAAATTTTAAATCTATTTATTTGGAACTGTGTGGGTTTTTTAGTTTTATTTCAATCTTTAGATTCGGAAATGTACGTAATATTGCACGTGGGTGATTTGTAACGATATACGAGTAGTTCAAGAAATATTACCAGTTAAAGTTTTAATAAAAAAGAAAATTCTTCGTACTTACCATACAGTTCTTGTGCATCCTCTTCGGAAACACTAAAAACATTTTTTTTTTTTCATTTTTTAAATTGAAAAACTAATTTTTTTTTTCAAATAAAATAAGTTTTAAAAACAGTTTTAAATTCAAATACACAGCATAAGCACATGAAAACACGTTTAAAAAACAATTTCACCAAAGGAGAGTGAAATGATTTTACCTATTTTATTCTAAAAAAAGAGTGAAATAGCGGCTTTCCAAAACGGAAAGCAACCACTCATTTAGGATATTAATTTAGTCTTAAAAAGAGTGAAAAACACTTATCAAAAGGGAGTGAAATTAGCTTATCCAAAAGGAGTGAAAATAACCGCTCCGCAAAAGGAATGAAATTCACTCCTATAAGGAAAGTGCGTTTTCGACACTGGAAAGGAGTGAAAATTTACTTAGTCTGAGTTAAAATCGCTGGAATTTTTTAAGAGAGTAGAAGATACTCCAACCTTAGTAAAGAATCAAAAAAAAAAAAAAAATTCTACATTGATGTTTTGTTTTAGTTGTAAAAGCGACCTTGCATTATATAACTTAAGACATTAATGAAGAACGAATAGCTGTCCACATTAATTTTACATCATATTCATTTACAATTCAAACAAAGTTTTAACGTGTTTGACGAAACAATAAATACCAGCTGATACGTGGGAAGTATTCGTGCTTGACGGAAGGAATTTTTTTTTAAAGAAAAGGTGTTGAAAGGTAAAGAAAAGGTATTTAAGGTTTTTTTTAATAATAGCGAAAATGTGACGTGTGTGTTTATTTTTCGATGATAGCAGTGAAAAAAAATCTTTAAAATGCGTGCTTACTCTTGACGTTTGGTGCAATATTAACGAAGTTCTGGCGGACCCCCCCCCCCCCCAAAAAAAAAACACTTTGAGAAAAAATATATTGTCATTTAACATACTAAAATAAACATTTTTTTTTTCCGATTTCAAATCAACGAACTGTAGTTTAGATTAATGCCAAAAGGAGTTAAGATTATAAATTAATTTCTTGCGATTCATGGTATGGGAAGCACCTGTCCAATCTTTCAGCTTCTTGGTAAACTTTAAAATGTTTTTGACAGAAAGGTAGGGAGTTGGGTAGAAATGGAGTGTGCATAAACATCTCTGCGTGCATTCTTATGCTCGTAACAGGTTTCGTCTGCCTTTTTATGTTCAATTATTTTTTACGTACTGGGCGGTCATTCCAAGCTCGTCAGCTTGCGGGATCGAGATTTTCGCTCACGTGATCTGTTGTGACGTAGAAATGTTGCAAAGTAAATTTCTAATCTACTCGAAACTAGCCGCAAGCTAAGTTTGAGTGGATTAGAATACTACATTGCGACATTTCTACATTACAACCGATCACGTGAGCGAAAATTTCGATCCCGCAAGCTGACGAGCTTGGAATGACCGCCCTGGGCAGGGACAAATTCTCTTATTTATTAAGAGCCTTTGTCCCTGCAACTAGCGCTCTACTTAAAAAAAAAAAAAAAAAAAACAATATTAATTGCGAATCTTTTAACTTTACTTTTAACTCAGTTTCTTTTTATTCTTCTTTTTCGAAGAGTTGATCAAACTTTCGTAGTTTATCATTCCAGTTCGTGTAATTGTCTTGTTTTTTGAAAAGTAACCAGTTAAAATGTTTCTTCATTACTTAAAAAAAAAAAAAAAGTCAGTAGTACGTTTTAAAGAGCTTCTTTCTTTCAATCTGTTGTAGTTTGGTGAAAAGTTAATACAGTGGACGCCGGTTAATTGAAACAACCGCTTTAATGAATCAAATTGTCAAAAACAGACCGAAATCTAGCTTTATTGAATTCGCCGCTTTATTAAATTAGCCGCTTTATTGAATCAACCGCTTAATGGAATCAAAACTGTTGAGAACAAACGTGATGTATATAAGCGGTGACCACTGTATTAGCAACGAATAATTTTTTTCTATGCTAATTTTTGTCAGTAAAAATTCGGGGAAAAAAGTAGAAATATGAAACTCAATTTTTAATTAGTTTATAGACTGTATACTATCCAATTACAATTCATAATTCTTTTTAAACTCTAAGCAATCATAAAACTTCTCTTGGTATTTCTGTCAAGACAAGATGTTATCCAGGTTAGTAAGACCGTTAGAAAAATTTTGCCTTTTGGTATTCCGGATGATACGTTAATCGGTTTGTGTTAGCCTTTTTAAAAATTATCTTTAAGTATTTCTGGTAAAATGAGAATCGGATAGTGTGTTGCCTAAGGTGGTTCAAAAATACATGTAAAAAAAAAGTTTTTCCTAGATAACAGGATACGTCTCAATATTTTTACACTTGTGGATAGTAATATACTGGAAGAATTTTAGCTTCCTATTTCAACTGAAAGAGGGTGCTCAACCCCCTCCCCCAAACTTCATAAGTATGGGAAGGGGGGTTAAAAAATACATTGAACTGAAAAAGTAATGCTACATATTATAATATATGCTAGTAATATTCATATAAATTGCAAGAAAATAATTATTTACAAAAAAAAAAAAAAAAAAAAAAACAGCTGGGGAAATTAAATGTTTCTAAATGTGTGGCATTTTCTATGCTACGGCTAATGTTAAATTAAGGGGTCTCTGAGCACCCACCCTCTTAAAACTTGAGTATTAAGCTAGAACTTTTACAGCATAAGTAAGTAAAAAAACATAGGGGGTGCCCTCGACTCTAGCTGAAAAAAAGTCTTTTTGAATCACCCTTGTAGCCGTTTGTAAAATTTTTAACCTTTAAGTGTTTCGTGTAAAATGCAAACCGGATAGCATAAATGGCTGAAATTTCATTGCTAAATATTTGGTGTAAAACTCAAAACAGATGAACCGTTTCTAAATTTTCATTTAAGTTATTTCGTGTAAAATGCAACTTGAATTTAGAAATTGAGCTTTAGGTATACTTAATCTAATCATTTAAAGCATAGAATTCCCATCCTAGAGCGTATTTTGTCTTATGAATTGTACCAGAACATCACCGAGTTTCCGATGAGTGATAACATTCTGTCGAAATTTTGAACAAATTCAATTGATCTGCATTTTCAGTCTTTCCCGAACTGCAGATATATAGAAAGAATGAACTAAAATATTCGCTTGCGTTGATAGGTTAAAACGGGAATGTCGATTTTCTTCCGAAATCTTGCAACGCAACTCGGGATTGGTGAAATGCCAGTCGTTATTGATTTTGTTAACCTACCAATCATCCGAAGTTCTACATACGGTGCTTGAATTCTGTTATAAACACAGGTCGACGGCTTGAAAAATGAACGGCTCCAGTTATGCTGAAGGAATTCTGTCACTTAGAGTTTTGAAGGAAATATACCGCTTTGAAGATTATTAGATTATAAAATTCGTGATTTATTTTACATTAATATGATAGACGCATTGGTCGAAAACACGATGTTAAAAAAAATATCTTCAATATTTATTGTTTAATCAAAATTGTCAGTGTCGATATTTTTGAGCAAATTAAATAAAATGTTCCGAAAATTTATGCAATAGAACGAAAATTTCGTCACTTATACCATTTACATTTGAAGCAGTGAGAAGCAAAGGGATGTAAATGGACATTTTCAAGTTTTGAGTAAAACGCATATAAAGATAATGTCCTAAGTAGGCTTTCATTATTTTTTTTTTCTAAATCGTGCTGAACAGCAGCACCTATCAGGACTATTAGTACTATATATTACCCCAGGACAGAGGAGAGGTTTCAGTACTATTTGTACTGGTTATCTCCAAATTTTTAATTTTGCCAGTTACATCCCTTTGCTTCTCAGTGCCTCATTTATGCATATAAGTTTTTCTTATGCATATAAGAAAATAGTACAAATCATGTTCGACCTTTTTGGATTTTTTTAAAAATCAGTTTTAATAAGTACCATCAATCAGGGGGGGGGATTTGGGGGTGAACACCCCCTCCCAACATGGTTTTAACATAAATGAAAATTCTATTACAGTAGTTTATGCATTTGAAAGAGCTGTTATGATCGAAAAACCACCTTCAGAAGGTATTTTTGGATAAAAAATTTCCTCCAGAAGTAACTTTTGATCAAAAAATTTCCTCCAGAAGTAATTTTTGATCAAAAAATTTTCTCCAGAAGTAATTTTTGATCAAAAAATTTCCTCCAGAAGTAATTTTTGATCAAAAAATCTCCTCCAGAAGGTATTTTTGATTAAAAAAAACCGCTCCAGGAGGTATTTCTGGCTGCGCTAGTGCAATCAATTAAGCATATATTTTTGTTAATTCTCCATTTATTTGTGTGTTATGAAGTATCAATGGTTTATGTAAGGGTTTAAAAATAATTTTACCACTTTGCTACGCATGGAGAGTAAAGATTGGATTAATAACAGGGTGGAAGAATAAGGAAGAATTAGAAGTTGTCTCGTTTTATATATTTTTTTATAGAGTGAAATGTAATACATTCCAAAAGTGGCCAGGCACATCAAATAATATCTTCTGTGATGCATATCGGTTCTTCTCACGAAAATAGTACAAATTATGTTCTACACATTTGACTTTTTAAAATAAATTTTAATTAGTACCACCAATTAAGCATACATTTTTTATTGATTCTCTATTAATTTGTGTATTATAAATTTTTAATAGTTTATGTAAGATTTAAAAATATTTTTACCACTCTGTTACACATGGAGAGTGATAGAGTGGATTAATAGCAGAGTGGAGGAGTAGGATCTCTCATTTTGCACTCTTTTTGTAGGTACAAAATGACCTTCCAAAAGTGGTCAATCCCCGTAGACATTGTTTGAACAAAAAAAAAAAAAAAAAAATTTAAAATATTCACTAATTTTTGTTACAGTGAAAAGGTCATATTTTTGCGTTAAATGCCAGCTGTGATGACATTTGATGTTTCAGACCTCAAAAGGTCAGCTCTGGAAAAAGTGAAAAACGAATGCAACGCAAATGCCCCCCTCTTCCCCCCAAAAAAGGCTTAGTGAAATATAAGCCTCTTAAAAACGTTTTAATCACAAAGAAAAGTTTGAAGAACACAGAATGAAATGATGATTCTAAAACTGTTATTCTGTTAGCAATATCGAGAAAAAAGTTAATAATACGAATTGGATATTTAATTACTCAAGTTAACTATCAGAAGGAAAAAAAAAAGAATAGGACTCCGGTTCGAGACGGTCCGCCCCGGTTTCACCCGTCTGGTGGGTGACACTCAAAGGGGAATTGCAAGTTTATGAAAAATATAAAGCTGAAATGCATTTTAAAGACTACAAATTTGAAAAATTCCGAGGGGAGGGCCCCCGGCCTTCCTCACCCCCATCCTGCATCATAGAGTGAGTATTATACTAAGGATTAGATTCATATTGTCAAAACTTGGACCTAGTAGCGACTTCCTCTTGAGCAAAAAAAAAAAAAAAAAAAAAACGAAACCCATTATTTTCTCTTCTGTTTGAGATACGTTTGTAATAATTAATTTCCATCAATTCCATACACTCCCTTACATTTTAGACCTTGCAATGACTCTGCAAATATGCGTCTTGGGCAAGTTATATAAAAAGCGTTCATATTTTTCATTTGTCTTAAGTTAGGGTAGACCGGGGCACGTTTAGACATGGGGCAGAAACAGATTGATGCAGTTCCAAAGTAAATACTCTCACAACTTTTTGAGCATCAGTCGAGCTTCGGTCTAGCATCCAGAAAGAAGAATCGGTTTTCTACCAAGTTGAGTAAATTTTGTGTTGAACGTTTTGAAACTTATTGTGCATAAATAATACTGAGTTAAAAAAGAACAAATGCATAAAAATTAGCAGAATTTTATCCTTTTTTGAGAATTGTATTTGTATGAACTGAAATGTTATTAAATTTTACACGTTAAAAATAAATCCAAACTTGGCGACAAGGCAAGTTAACGCGTTGGCGTAGGAGAACCTTTACGCACATCCTTACTGTGTCTTACTTCTAAACGTGCCCTGACGTTTTTTCACTCCGAACTGTCTCAAAATGTTTTAGTATTTTCAGGCTATTTAGTTTTGAAAATCACCATTTAATTCTTAATTGAGTTACAAATTCGTATCTTATAGCTTGCAATATCATATAGCGCTGTCTTCATGAACCTTCAACTTCTACTTTATACACTATTCAGTTTGTAATAAATTTGCTTTATTTTAACGATGGTAGAGCATTATGTTCAAAACAATAACAGTAGCACGTTAGGTGTCAAAATAAATGTGCGTAAACGTGCCCCGTGTCCGGGACAAGTTACGCAACTGACTTGGACTGAAAAATATTTTTTTAACGGTTAAAAACACAAACTGAGCAACAACTGAATATAGCAGTTTTGACTCCATTAACTGCTTTATAAAACCGCAATGTCTAAAATTTCCTAAGTTGAACTATAAAAATTAGAAAATTCATTAAAAAAACTCCGCGTAAACGTGCCCCGGTCTACCCTACATTAATTCACTTAAAATTTCGTAACAACACAAATGTAGTTGTTTCTGAAAATCGTATGAAGTTCATGTTTTCACAGAACATTAAAACCTTTTTTTTTTTTTTGCGCTTATAGGTGGGGGGGGGGGGGGGGGTGACACCACAAATTCCTACCCCGGGTATCACCCATGCTAGATACGCCGCTGCTAATATATACTTTCGTTTTCATTTGTGATGCAAGTAGGTATAATATATATTTGAAATGATCTTGTTCAATGATTGTTTTTAAAGATGGATCGAAGGATGCCACGTGCGAAAGCCCAAAATCAAGCCACTTCTTATAGTGATCTTCCAAATAAATATCGGTTGTTTACATTGAGTTCAAACAAATGATCTGTAATCAAAACCGGAAATGAAACTATTGAGATCAACAACCTATTGAACCCCTACCCCTTGTCTTTTTCAATTCACTAGTGCAATCTACATACACCAGTTTCAAAAAAAGAAATTTGCAATCATTTACTCTTTGATTCGCAGGGAAAGTAATCAGTTCATAAGACGGCTTGTTAAGTCCCTCTTGTCTGCATGACTGTATCAAATGTACACATACTCCTACCTACGACAGTATCTAAGAGACGCTTTCGTGGGCGTATATCTTTGATGTGTTCCCACGCGCGTTTGTTGCCAAGTATTCATACTTGGGGATGCTCATGAAACTACGTTTGATTTTAATGTACTTCGGTGTTTTTGAAAACATATTTGAAACTTTAATGACTAGACTAATATTGAATGTAATGATGATGAGTCTGCTTGCTAAGAGTGATTTTGAAGTTTGCAGGGCTATTTATTAATCATGCTTTGCGATCACTGATTCATGGTTGTCATTAGCTCACTTGTTCGTCCCGTTGAAACGATCAGTGATGTGTGAGTGGGAGTGACAACTCCCCCTCAGTAGTATATCAATGGCTCAGACCAGTTGAGTTTATGACAGATAACTTTTCAGGAGGCAATAAAAACATGTGAGATTTATTGCAAGACTTGTAGTTAAGCGGATTTTAATGTAACGAAATTCTTCAATTGGCAGGCATCATTTGTCGTTTCTCGTTTTTTCTACTGGGATTTTTTAAATTTTTTTGGTGCAACTTGACAAATTTAAATATAATTTGAAAGACTTATAGATAAAGTATGTTCCTATATTCGATTTTCTATGTTGTAAAGTTCAACAGGTCAGTAATTTCGATTTGGACTTTACGTGGGAAGAAGTAACGTTATACAAAGAAATTGGCAAAGAATTTGAAAAGATCAGTCCTAAAAGTAGGTATAAATTTTAACATCAATCATAGTTGGGAACAGAACTACGAATTTTGAGTTGCTATTTCCAGTACTAATGCAAAATATGTCAGATAAATCGACCTACTCAATCAGATCAAATTAAAAATATTTCAGCTACGAATTTTGTTTTGGAGTGAGTCAGTGAATGCTCCTTTTCAACTTAGCTTCTTCAATTTGGACGGCTCTTGATTGAATATAAGTATAAAGAGTACATACATGTATATTTTTTTTCACGAAAAAAAAGCTATCGGTGATTTCGCGTTTTGAATATTTTGTGAATTTACTATTAACAGAACCAATATTTGATTATAATATATCAAGCTGAAATACTTTGCGAGCCTTAAATTTTCTCTGTTACGACGGGCTCGTGAAAATTTAAGCCTCTTGAAAAGAAGTGCTTTTCGGTAATTAAATTGACCTTGGATAAATCGCTTAAGTGGAAGGGGGCGGCAGATTTCAAATCTGCCTAGGGGCGGCATGAAGCCAAATCCGGCCCTGCAGTCATTAAATCATTAATATAGTAAGACATCAGCCATATTATTTACCTCAACTGATAGCTCTATTTGAATAACAAGCAAAAAGAGAAGAAACAACATCTTTCAGGAAATTATATATCTGTACCGTTTCTTCATGGGTCCTCCGTGGCTCTGTCGTAGAAGCTTTGCTTCATATACCAGGGGTCGTGGGTCGATTCTTATCGATGCCCTGAGTATTATATCCTCTAATTGCGACGTGAAGAAGTCAAAATTCTTTCGAGGCAATGCCACCCAACATTTCCGTACACTGTTAAAATTGCAGGTTGCATATGGCACCTTTTAGGGTGAAACGCTGTAGCACCAGAGGTACTTCTTAAGAGTGCCATTTTGCCACCTATGGCACCCTTCAGGGTGCTAACTGGCACCCTTAGAGGGGCTATACGGAATCAACTGGCACCTCAAAATGCTGGAGACTAAAAAAGACCATATGCAGCCTGGAGTTTTAACAGTGTAGTGTTTGTTAACTATGGACACGTAGACAACAACCGTTTCCTCCTAAATTATCACTCAATATCTGTTTAATCCATTAAACTTCTCAATTGTGGTAAGCTCCAAGGAAGAGATAACTGACGATAATCCAGGGAACGTAGTAAACATTTGCCAGTGTGGGTTAACCATCACTGGTCCAAAGTCCAAACAGTTTACAGAAGGGTCGCCTGTCAGCCAAGGGGGTGTGAAAAAAGGATTTCATGTTCCCCTAGGGTTTCACGCAGAGCCCACCGTTGTTGTCGAGTTGTCCTACACGGTTCCGTGACACAAAGGGTATTGTGCACTAAACCAGGGAGACAAGGGAAGAAAAGCTGAGTTATTGCAGCCCATCGGCGCTGAAGAGCCGACTCTGGTTTTGATAGACTCCGCACAATGCGTGGTCGGGAAGAGCTAAAATTCGGTGGGTTTGACCCTGGGTCAGGGGGCGGGCCAGCGGTCGAGTACGAGCGCAGCGACGTGTAACTATTGGCAAAGGATCGAACAATAGCCTAGCTGTCAACTCTGCTCCAGAACTGTGGGTTCTTTTGAGAATTGAGGCACAGTTCTGAAGCATCGCGAAACTTTTATCGCTTTTTGCAAACATGATGCTTGACTTTTAAAATGATGGCTCATCCGGTTTTAACCCCTCTTTCCTCCCTACACCTAGACCGATGCTCAGTTTAAAAAGGCTAACCCCCCAAGAGGAGGGTTTATGTACTTCATTTTCCAAAGTTGGTGCTTCAGATTCCCCACAAAACGATCTCTTAAATGGATACCGCATTTAGTAAAAAATACGGACAAAGGAAAGTTGTGTAGTGTTACGCATATTGGGAAAATCAATTTTTTAACATTTTTTCCGTGTAACTTAATAGCTCTAGCTAACTGTCGAGAAATGAGTGAATCAGGTGCTTTGATCGGGACGTTATACAGGAATCGAAAGGTGAAAAGTTTGCTTCTGTGGGGTGACTTGTATTAAAATACTATCAAGAGAAAAATACTTGGTTTACCAATAAGATTTCGTAAGTCCTGTTTTCCTGAATTGATGGCCTGCTATCAGTGGTGCACACAAAAATTTTGCAAGGGTCCAGATTTAAAAGTCCCATTTTCATATCATACTCCGATATGCCGTCAAACATATTCACTTGATTTTATCCATTATCGAGAACCAAAAACAGTAAAATAAATAAAAATAAATAATTAGTATTAATTAATGAAAAAATATTAACAGATATTTAATTAAATTACTCGAAAGCACAAGAACTAATGCATTTACTTTTCTCATAATTCAAAAATGAAAACAGTGAAGCAAGTTCAGATATAAGAAGCACCAAATCTGAAGACCAAGAAAAATCCCATTTTAATCTGTAACTACAAAACTAAAAACATAATTATTTCAGTGTACATTCATTTATAGTCATCAGTCTGACTCTATAGGCTTACAAAATATCTTAGAATATAGTTTTCTTGTTCTTTTTTTCGATTTTATTTATAACTTCTTTAGGTGTGTGATGATGACTTTGCTTGAATCCAGCAGTGCAAAGGACCCATTAAACTTTCATTATACATGGAACTTCTCGTGTATGTTTTTAGCCTTTTCAAAGTCGAGAAAGCTCTCTCGTAAGTGCAATTCGTTATAGGAAAAGTGTACATTTTTTAAAAATATTTTAACTACGAGATTTTATTTTTGCACTTAAACTAAAATTATTTTCCCCTTTGTTTGGAATTATTTTACGTATAAAATACATTGAATAATAATCAATCGAAAAAATGCAAGTGCTATGGGATGGGTCCGGACCCCCTGGACCCTCACTTATGTGCGTCACCGCCTGCTATGAGGACGCATCCACACAAATAGATGAATGTAAAAAATACATAATTGCAGAGATGTGAAAATGCTTATTAAAAACATTTCTCAACTTTAAAATAGTTCATTACATTACAAATGATTTAGGAGTATCTTGTTCATAGGAAAATTGATAATGTATTCCCGTATTCTAGAACAAAAACTTTGATAATTTTAAAGTTATTTTAGCAACCTTTTTTTTTTTTCCACAGTTCATATTTATACGTTATACTTGCATTTATTTTATGGTCATTTATTTTGTGTCTATTTTATGATGACATTTCAAAAGAAAAAAAAAAAAGAAAAGAAAAAACCTTCCAGGGTAAATTTGTACTTAAAATTAATAAATTAGTTAAAATTAAAAAAAAAACAGATTTATTGAGTTATTATTTTGTTTTATTTTAAACATACTGTACCGATGCGTTTTCAAATCATCTTTTAAAATAATGTACAGTTTACGGTTTAAGAATTTTTATATCCAGGTTCAAAATTAGGGTGTAAAAGTTTGGCGCATTGGCACCTAGCTTTTATTGCAGAAAAAAAAGAAAAAGCTGAAAACTATACCGCATAACATATAAAACTATAGTGAAAAATGACGACTGGTCGTTATATTACAGTTATCAAATAAATACGTTCCATAAAACGTTTGACGTCAATAAGGACGACTGGCTGTGAAATCGTGGTTATCAAACGGAAACTTTTAGTTGCAAAATACGACTTACTTTGAGCGCTTATCTTGAACCCTGGTTTATAGTAAAAAACGAGCTGATGTGTCCCTCACATGACTTCCTTTTACTCCAATTTAATGTCATTTCCCCATTATTGGGAATTTTAATGGGATTCAATAGTTTACTCTCTAAATAGCATCAACAGTGACCAAATTAAAACCAGATTTTAAAAATATCGCCAAATTTGTCGCTAGGTTGGCGAAAAAACTTGGCGACCAAAGGACTGGCGATATATCGCCAAGTGTCCGCCAAATTGTAACACCACTAGAGTTTACATCGAAATTTACAATGATTTCCCCCCAAAAAGGGGCAAAAGACCCCCCTTAAAAACACCCGAATGCAACCACCTCACTAGGAGTCTACATACCAAATTTCAACATTCTAGGACATACCGTTCTTGAGTTATGCGACATACATACGCACATCCGCTCATACGTACATACAGACTTCACGAGAAAACTCGTTGTAACTAACTCCGGAATTATCAAAATGGATATTTCGCGTGTCTATACGTTCTTAGGCACTTATCCACGTGTGGTCGGGTTGAAAAAAAAACTCAACATTCATTCGGGGGTGTGCAAAATGGAAATCAAGGTCGATTTTTGAGTAAAAAATTTTTTGCGAACACAATACTTCCTTTTTTGTAAAAGGAAGTCGAAAAAATGCTTGATGAAAAATTATTCTAAGAAAATGCTTTGAGAAATATTGCTCTAGATTTTTTTATAAATAAGACAGGAAGTTGTTTTGTTAGGCAACCATTTTTTAAAATATTATTTTTGAAGAAGGATGTTTTCGATTTCAAAGTTGGTGATATTTTATTAGCTTTTGCTCCCTTCATAAGTGTTTTAATTGTTTTATTTAACAATCATAGCATTTTCAGAGTTAGGTTTTTGTTACTTCATGTGTTATTGTTTAACTTTTATTGAAATTTACTGTAGTGATAAATTTAGGAAATAAATAATTGGGGAATAAAAAAAAAGATTTTTAAAACAAAAAATTTTAGTACATAAAATTAAAAACGCCATGACTCTGGTGTGGGAATAATGGTGGAATTTACAACTCTCTAGACCAATAACCTTCTTTATGGTTTTTATCAAATATATTACTTGCTGTTTTTATCTTCCAACTGTCCTCCGTAAATTTCCTTAGCTGACTGCGAACGCTTTTAGAAGCTCTTGATTTCATGATGATATTATTTCAATAAGAGGACCACTGACATTCCTTTGGAGCTATATGATTGGCTTCACGCCATTCCAAACATTGAATTCATTTTTACTGCATCATATGCTCTAGTTTGGTTTTTTGTTCAATTCACGCTCTTTGAATTCTTTTTCGTAAGCCAGAGTAATCTTTATTCAGTGTGTTCTGCTGCTAAGCTCGCACCTTTCTTTCCATAACCCCCCCTTTTTTTTAGAAAAGCACAAAGACTAAAAGTTTTCTTTTTAACACTCTTTGAGTTCATGACAGTCAAAATACACAGCCTTCCTTATAACACGTTACTTGTACAACACGGTTTTGATATTACACTGCGCAAAACTTGAATAATACAACACGAATTTTGAAAGATGGAAATTTCATTTTTATTTAATACACTGTTAAAAAATGTATGATAATAACTGCTTTGACAATAAGTTTTTACTTTGCTTTTATGAAATTTATATGAAAAATTGTCTGTCTCTAGCTCGCAAGTTTGGTTTCCCCGTATAACACTAATTTTTAACTTTTAAATACTATATACTTTATTTTTCTCAAAAAAAAAAAAAAAAATTAATTTCTTTCCTGGGCATCGTAAAAAAATAACATTAAGATTAAAATAAGCTAAATTTGGCACACGGTAAATAAAAAATGTAGTCGAAACAAAATATGAAATAAAATAAATAGAATAATTCTATTTATTTTATTTTACATTTTGTTTCGTTGT
The DNA here is from genome assembly GCF_026930045.1 of Uloborus diversus. Classification (NCBI taxonomy): domain Eukaryota; kingdom Metazoa; phylum Arthropoda; class Arachnida; order Araneae; family Uloboridae; genus Uloborus; species Uloborus diversus. The sequence goes on along the minus strand of NC_072740.1, from coordinate 86,106,708 downwards.
TGCTGCTCAGACGAACTTCATTGCTATAGAAAATATCAGATTTTTTTCCTGAGAGAACACGTTTTGTTCTTATTTTTAGTAAAAAAAGTTCAAGTTTTTCTTGCTGTTGATAATAATTTTAATTTGAGGAGATGTAAACTAATTAAGTTGTACCGTTCATAACAGCTGTAATTTTGGATTAGTGGGCCGTTGTAAGTTTTGGTTGCCCGTTTTCGTTTGTATGTTCTATTCAGCCGAAATTCCAGCTACTATTATAAAATTTGTTCCTTAAGACTTGGTTTCGATATAGCACGGTACACATTCATTGATTCACATTATTTCAAAATCTCGTATAGCACGGTTTCAATGTAACACAAAACACGGTTTCAATACAACACTATACATATTGACATGACTTATAATATGTGCATGATTAATTAGTTTAAAAAATAAGTAAAAAAACTATCTTTAAAAAAGTCTCGTATAGCACGGTTTCGATACTACACGGTTCTCGGTGTTATACGAATGTACAATATCGTGTACATTTAAGCAATAAAATCGTAGCATCTTTTGTTCGGTACCACTAAATTTTCTTAAGTTTTGCTGCAATTTTACTTTTATGTTTATGGATTAGGGAATATATTCCAAACAAGCTTTCAGTTGATGTCATGTTTTAATTTTGCGATACAATTAGCTAAAGCCTTCGACTTTTGTAAAAACCTAGCTCCACCAGGGGAAAAAAGTAATTCTTTGAAACAGAAAATTAAAAATAATAATAACTTCACAGCTATGTATTTCACTTCAGTTTTCCTTTTGTTGGGCGACTTCTGAAAGTATGTTTTGATTGTGATACATCTCAAAATTCATAGGTAAGTATAGATTGTTCATTTACTTTACATTAAAATTTTTTTTCCTCGTTTTGAAAGCGACATTAAAAATTGTTATTACCTCAAACTACAAGTCTCTTTACGCTATTTAAAAAACGCTTTATGAGATGGTGCTTTTAAGCACTGTCGAGACTAGAGAGGTGCAGACTAGAATTGGTGCAATTTATACACAGAAAAAGTCATATCTCTTGTCACTTTTCGAAAGCCTTCCTTCGGACTACAGTGACATTGATACGTTTGTAGAATCTTAGATGAAAAAAAAAATTAACAGTAGTAACAAATAATGATTTTAGCTGCATCTAGTTTAAGTAATGCCGAAAGTGTTGAGTAGCAGTTCAGAAGAACTGTTGGAACAGCAAAGTGTCCCAAGAATAAGAAAGAAGAGTGAGCCAATTATCATGGAAATGAAATTTGTACTATCCTGAAAATTCAGAAGGATGGAACAAAATTACAAGCATCAGCGTCTTGCTTTGTAAAAGAATGCAGTGGAAATATGGGATGGACAAGGCCGATATGCTGCGTCCTTTTCATGGTGGTAATAAAAAAATTCAAAACTTGTGGCTCATACTTTTTACTTTTAGATTACTAGGTATCTCATTAAGTCTTAGATTGCATTCACAGAAATACGAGAGAAAGAGTCTGTCTTCGACAGTGTCAAAAGACATTCGGCCTTTATGTTGAATCACGAACAATATGAAATTTGTGATGAAAATGATCTTACAGTGTCACATTAGCGCAACCGAAATACCTTCTGAGGGGTTTTTTTGATCAAAAACACCTTCTGGTAGGGGTTTTTTTTTTTGAAGAAAAATGCCTTCTGGCGGGCTTTTTTTTTTTTTCTTGTCAAAAATATCTTCTGGGGAGGGTTTTTTTAATCAAAAATACCTTATGAGTGTTTTTTTTTTTTTTTTTGATGAAACAGCCCTTTCATATGCACAAACTACTGTATTAGAATTTGCATTTATGTTAAAACCAATGGCTCTGAGGGGTGTTTTACCCCCCCCCCCCTTTGCTGCGACACTGTACAGTGTCCATCCCACTTAAAATGACAGACATGCAATTTGTTCTTTGTTTGAATGAAAAGAAAAATTGTTTATGTGATTTTCATTAAGAATAAGTACATATTTCATACTTTTAAAAAGGGCAATTAAATGTTGCACAATTTCTCTTGGTTTCAAAAGTTTGCAATATTTTCAACTGTAGTGACCCGACAGTACTCAAAAGTACTAATTAATTTTATTAGCTGCAACTAACAATCTAAGCAAAAATTACTATAATGTATGTATAAATGGTCTGTTCTTCTTTTAAACTCAAAAGTTTTTTGAACCTATACTTTTTCTAATCAATAATTTAGGATTTAGAGTATGAAGGGTTAATTGAATTTGTGCGATGTAATATATTACTATTTCATAAATATTTTTCGAATCTGTCTTGGTGGACACAACACAATATTGAAACATGGAAGTGCATCACGTGGGAAGGAGTCTTATAAAAGATTGATTTCATAACGTCTGCAGTATAAAGTATTTTATAATGCAAAATGTGAATGAGTTAGCAAATTATTTCTTATTCATAGAGCTACATGTTTGGATATTAGTCGTTTACTCGCGTGCACTAAGAAATTTCACAAAATCTTGCAAATAATTATTTTTGTCTAAAGAGACATTGGCATAACCATTATCGAAAGTAAAAACAAATTCCCCCAACTCCAAACCAAACCAATGTCAGCAAGTGACCCGTGCGCCATCCCGCAGAGTCACCCACACATGCTTTCCACTGACCCTGTTGGCCCCATGGGTGCAAACTGATGGATGAATGCTGTCCACAGAATTGGAGCTCGCTGTTTTTAGGGAGATATGACGAATGAAAGATGGGCCAAAGGTGTCTTCTTCGAAACAGCGTCCACAACGCGAGGGGTGGTCTATCCCCTTTTTGGAACACTTCCAGATCACGTTGCTGGGACACTTGACGCGACGGACACCAAATTTTGAATCGGGCTACGATTACAGAGACCGTTACTCTTACAAGTTGTTATATGTTATTCTTGACAGCAAACTCGAAATCTGCTTCCCCCAAGAAAAAGATATATACGTTTTTTTTTCATACAAGAAGAATTTAAAGTCTTGTTCTTAGTTTGGTATTTGTTGCTCGACATGTGATTTCTGTGAGTTTAGAACAGTTCACCGACCACCCGCAGATCCATAAACGTTTTGCGCGATATTTCCCTAGTTACTAATAAACTCTGAAAATTCTTGGCCCAAAGGGTTATAATAACAAAATTTGATTAAAATGTTTGAAAATCTTTAACATGCATTACGACTCATGGTTAAAAAATTGCCACTTTGACTAAGTTTTCATAGAGCGTCCGCGAGAAGGTAAAGTGCAGTATCTGCAGAATTGAGGTTTTGAGATAATTGAAGAAACTCGTTTTGGATTCTATACTAATAATAGGAAGTTACTGGAATTTGACGATTGTTTTCGTGCTTTACTTTCATCAGAAACCAAAAAAGCAAGCTTGTACAGTAAAACTATAGTACAATAGATCACAAAAATGCAAAAAAAAAAAAAAAAAAAATCAAAATTTGCAGTTGCGCTTTACCTTCAGATGGCAGAGTAGTACTTCTAAGTAAGACATATTGCTTGAAGTCTGAAGAAAAAATGCAATGGAAGGAAGAGAAACACATTGAAATCGAGTTGATTGACCCTTCCACTTCAAACGGCTAAATTAACGGTTATCAGAAAGTTAATGATTACAGTCGACGCTCATTATAACGACCACACATTACAAAGACCATTCCATTATAACGACCAATGGTAAAAGCCCTAACTTTGTCCCTATGAACTCTATGTTAATTTGCTTTCGGTATAACGACCATTCTGTATCGCCAAATCCAATACAGCGACCGAATTCTGCTGACACTTTTTCGGGTTTCATTTCTAATAAAACAAATTAGTAACTTGAAATGACCTTAACTATTGTTTATGGACAGCTACATGGAGTCTCCAGTGCTCAATCCAACTTTGAGAGGGCTGTAGGGGAATTACCACTCACCGTAGTACAAAAAAAAAAATAAAGAGAAGAAAAAAGTTAAATTTCCGGATGCTGGTTTTTAAGAGTTTGTTCCTGCACTCGACGAAGGTGAAGATTACAAAGTGGATATCCTTACAGTTTTGCATCTCTCTAAAGCAGCATGAAATAAAGTTCAGAAAAGACCACCATGAATTGTTTTAATCACTCTAATTTTAAAAAGCAAAAGGAAGCAGAATCTACTGCTGAAGTAATTGGTCAGGCAATCCAAGAGGGAAATATCGATGAAGAAGATGAAATGCTGTAAAATGTTTTCTAAGAAAATGGAATTGGATGAATCGTTAAACTTTGACAATTATGCTTATGTTGATAATGATTTAGAATGTGTGGGACATCTCATTTTGCAAAAAAAAAAAAAGGAAGGGGGGGGGGTATCAGAATCAGATGAAGGAGAAGAAAAAAATTGAGACCAAATTTCCTGGTATAAAAAATGTTTCGAATGCTCAAGGGACTTATAAATGTTTCTTTGAAAGGCAAGAAAAACACAATTTATCATCTATAACTAAAATGTAAAATTTTGTTTTGTAAAAATCCTGTGTGCTAAAGAGGCAAACAACTGTTTCTGATTTTACCTTCGAAAAATAAATGATTTGTATGCATGTAATAAATTTTTTCCCATGTTTCCTACTTTAAAATAAGTTTAACATTTGTGCCCACAATTTTTTAAGAATGCGAATAATAAAAATAATTTGGGCATTTAACGGTTATCTTTGAAAAAATACCAAGTTTATTGGAGCAACGGAACATGCATGATGCATGTGTATACATTTTTTAATTCTACCCTTTACAACGACCACTCGTTATAAAGACCTTTTTCTGTGGCACGGAGAGGGTCGTTATATCGAGCATCGACTGTATAATGACTGGAATCCTAGCAGGTGTGCAGAGTGTGCACCGCACACGGGCGGCCAAAGTAAGGGGTGGCCACAGGCCGCATCATATAGTTCGTTTAATCAAGCAAAATTCCTCAAGAATTTCTCACAAGATAGCATAGTAAGTCGATAAATTTGCTGAATTTTAAATGTTCAATTATTAAAGTAAGTGCCAATTTTCCAACAGCATAGCAGATTAAGAAAAATGGAATGTTAGAGCACATTGTGTTGCTCCATTGTCCATTAATATCAACTCTTTACACACATGCTTCATTTGGTTGCAAAATTTGTGACAGAACTGGTAATCAGGCATGGATACAGGGGAGGGGCAATGACGAACCCCCCCCCTCCTCCGAAGCATGAAAGGGTGCCTTCTAAAGGCCACTAATGCTTCACCCAGCCTCTCAAGTTTTTATTGACCCTAAAACATATTTTGTGTGAAAAAAAAAAAACTGCTGATAGGATAGTCCGGCAAGTATTTCAAACAAAAAATTCTGTGTTCAGCAGTCGTGGATGCGTGGAGACTGGAGAGACAATGGAAAATTGCGACTCCCCGAGAGTCAAACATATATAGTCAACGAACTAAACTTTTTAATTTTCCTCCTTTACAGCAATTTTTTCTAGTTAAAATCGCGAATGAACTGCCCGATTTCAGATCAGGTAGGAGGACAGGGCCTTTGCCCCGGGTTACAAATTTTAAGTGTAGCTCCCAAACGAAGATCCAAAAGGATGCCTTGACGAAACCACTGAAGGCTTCAAATTGCGTTTTAGGACTTGAATTTCGGAAAATTTCACTGGTTGAACCCCCGATTTTAAGGATCCAATTAAGTCTCTTATTCACCCTTTCTTCCTTAATGTAATCAAACATAGCCTAAAAATGATGGCTTCAAAATGTCTTTTCTGGAGACAGCCCTCCCTAACGTCATCAAAAATTGCTCAATGGCATTTTTCGAATTTCTTTTTCGAAATTTTTGCCATTTAAACTATGACGACAAAAGCGAGATGGTTTAACGTTACAACCAGTTTTCAAGATTTTTTCAACCGAACAAATATGATTATAAATTTATATATAAACGCATTTTTCAGAGTGTAATTTTCAGAGAAATTAAGAATAAGGCAACTAATTACCTTAATACGAAAAATAACCGCAGCAGCATATCTGATAATGCCTCTACAAATATATGCAGCCTCTTTTTTTTTTCGAAAATCTCGCCCGAACACATATCGAATTCTTCGTTCACCCTGGGGACTGCACGGAGGGGTGAGTTTGCATCTGTTTCAGAGAGCAGGGACAATGTACATAAAAAATCCCTACAGAAACTACAACAACTCGACGTGTATTTTAGGGAGGCAAATTTTCCGTGTGAGAGAATATTTCCCGCTACTAATCCCGTTGTGCGGATTGTTGCCGCCTAGACTTTGAGCTAACCCAATTAGGATGGCCTAATAAAATAATTGGCCGCCTTTTGTGTGACTTTAAACGGACGGGGGCTCCGAAAAACGTACGACAGGGATGAAGAGTCTGGTGAAAGGGTTGCCCGATCAAGCGAAGAAGTGCGGAATTATTCATTTTATCGCCAAGATGATTTCTGAGACTAAACAGGTAAAAAATATGCTGATTCCACCCCTCAATATACAGGATGTTTAAAAAAGAACTCTCCTATTTTGAAATGACATAACAGCAAAACCGCGTGAGATAGAAAGTTGAAACAATTTGTATGTTGTACCAGGGCTCTGAAATTTTTTATACACAAGTTTTCAAAAATAATTCAAAAATTCAGAGAGTCAAAAGTTTTTAAATTAATGTATGAAAGTGCTCATTGAACAACGGTCAATATCATTGCGATGTGTTTGATATGGCCACTTTTCACAACAGTAATATAATCAGTCTAGCAATATGTTACAGCTGTGAAAGGTAGCCGTATCGAATCAATGAGCTCGATGTGGGCAGAGAGATTTGACCTCTGTTCAATAAGCACACTTTCATACACCAATAGGGAAGTTTTCGATTTTTCAATTTTATTTTTATATGATAGAGTAACATGTATGAACATCATAGGTGAAAAAAAATTTTGCGATACGATAAGTAGTTTTTTTTAAATTAATTTTTAAAGTTCAAGCAATTGTGACGTCAAATGGCACAGGAAGTGACGTCATGCGCTCTTCCGGCGCGGGAGAAGCCGAAGGATGTACAGTTGACTTCGAAGACGAAACGTAAGGCTTACCTCTTCGCATTTAACTCCTCACGTTTCTGGAACATTATACCTCCCATCCCTCTCGGAAATATTCGAATACCATCATTGATGTTACTTAAGGAAGATCATTAGATTGTGCTTTAACGAATCCGGCCTCCATAGTGTATTCAAAAGGATTATTGAATTGCTAAAAAATAAAAATATCAGCGCGCTCAAAATGTCCTTAGCGAAAACAAGGGATCTTCGGCGGAAGGCTGCCCATTAGTGTCCTGTGACGTAAGCTCGTGACGTTTCAGAAAAGCGCACTTCTGCGCGTGGATTTTTAAAAATTCATTAAAAATCTATCACGGTGTTTTTAAATTCGGTGATGGTGAATTTTTTTAGTTTTGAAGGTCAATTAACAATATCCAATAGTCATAATATGAATATTTAATAGGTTGCAACTTCCCTATTAAAAAAACACTTGACTACAGCGGTCTCTAATGTCCAATTTTCGAACTATATTTGAAAACTAGTGTATAAAACATTCCAGAACTGCTGGTGCAACATACTTCTTTGTTGCACCAATTCTATCTCACACGGTTTTGTTGCTAAGTCATTTCTAAGTCATTTCAAAGTAGGGGAGTCCTTTCTCGTACATCAATTAACATTTGACTGTGCAGCGCTATCTGAATTTTTGAATTATTTTTGAAAACCGGTGTCTAAAAAAATTCCAGAGCGCAGATGCAACACACAACTTATTTCACGTTCTATCTCACACAGTTTTGATGTTATGTCATTTCAAAATAAGAAAGTTTTTTTTCAAACACCATATATAAGGAAATGTAGGGTAAAGTGAAACAGTTAAGATAACTTACCTTCTTCAAAACGAGCAAATTGAAAATTTGTTTTGAAAATCACAGTACATATAAAAATAAAATTCATTTTATAATTAAACTTGGATTGAAACATCATTTTAATTTTTGGCAGTACATTTGTACTTGCAAAATGAAGGAAAAAGTTTTCACTTTTTTTCCCCATGGGGGAAAAGTGAAAAATAAAATATTTTTCTGCTGAAATATTTTGCATTTAGTTTTTAAAAATATTTTTGATTAAATGAATGAGTTCATAAAAAATGAACAAATAAATGAAAGATATTGAAAAAAGAAGAGAATAAATAAATAAATATACCAGAAACTATAAATGAAAGAATAAAATAGTGAATGAATAGGAAAATAAGTAAATAAAGGCATAAATAAGTAAAGAATTAAAGGAAGGAATTTGAATGAATTAATTTATAAAAGAATACGTAGGTGATTAATGATAAATGAAGAGATAAATAAAAGAAATGAACTGTTTCACTTTGCCCTGCATGCTCTTGACTAACTGTACAAAACATTGAAAAAAAAAAAAAAAAAACCTAATATTAACTAAATAAGTAACGCACCGAATTATCGTAGGTCTCAATTAAGATTTAAAATGTTAATAACGAGAAATTTGTCATTTTATTACAGTAGAAAAATTTTTTAACTTACAACAAAATGTTACAATATGAGTATCAATTTTTGAAAACTCCTTGTATAATCATATGCTTTGATTTTCAGAAGTAACTTTTTCCTGACTGGAATATGTGTTACTACACTGTTAAAATATTACCAGATAGGTGGCACTAAAAACGGGGTAAATATTCCACCATTTCACTTTGCCCCACATTCTCTCATATACAGTGAAATACCGTTTCAACGAACACCAATGCAACGAAATACCTTATTAAATTTCCAAATCAACTTAGTATTTTAATTTCTTTAACTAAAGTAAATTATTCGTCAGTACATCTTTCATCAAACCATTTCTTTTGCTAATAAAGGTGAATAATATCCGTCTTTTGCATTGTTTTTTTTTTCTGTTATAGCTGTATTACAATCGCCTTCCACGTTTCTCGCCATTGTGACTTAAATTTTCTTAAATATTCCCATCATTATCAATTATGCTTAACTTTTGGACACTAGTGTAAGTCAACTCTATTGCGCAAAATATTTTGTAACAATCACAAAACAATTGATTATACTTTTTGCGCATTAATGGTATTACTGTAAGGAATAAAGAAATATTTTTGTGGAGAAAAGTAAAAGAATAACGTTCAATCACTCAAATTTAGATAATTTTAGTCATGTGTTTCAAGGTTTCAAGGAACACCTTTTTTAATGCAAGAAAAAGTAAACTTCTTTCGGATGTAAAGACATCCGATAAAAGGGATTTATTGGATGTCTTTACGCTCAAAAGTTCACTTTTTCGCATCGAAAGAAGGGTTCCTTGAAACATCAAGACACGTGTCTGCAGTTCTTTGTAAATTTGCGATTGACCGTTATTGTTTTTTTCTTTTACGCTTATTGTAGCTTGAATTTTTAACCAGTACGATAAATAAACACCCCAATGAATAAATAAGAGCTAAGTTGTAAAATAACTAATAAACTTTCATCAGGAAAAAAAATCATCCATCAAAACCGTAGGATATCAATAAATATTCGCCAGGAAAGCGATAAAATTTTTCGCCAAGCATTTAACTCTCGGACGTCATTGTTTCACGCTTGCTTCACTCCTTTTTCGCTCCTGTGAACGTGGAAACGCAACCCGCATTGCTCCCGCTCCGGGGATTTTGGTGCACATATCATACGCTAAATCGGCTTTCTTGATGAAAGTGAAGCACCAAATTGTATGCAAGTTGTACACTTTTACGAAATCTTCGAAGTCACAAAAGTGCTCACTAGTCACTTTCTTACTAAATCTGATCGACAAAAATATTCAAGCTGTTTCTCAGAAAAGTTGAAATCCTTCTGACGAAAAACTTAAGTTCTAAAATTTTGTTTTAATCTTCAAGCTTTATATCAATTTTCTCTCGCTCTTCTCTCAACTCATTTATTTCTAATTTCTTTCTTCTCAGGAACTAAGACAGCGTTGAGAAATATCGAGATATTTACATAAAAATCAATTAATCGGATATTTATGATAACTGGGTCGTTCCATTTAAAATCAACAAATTTTCAGAATTTTTCGTGCCGCACCATTTTTGATTTTGATGAAATTTCGTTGGAAAAAAGCATCAATATTCTGATCTTCCAAACTGTTAGAAATTTTCGGGGCTCAAATCAGGGTTCAAACAGTGCCGTTTTCGCCATTTCTAGCCTCAAAAAGTTAATGAGGGACTTTATAACAGGAAACAAAATTAGTTTCCTACTAGTTAGTCATGCATACTAAAAGCACAGAAAAAATAGACTGATACTGACTGATACTTCATTATGAAAAAATTGCTTAAACTTAAGAAAAAATGAAAAGTGGACTTTTTTTACTCACCAAAAACGGCCTGTGAGTTAGGTAATAAAAATCTGAAAATACTAGGAAAAGAAGCTGATGTGTTACCCTTTAAAACGAAACAAAAACTGTCTGGTTTTTCTTAGACATAGAAGAGATATAAGTCTTTGAAAAAAACTTTTGCTTTTCGCGAGAAGTTTTGTTTTGTAATAAAAATTAAAAGCTATGTGTTGCGTAAAATTACATTTTGCAGATATATTTCAATGAAATTTGGTAAGATAGCATTTTATAACGTATTTATTCAGTCCACTTAAATTCTTTCAAGTAATACGCGCAAGTTGTTATTATATTACTGTGTAGAAAATTACCCTTCATGTTATGACGAGGGCAAATTGCTATTTTATCAGAGAGATTGGCCTTTACGTTTCACTTGTTCCAATAACTATCTGTACCTTAAAGTCAGGCTAGCGTAAGTCACATTTTCACTATTCTTCGGGAAAGCGTAAAAACGTTTGTTTACTGCATACGAATGTTAGGACTCACGCTCTAATGAAACTGTCAATAAAGATATAAATATATATTTTTAATTGCGTCGTTATGGTTTAAAATGCGGAATAGGAATCTGTTCATACAGTTTGACCACCGACGAGATGGAAAGGTTAACATCCAGTTTACAGGCGGAGATGGACAAATCTTTTAGTTTCCAGGGATACTACCTTTTTAACCGACTTCAAAAAGGAGGCGGTTATCAGTTCATACCGTATGTATGTTTTTTTTTTTTGTTTGTCCACTCATAGCGTCTCACCTAGTGAACCGATTTTGATGATTCTTTTTTTAATGGATAGAGGATGGCTCAACTTAGGTCCCATTACTTTGTTTGACCATATTTGTTCTTAAAAAAAAAAGTTATGGGCAAAAAACAGTAAATTTCCCTATTAAATGATTAAAATGATACTAGCGAAGTTCGCACTTTTCATCCGTGGATAATGGTGGCTCAGTGGTAGAATTCTCGTCTCCCACACGAGCAACCCGGGTTCAACTCCCGACTAGGACAAAGTGAATTTTACTAAAATTTCGTTTCTACTGTTTCCCGTATTTTCTCGAATGTTCTATTAATTTCTGTATCTTTTCAAGTCTGGAAAGTTCCAGCACTTTTTCAAGTTATATGTAACGTTCATTCGTGGTTCTGAATAAAGATCTCGAGTTGAGACTAACGAGTATTCGCTTCATTTGGCTTTCACATTGTCTTCGCTATCTTCATCTACGCGACAGTATGAAACTCATTGTTATAAAAGTTTGGTGCCATATAACTGTAACATTAATAGTAATTGTAATGATAATTTTGAATAAAGGCTTTTCTAAAGCAATACAATGATATAGAGTCTTATTTCTTACTAGGTAACTTCTTACTTTTACTGAAATATCTACATTTACACAAAAAAGAATGAAATAAAAAAATTTTGAAAAAAAAAATAGAACCGACTTCAAAATTGCTCTAAAAAGTGAAAAATAATTTTATTCTTTAAACACCATCGATAATACTTTTAAACATAATTTTTGAAGTTGGCGCAAAAACAAAAAGTAAAATCCATTGTAACCATGCTTCGTTCATATTTTTATCAAAAAATCATCCAAAGTTAGGAACGAAACATTTATATCGTTTCTAAAATATGCTGTCATCAATGCGTAATGCATGTGGTAGTGAAGAAACTGGACCTGGTTAAATTTATACTTGTAGTTGAGTTATGGCTGTGAATGATTTTATCGATCGTTTTTGCGCCAACTTCAAAAATTATGTTTAAAAGTATTATCGATGGTGTTTAAAGAATAAAATTATTTTTCACTTTTTAGAGCAATTTTGAAGTCGGTTCTATTTTTTTTTCAAAATTTTTTTTAAAATTAAATTAACAAATTTTAGGTGCTCCAACAATGAAATAAGGCCCTAACGCTAATCATTTATAACCTATGGTTTCGTACTAAGGTAGGGATTCACGGACATAGTACATAAATTTTATTGCGAGTTTTATTGTTGTGACGTCAGAGCGTTACTCAATCAGTGATTTTGACTCTTTATATATATATATATATATATATATATATATATATATATATATATATATATATATATATATATATATAACCGTTAAAGTGAGAAATCCGTTATTTTATAGAATACCTATAGAATAACGATCTGCAGCCCGTTAAAGTGTAAAATAATCTATATCATATACCTTGCACGACAGATACATTTACCTTCCACCCCTGTGTTACCCCCAAAATGTTCGTGTAAAACCCAGTCTGTCAACAAAAAATGTTTTTGATTTAGAAATAATGTTCTTTGTAATTCCAAGTGTCATTTTAGTAATCCTCGTTGTAACGTATCAAATGATTTTATGATACGTTTCCATAAATACCATTTATACGCTGCATAAATTAGATAAATTGCTTCTTTTTCATTTTAATTGTCTACCATTAGTTTATTTATAGAATACCTAGTTATTTCATGGAATAACTAGGTATATAAAATAACTGCATTATATAATTTAACGGTTATATATGTGTGTGTGTGTGAAGGATTTTAAAGGTTTATGTCTCTTTTACGTATTGAAATAACAAGATAGTTTTTGTTTCGGTTTAAAGGGCAACATAACAGCTTCTTACCCTGGCATTTTCAAATTTTTATCACAACCCATAGGTCGTTTTGGGGGAGTGAAAAACTTCTTTTTTCATTTTTTCTTACGTTCAAGTAATTTTTTTATAATAAAGAACTACCAGTATCAGCTCATTTTTTTCTGTACTAGTATTTATAACTAAATGTAGCAGGAAAAAAAAAATAACTTCCCACCATAAGTCTCTCTTCGACTTTTTTTATTCTAGAAATGACGCTAAAGTTAAATATAATACAGTATTATAAACTTGTTAGGACAGTGCTGATCAAAAAACCCTTATCCAGTAGGAAATTCTAGCTGTGCTAGTGTCTTTATTAACTGACTGTATTCATTAATTCATTTGCATTCCTTAATATATTTATTTACTTATTCGTTCATTCGTTCATTTATTTTATTTTTTATTCACTCAATTTTTTTTCTCATATATTAATTCATTTTTTTATTTGTTCTTTAATGGTTTCATTGTATATTCATTAATTAATTCATTCTTTATTTCGTCATTCAATTGGTCAGAAATATTTTAAATTAATCTAATAGAAAATATCTCATAAGAAAAATGCTTAATTTTTCACTTTGTCCTACGAAAAAAAAGAAAAAAAAAGTAAAAATATTTTACTTGAGGTTGCAAATTAACAACTCAAAATGAAAAATAATGTTTCAGTGCAAATTTTACGATGAAAAAAAACGTCATTCTTTGCGAATTGTCTTAACTATTTCACTTTACCCCACATTCCCTTACTTTTGTTTCTCCTGCTACCGTATCCAAATTAGGCAGCGTATGTTTGTGTTTCAGTTTTTAAAAAATAGTAGTTCAAAAGTTTCGGTAAATAACACGAAAGCAGAAAATAATTCCACGGAAGAAAACCCCTTCCCCTATACATCAAGTTTATGCTTTTGACAACAGATAGACATGAAATATGCGGGAGGGGGGATAGGTCTTCCTTTCTGTTTATCACAGACCCCGACTCCCATAGGACTTTGTTATTTCTCTCCTTTTATTCTTGGTTTCTTTCACTGACTTATTCTCTAGAGTCTTTCTCAATAAAAATATACGAGATTTATGTAACTGCTTTCCAATGTTCAATGAACAAAGTAAAAGGCTATTCTGGTTAAAGCACTGTGTCATCGCGTCAACAGTTGCATTTGTAGAGCTCATTTTTAAAACTTATTTTCTGTTCCTGTTCTGCAAAATTGAACATGCCTAAAGCAAGAAAAATATTGCTTTAGCTTTATTGAGAAAACATTAAAGAAACATAAATGTTACAAAAGGATTTACTGCAAATTTCAAGTGAGTTATGACCGCACTTTATGTTATTGTAAGTATGTGTTTCTTGTACGTTCTTTATTTAGAGATTGAGATTTTTGTGGAGAAACATCGATTTTGAATCTTTGAACAAAGGTTTACAAAGGTGTTCAATGTACTGTAGCTGGTAGCTTGCAGTTACGGAAATTGTACAATGTGAAGATTATTGGCATCAGAGGGATTTTTATTCATCGCTTATTTTTCTGTAACATTCTCTCCAAAATATGAATAACATCTTAACAAGGCTCTTCCATGTTTGCAACATTTTTTTCAACAATGGGGGAAAAACATTTTTTTAAATAAAAATATTATAATTCGGGAAGAAATATAAAACGTGAAAGAATAAAATTGCTGAGTCGGTATTTATTGTACTTACTAAACTTACTTTACCAAGGGTTGTGTTTTGCAAGTTACTTCCAAGAATTGTTGCAAAGTATCGAAAGAAAAGAAGATTGCTCATTGTTTCACTCTGAATTCAAATGCCTTAAAGGGTGGCACAGTATTTTCTTTTTAATTGGTTGGGTCGGTCACATGGTCCTTTTCCTGGAATATCTGCTCCAAAAATACAAAAATTTTATTTTTATGTCAAAATTCATTGGAAATTCAACCATATTTTTTGACATTAAAAAGTTAAAAATTCTATCGAGCTTCAATAATTTTGAAAAATTAACCAATTGAGTTTGACATAAGAAAATACTTTACACCTATGACGACATTGAAGCCAAAAGGGAAACTTTCCACCATACAACGATTCAAGAATATTTGATCTCTCAAAAAATTTACAAAGTTTCAATCCAGTCAAAAGTTTCAATTTGCTCTGCAGGAAGCAAGAGATCTTAATTTGCTCCATAGTTACATAAAGAATTTTGATAATTTAACTATGCCATTTTCCCTTGCCGTTGATAATACTTGTCTTCTTGCGAAATGGGAGAATTTTTTTTTTAAATGTATTATATTTTATGTTGTACAAAACAAAATATCGTCTGTTTTCAAAGCGCTTTTGTTGAAAATGTAAAATTAAACCTAGTTAGAAGAAAACGAAATACAGAATAATATTCAATTTATATTGAGAATCTTTTTTATCAATCGCTTTTGCGTAAGTTAATCTTTCTTAGAATAGAATGAACGGTTAAATTTTAACAACAATAAACAAAACTAAGGGTTTCTATTAAAGAAATCATAGTTGAGATAAAAATATTAATTGGTATTAGAAAATCAATTCTGCAGACAGTAAATATTAGTTGGCTCCTACCTTTAAAACGTAAAATAATGTTTATTATGATGTTTAAAACGAATAAAGTATGGAAAGGTAAACTTAACAAATTTGTGTTACATTATAATATTCCGAAATATATAGTGAACACCTTGATCACTCAATTCTTGAATGCGAAACGTTTTGTTAGAAACGAATTTAAATTTTATTATTATTATCATTGTTATTGTTGCTATTATTATTGTTATTATTGCTGTTGTTGTTGCTATTATTATTGTTGTTATTCTTATTTATTCTTCTTCTTTTTATTATTATTTATTCTTCTTATTATTCTTCTTATTATTATTGTTATTATTATTTTGTGAAAGTGAGCGATAATCTTGGTCTCTATGGGAGCATGGATCAGCTCATAGCTCGTAAAAGCGTGTTCCTGAAAATCAACATCGATTACTTACACCTGCTTTACGAGTCCCTTTCATCTGAAATATTTTCCTAGTTCCTCCAAGTTGGTAAAAATGAGCGTCAACTACATTCATATTTCAAGTCAGATCCACCGTGCCATTCCGATTTTCCTAAACTCCCGAACGCATACAACAAAAGTCGCGGCATTCATATGCAGATTTTTCGCAGAACCCAACAGTCACGCCTTCCGAAACTCTCCCAAAGAAAAAAAGAAAAAATTCCCCGCGAGGGTTTGAAACACGACGAAGCTACCCGCTATAATAACTCGATTATATGACGCTGAACAGAGAGTTAAGGATGTAAATTGCATTTGGACTTGGTTCCCGCGCTTGCCCTAGTAGACAGAAACTGTGACCTAACATCGCGTAATCCACTCAGGACTGATCTGGACTAGACCCCCACCCTCCCTCTTTTCACCGCCAACTGACGGGGCAGTAAGCCCTAGGGGCTGAAGCTAAGGTGCAAATAATATACAAGCTCCAAGCTGTTTGGAAAGGTCTATTTAAACAGCATTAATGCATCTGTAGGTGATATTGCGTTGAAGAGGGAGCTGCTTTCTCTGTTCTATTGTTCCTCTAAACCCTGCTAGGATTTCTATAGACGTCTATTAAATGTCATTTTATTGTTAAATGTTTCTTGCTGTATGGCGTTGAGGCATTCGGTGTCAGGTTTTAAAGTTAAATGTTTAATAAATTCATCAGTCACGAAATAGTTGAAGTCGGATCTTTTTCTAGAATCGCCATTTTCAATTTTTCAATTTGGATGAAGATGGAGGGTTTTTAGATTGTTGAATTTATTCGTCGGCATGTTTTTCGTTTCTTTCCTATACTTATATTTTGAAATGCGATATCTTTTTTTACGAATTGGATGATTTAACTCATGCAAGTTATAAAAAATACTGATTCGAATAAAATGCCGTGGAAAGGTAAAAGGCAGTATCTGCAAATTTTCATATTTCTTTTTTTTTTTGTATTTTTGTCATCTATTGTACTTCAGCTTTATTGTACAAGCTTGCTTATTTGGTTTTCGCTAAACACACACACACACACACAAACACAAAAAAAAAAAAAAAAAAAAAAGTATAATCCCAGCACTTCCCTGTTGTTATAGTATGTAATCCAAAACGCGTTTCTTTCAAGTGTCTCAAAAACTCATTTCTGCAGATACTGCCCTTTACCTTTCGTCGGCAGTGTTCTCTGAGTCATGTCAATTTTTTAGAACTCATTATTTCTTTGTTTTCTTCTTTTTTTTTTTTTAATGTTGGATATGATTCAAGTATGTCCCACACACAAGCTTGCGCCACGGGCTTGTGTCAGTGTGTACTCTCACACAGACGTTGAAAAACACCAGTAACTCAGACATTAATTCCTAAATTCAGGAGATGACTCTAATGTATCTTGAAGAATATCTATGGTTGTAAGCGAAACGACCATACAGTGACTCCCAAAAGTGTTCGTACACCTATGACTTTCAAAGAAATAGAATTAATATTTCAGAATAGGTATTTAATTATAAGATCTATGATCTATTTTAACAAAACTACACGAAATTTTTTAATAAAACATTAAAACTTAATTTTGTAAAAATCAAAAACCGAAAAGTGCTGGAAATTTTATCTCACAAAAGTCTTCGTACACTTTGAAAAAAATGTCAAAAAATTAGTAAATAACCTAACTTTTTACAAAATGATTATTTAGTAGAATATCATGCAGTATCAACAACAGCTTTTAAACGTCTGGGAATAGATTTCACTGTTTTTTCTTTCTTTTTTTATGCAATTTCTGTGAGTAAGTGTTGAGTCGCATTTCGAGTCTTACTGTTTCTAGTTCGCTTTTCGTTTCAATGGTGTATTTTCGTAATCTAGCCATCAGATATCTCCAAATACGTTCCATTAAGTTTAAATCTGGCGATACATGAGATATTTCTAAGTTTAAGGACAATTTTTGAGGCACCAAACGCAAACGTGTATTTCTTATCGTTACTACACTGTAACAAATTTCGGAAACGTTTCTAGATATATCGGAAACGTTTCCGAAATACTAGGAATCCTTCATCCAATAGCGAACTCCTCAATATTCAGAAAGCTTTTTGTTATTTCAAGATATGAAGAAGCGGAAGTGATGACGCAACGCTTTGAAACCTATTTCATCCTTCCTACCAGGCACCAATGAGTCGGAAATAACGATAACTTCTTTTTTTCTTTTGTATGGTTGCTGCAGTCAGCAACTGTTTTGCATCGGATTGCTTGTTATTTCATGTCTAGAGAGTAGTAAAATGTGTCGAAACTAATTTTACGCCTTTGCATTTTGAACTGCCCTTGATTTTTTAGACGATGTACGCAGCTATTAAGTTAGTTAATAACCATTTGCTTCTTTACAATTTCCAATGCGACCATAATTAGATATATATTCTGTGTTCAAGCGTGAATAGTTTCAACACCCGTGTTTATACTTAATGAAACGAAACCCTTTGGATTACTTATTCAGTTGTATTGGAGGTACTTAGATTTTCTTCCGCTCATGTTCACTTGTAAGTATTAATGAATATTTTAAAACATGTTGTTATATACATTTATATTTTTGTTGATTTGCATTTGATGAGGCTCCAATTGTAACTGTTTTTGGGTTTATCGAATTAATTTAAAGTTATCCTACATATACCTATGTGCGCGGTGTACTATTTGTTGTAACCAACTGAAACTGATTAATTACGCAAAAGAAGTAAGATTTATATTTGAGAAGCAATCACAGAAAAGTTATTTCGAAATACTTGGATGTACATACATTTTGGTTCAAAAAGAAAAAAAAATCAATTGTTTAATTCATTAGAAATATGGTAATGCAAATATTTTCTAGTATTGTAATATACTTCACAAAAAATGTGCCGGTATAATTTATCTTTTTTTATTATAATTTATTCATTCATTTAAAAATATTTATACCATTAGAAAATGACCATGTTATCTATTAGTAAGAACATAGTTATGAAATTAATTCATCTGCTTATTCATTTTGTTAAATGTGGTTAACAATAAAAAAATTCCTTGACATTAGTTCCGAAAATAACATTTCCTTCGTGGATATACTAATTTAATGTAGGACAGTCAGGAGGAATGAGTCAGTGGCAAAAATGGAACAGCTGCATTTACATGCTGAAATAAAAAGTAATATTTTTTCATGTCATCGTTTTAAAAGTGATCAGTTTTTAAATACTATGTTATTAATATGCAATGCACATATGGTGAGAGACTGTGCCATTGACATTTTCAAGGGGTTGCTTATTTAAGGTGGGGGACGCTTTATATCATTTTATGGGTGCACCATCACTCTTATGGTGTGGGGGGGGGGGGACTCTTGTATATATGACATGGAATAATCATGTAATAGAGTTCAATGTTTTAATAAATAAAATATATAATGCATTTTGCGCACACTCTAAAAATAAAATCAGTAACCTATTTTGATTAAGTATCTATATTTGTGATAAACTGGAAAAGGGCAAGAACAGAAGAATAAACCCGAATGGTTCCAGCAGGGGGACTTTGGTGTCATATTTAAATTCATCAATTTCTCTGTTGGTACTTTTCGGTACACTTTGTTCGTCAAAGAAATTGTCTTGACGTGAACGAATTTCGGAACGCAAAGTGTAGGTAAGTTCTGTCAAATTTTATCCGAAAATAAAAGCTATCAAGTTTGATTCAAGATATGTTTTTAAGTTCTGCATTAAAATTACAATATGTTGATAATTTTGTCTTGAAAATATTGAGAGAAAAACTGAAGTTTAATATTGTTTAACAAACAATCCCACTTTTGAGAAAGTGCTCCCCTTCCCTCCCCCGACGATTTTGTGATTATGAATGAAACTACTATATTATTTCATAAATTTTCAAAAATTTATAACTGTGCATATGTTATGCTGTTAACCATGCTATTTGTCATTAGAAATTCAGAAAAAAAAAATCCACGAATGATTCTAAAATTGCTTGTTTCATTGCTCTTAGATATGAAAGAATTGAAACTGATATGGCATGCAATACTATAGTAAAGAATTATTTTTTAGAAAAAATCACGGAAAAAGGATTCCGAAATTCTCAGAAACGTTTTTGAAAATTGTTTGGAGAATTCCGAAATACTCGGAAACGTTTTCGAAACTTTCATGAACCACAGCTGCACAGAATACTCAGAAACATTTCTGGAAATTACGGAAAGAAGATTCCGAAATACTCAGAAACGTTTCTGAAAATTACAGAAAGAGGATTCCAAAATACTCAGAAACATTTCTGGAAATTATAGAAAGAGGATTCCGAAATACTCAGACACGTTTCTGGACATTACAGAAAGAGGATTCCGAAATACTCAGACACGTTTCCGGACATTACAGAAAGAGAATTCCGAAATACTCAGAAACGTTTTTGAAATTTTCATGAACCGCAGCTGCACGATATACTCAGAAACGTTTCCGAATTTTTTTTACAGTGTACGATAAAAAAAAAACAAAGTTGTTTCCGATTACCAAATTTTGGGCTAATAGTTTAAAATTGTTTTTTAAAATATTTAAATGAACAGCATGATTCATTATTTTATCAAAAAATTCCAAATTTCCAAGTTCTGATGCTGTTATGCACCTCACACAAGAACACCTTCACCGTCCTGATTAACTGATCCAACTAAGTTCTTAAGATTGAATTCCTCATTTTTTCTTCTATTGACAATTATACAACAATTTAACCCAAAATGTTGAATTTATTTTCATCTATAAGTAAGACGTTGTTCCAAAACATTTAAGCTTATTTATCATTGATTTTACGACGGAAAGTATAAGCTTTCTGTTTTTCGCACGAACAAGAAAATTTCTGCGGGAAGAGGTCTCCTTTAATCCAGCTAATCAGAGAACTTGGCGTACAATTTTAAGTGAAAATTAAACGTAAAATGTTTCATTCAAGTCTACAGAAACTTTTTCAGCTCTCAAATGTGTATTTTTCAAAAAAAATTTAACTGTAAACCTCCAATCACGCTTTGTTAACTTTGCCAGTTGACCTTTTCTTACCTTGTTTTCGATCCGATTCTTGTCTTTAAAGCATTTTGTCAAGCACTTCACTATAGAATGGTATAAATTAACTAATTTAGAGACATTTCAAACCAATTTATGGCTACTGTGGGGGAATAAAATCAACTTTCGAATCGTGCTTGTTGTTTTCTACGCATACCTGCCATTTAAATATAATACGCAGAATATTAGGGAATAAATAAACAAAAAAAAAAAAAAATAAAAGGCAAATGACTTTACAGTGTTATTACAATGCAAAAATAATAAAAAACCCACATATGATAATTTTAATCATGAATTAATTCGAAACTATTTCAGTGTGCGACGACTTTTGTGGCGTATTTTTTCTCTGTCTCTTCGTTTTTTAACAAATTTCAAAAATAAAATGTTGCAATATTTTGAAATAAAAACCTACTGGGTTTTATTCAAAATGGCATAGGGATGGTGTGAAAAAAAATTGGACTTCATATTCGAATTCAGTTTTGCGTTATTTTGGTTTTATTACAAAATTCCAAGGTGTACGAACACTTTTAGGAGCCACGGTATGTGTCTACACAAGTTGAGCAGGAAATGCTCCTGTGGACTGAGTTCGGTCAAGTCAAAGTGGTGCCCAAATCCTGGGTAAAATACGGTGCACTTCTCACTAGAAAATCCGCACATTTTTTATGACGTTTAAAAAAAAAGGAATAAAGAAATTTACTCTATTTTGGTGCCCCAAAACCTTTGGTGTCTACGGACTCGCAGAACCGTGCATTAATTAGGCCCTGCCTTATGGATTACTTGAGAACCTACAACAAACCAGCGATCCCAATCACTGGGACACATCAAAAGAAGTGCTACTAATTGATAACATTAGTGGTACCCTAATTTTAATTAAAATTTGAGCCGCGCGAGAGCCATCTGCTCTTCCGACTATACAACTAGGGCAGTGTTTCTCAACCTTTTCACTACTGAAGACCATTTGGTACCTTTCCGAATTCTAAGCGGACCACAAGAGGGAATATTTTTGAAACAATTATATTAGGGAAAATGAGATGAACCCTAAAGTTTTCTCGAACAAATTTAATTGCAACTGTAAAAATGATGAAGATTGTTTCACTAGGCTGTGTGTGGATTACATGAAAATTGCTCGTAGACCAAAGGTTGAGAATCACTGCACTAAGGGGCTTTGAAGGATATTAAAAGCGAGCGTAACGCAAATAAATTGCTTAAGCCTTTAAGGACCATACGGCGGGACATAGGTGATGAATGAATAAAATTCCTAAATGGGGGGGGGGGGGGGAAGCAAAAGCAATCGCTGCAATTGGATCACGTGGCTATGACGTCATTGCCAGACGTAATGACCATCGTAAATTGAAGATTACTATAGCTTCGGCTATGCCTGATGGAAGTTGTGCCGTGCTTCGCATTGAAAATAATTGTTTAAAAAAAAAACTCGAATTTTTGAAAACTTTTCTTTTTTTCTGAAGAAGGTAAAATGTTTTTACTATTACATAGTTAAAATTTAGAAAAGAGACCTTTATACTTTTTGTGGGAAGTTTTTTTTTCAAAAAATCATAAAAAGTACAAAAATTGCTCTATCTGCAAATTTTTTTTACATCATACTTAAAATTAAATTTCCTACATTTTAACACAAAAAAAAAAAAGAAAAAAAATTCTGGAGCGATTGATTCGGGGTCTGTGGGGTAAAAAGTACTAGAAACTGCTAAAGCTCACATAAAACATTGAAAACTTTTTTCTAATTAAAATATCAATGGAAATTATAGCCTATAGCCTTCCTCAATAAATGGACTATTCAACACAAAACGATTTTTTCAATTCGAACCAGAAGTTCCAGAGATTAGCGCATTCAAACAAACAAATTCTTCAGCTTTATATTATTAGAATAGATGATCAGAAAAAAAAGTCTTATATACACGTATTGAGTATTGCTCCATCATATTGAGTCGTCATAATATATCAATTTCGATGTAAATCATTAAATGAAGGTTTATTGCATGTGGCAATTCGTTGTGATGATCTTTTATTGCATGATATTTAGTATAATACAGTACGTGTTTCTCAATGTTAGATTTCATTATGTAAAAAGCAAGCAGATTTGCTATCGGATTACCGTTACTTAGCAAGTTAACTTATCAACTACATGAATTTCCTACCAATGAAATCCTGTTTCTTTAGTAATAAATTAGGGTTGCCGTTTCTTCCAAATGCATACAGACTCACTAAAGTATACAATAATGGAAAACAAATATGTCATACAGTTAATCACCGAAAGTCAACATTTTACGGGTTACCGTAAAATGTAAAAAGATGCAATTAAAAAAAATTACTTGTGGAGAATAATTTGCATGTTCTACCTTTTTTTGGAGATAGCCTGACCGAAATGAAATATCTTTTCGCTGATGGATGGAATCGTATGAAATAGCAATCAGCTTTCTTAAACTAAATTTCGTAGTTTAAACTTATATTAATTATTTTTAGTTTGATTTCTTTTAAACTAAATATGTATATGTTTCACATGTCTTTTCATGTCGATTTCTAATGCAATTGGTGTACCTTTTAAAATCGATAAAACAAACAGTTTATCGATTTCGATAATCGAACCGATTTCAAAGCTATTTTATGATCATTTTCTGAATAATTGTAAAATAGAGAACTTCTGTTATGAATTGGGCAGCTTAGATCTTTATATCGATATGCGAGGCAGTAAATTTCTTTTCATTGATGTAATAGATGACATTTTTATATAACATTGGAATATATTGTAGTGCCGATAAACTCTTTCAATATTATAATAATACATTTTAATCTGTCACCATTAGTAAACCCAGAATGGTAATTTGGGGAGAGGGAGAAGGAATAGTAAGAAATCAAATCGGGAAAATAATTGCACTTAGAAGAATAAGAAACATAATTAAATAAAATAATCTTTTCTCATAGTAATTTTTAAAAATCTGCAGGCTTAATTAACTTTTTTGAATCAGTTACTGCAAGTGAAATGGAGTGGACATTCAACAGTTCAAATTAACAATGTTAGAAAAAAAAAAAAAAGCAATTAGAGAGGAAGTCAAAGTAGATAACTAAGCCCTGTTGTTATACTGTTTAGTCTTCTTAAAAATGTTACCAGGTTCAATGTAATTGATCATTTTATTTTTGAAATAGCTGTAAGAGTGTGGACAGTACGAAACACAGAAAATGTCGGGACACTTTATACAAAACCATTTTTTTCAGAGTTTTTTTTTCTTTCAAGTAGTGTCGTAACTTTATTTTTATGCAAAAACAGTAATACAACTAATAATTTATGTAGTTGTCGCATTTCAGCACAATTTTAACTCCCACTTTAACTCCTTATGATTTGAAGATGAAAAAGTAATATTCTCTTTCTTGTTCCAAAGGGAAATATTTTTGAACCCTTAATAAATTACTTATGTACAAATAATTGATACTCGATTACCCAAAATTGAATGCATAATCAAGTAAAAGAGTATCCCACCAAAAACATTCTGTAAAAAACTAGCCAAGTATCGATGGAGCTGCTTGTTTATCTCTAAAAAGTAGTGAAATCTAGACAAAGTCATGACAAGTCTGACAAGTCTAAGGTTCCTTACTGCGATTTCTTTAATTTTATAGTTAATGTTGTGTGACTTGGCCGTTAGACATTCTTTATACCTTAGTTGGTACAGGTCAATTTTGTTTACACGTTTTCCAAGCGGCAATTTTCCATCGTCAATGGGTAGCGGTTCTGGCGAAAGATTGGTGCAATGGTGTCATGGAGCACCTGGTTTTGTACCTTTGTGTACCCTTTAACGGCCAAGTCACACAACATTAACTATAATAATAAAGAAATCGCAGTAAGGAACCTTAGACTTGTCAGACATGTCATGACTTTGTCTAGATTTCACTACTTTTTAGAGATAAACAAGCAGCTCCATCGAGACTTGGCTAGTTTTTTACAGAATGTTTTTGGTGGGATTTCACTTATTTTTGTAGAAACATTTAATTTGTGTAATGTTCGAGTAGACTAAAGTTAGGCTAGATTAAATTAGAAGATGTGTCCCACTACGTTGGACTTTTGCAATGAGAGTCGATTTTTTTTATGTACCAATAGTAGAAGGGGGCATTACCATATCTCTAATACACCTGAGGGTTCTTCATTAGATACTTCAACTATCGATTTTTGACATCAAATGAAGCGGCTCGCCAAGTTGAATATTTTTTGTAAAGGCGGTATGTCGATCTCTAATAGTTTGGTTGGGCTCTTGTGTTTTCTAATCAGGATCACTCCAGATCTTCAATTAGCCTAGTTTTTATAGTTTTCCCTTTATGTGGCCATCAAACCCTAACTCTGTACCAAATTTCACTTCTCTGAGTTTATGGGAAGTACTAGTTCTATTTTGATGATCATGAGTGAGTGAGTGAGTGTCATAAATGCGAAACTTTGCTTTCGCTTAACTTCGGAACTAAATGACCTACAGACTTGAAATTTCGGATTTTAAGTATGTGATTATAGCTTACTGGATGACGAAAATTTCTGCGTTCTAGTCTGACCAGAAGGTTCTCAAATAGGGGCCTGAAAATGCGGCGAAATGGTTCCAGTAAAGGATGGTACGGCAGTGTTTGCTTCGCGCTCGACTTGGCGGGGGCACTGCCGTGCCCCTAAATAATGAGCTGGAGGTTATAATTCAAATTGATTTTTAAAAGAGAATCCGAGATCTCTGAGAAGAATTGT
This sequence comes from Uloborus diversus, assembly GCF_026930045.1. NCBI lineage: Eukaryota > Metazoa > Arthropoda > Arachnida > Araneae > Uloboridae > Uloborus > Uloborus diversus. The sequence continues at coordinate 86,080,977 of NC_072740.1, read as the reverse complement.
CCCATTTTCACTAGAATGGCCCACTAATTCCTTGAAAGAGAAACGTTAAGGATATATGACAAAAATTAGATTGACAAATAGCTCATAAGGTTTTAATTTTAAGAATGTCTCTATATCCATCTGGAAGGGTGCTATTCAATGATTGATAATCTTGCCATCCCTATAGGAACAGATAGATCTAGAGACTAATTAAAGACACAAGGCTACAAAACCAGATGTTCTTCAGATTTCTCTAGAATAGAAGCAGATGTTAGTATTAATGATAGATCAATCTTCTTGTTCGTATTTCAATTGAGGAACAACGCGGTATAAATATACAGTGAAATTCCGTTATAACGAACTTCAAAAGACCGCAAAATGTGTTCCTTATAACAGGAACTTCGTTGTAATGGAATCAAGCAATGTATCTGTATGTACTGAAGATTAAATCGCGGGATTGAAAATTTATCTTGTTGAAACGGAAATTTCGCTGAAATAAATATTCTTTTGATATTCTTCTGTGTGTTGGATAATTCACTTTCATCACCCCCCCAAGACGCAGTAAAACCTCGTTTACAGCACCTCAGTGTGCTACAGAATTAGGGTCGATGTGATGAGGTTCCCTACACTGTAAAAAAAATCCGGAAACGTTTCTGAGTATATCGTGCAGCTGTGGTTCATGAAAGTTTCAAAAACGTTTCTGAGTATTTCGGAATCCTCTTTCTGTAATGTCCAGAAACGTGTCTGAGTATTTCGGAATCCTCTTTCTGTAATTTTCAGAAACGTTTCTGAGTATTTCGGAATCCTCTTTCCGTAATTTCCAGAAATGTTTCTGAGTATTCTGTGCAGCTGTGGTTCATGAAAGTTTCGAAAACGTTTCCGAGTATTTCGGAATTCTCCAAACAATTTTCAAAAACGTTTCCGAGAATTTCGGAATCCTTTTTCCGTTATTTTTTCTAAAATATAATTCTTTATTATAGTATTGCATACCATATCAGTTTCAATTCTTTCATATCTAAGAGCAATAATACAAGCAATTTTAGAATCATTCGTGGATTTTTTTTTGGAATTTCTAATGACAAATAGCATGGTTAACAGCATAACATATGCACAGTTATAAATTTTTGAAAAATTATGAAATAATCTAGTAGTTTCATTCCTAATCACAAAATCGTCGGGGAATTGGAGTGGGGGTACCTTCTGAAAAGTGGGGATTGTTTGTTAAACAATCTTAAACTTCAGTTTTTCTCTCAATATTTTCAAGACAAAACTATCAACATATTGTATTTTTAATGCAGAACTTAAAAACATATCTTGTATCAAACTTGATAGCTTTTATCTTCGGATAAAATTTGACAGGACTTACCTACCCTTCGCGTTCTTAAATTCGTTCACCTCAAGTCAATTTCTCTGACGAACAAAGTGTACCGAAAAGTACCAACAGAGAAATTGATGAATTTAAATATGACACCAAGTCCCCCTGCTGGAACCATTCGGGTTGATTCTTCTGTTCTTGCCCTTTTCCATCTCATCACAAATATAAATACTTATTCAAAATAGGTTACTGATTTTATTTTTACAGTGTGCGCAAAATGCATTATATATTTTATTTATTAAAACATTGAACTCTATTACATGATTATTCCATTTCATATATACAAGAATACCCCCCCCCCCCACCATAAGAGTGATGGTGCACCCATAAAATGCTATGAAGCGCCCACCCCCCCTTGAAAAAGCAACATCATATACATTATAAATCAAAGTATCATATACATTATAAATCAAAGTATCATATAAATTATAAGTCAAATACTTTAATATGGTGTAAAAATACAAAATTATTTTATTAAGTCTTTTTTTTTTTTTTTTTTGCTTTTGGTAAAATTGAGGCTAGTAAAACGAAAAAAATGAAGACACTTTTAAATACATATATGTATCTATTTGTTAAATAAATTAATACACATTTAACTAATTTAAAGCGTTTCGCTAATGCAAATATTTAAAGAGATATCGTCATTTAGATAATACTGAAGCCCTATGTTCCTAATTACAAGAGATAGTTTTTTTTTTTTTACTTCATGGGGCATTCCAAGGTATTTTTGACATTTATATAGAGTCCGTAACGTGACCTTTTTTGCCATAACTTTTTAATTTACTGTTTGATTAGCATATTATTTTATTTTGATCTTTTCCTACCAACACACCAGCTCAAATTAAAATAATTTGCAAATCTAACGGTAAATTAAAAAGTTATGGCAAAAAAAGGTCACGTTACGGACTCTACATAATGTCCAAAATACCGTGGAATGCCCCTCATACAATCTAGCTACACTGTTTACAAGAGAATGAAAACATGCAACCTTAAAGGCGAACTATCAAACCTGACAATTTGCATATTATAACATTTAATTCATAATGCTTGATACATAAATGTTCAGCCAAATATTAACTGAGATTGACACATAAAAACAAAGTACACAATAACACTTATTTAAATTTTTTTATAATCTTCAATTCATAAATTTTACAGAATAAAACTAGACACACTTGCACTTTAAATATGTGTTCTATATAATGTAAAATATTTTCAAATTGCAATAGTTCACAACAAAAAAATAATACTGAAGAAAATAGTTTTTTTTTAACGAGATTTATATGAACTAAATCTCTTTAAAGTAATAAAGTTGCAAAGCGACTTACCTATTCGTCGGTGGTGGTCTTTTGCAGGCTTTGGTCACCAAAAAGGTGATTTTTATGACAGAATAAAATTCTGCCAACAAAAATTACCCATTTGGTGTAGAAAGAAGAAAAGTATCCAAGAAAAAAGTGAATTACCTACACAAGTTATGCGACGCAATGAATTTAGATGGCGTCCTCTCGGCAGTTATTTGGTTTTTAATTTCAGTTTGTATTCCTTCCGCGAGCATGCGTCGAGAATTTGCACTTCGTACTTAAAAATAAGTGACATAGCTTCAAATTCAATCTCATGACGATACATATGCAAGAAAATATAAGACTTTAAAATTATCTTCAGTGAATTCATGCGAGGAACAAAACTTCTACTAATCCCCTTGATGAGTGTTACTTCGCATACATGAGTCAGCACTTGTTTTCATTGCGTGCTTTCGAAAGTTTCAGTTTAGTTTTGCTGCTGGACTATAAAATTGCCGTGAGAGCTGCGCATGCGTCGACTCTTACTTTCTTGCTAAACGGGAAACGTTTTTGATTATAGCAGAAAACTGCGGAGGGCGTACGAATCTGTGTATTACGGAAAACTTTTTTGTATATTCAGAGAGTTTTCCGAGATTTTTTACAGTGTATATTTTAAGAATTTTGTTAAAAGAATAATCTTTGTATTCATTCGCACTTCCCGTTTCTTTTTTAAGTTTTGTTAATTTCTACAGTCCAAATTCTTTGTATACAGGAAATGCAGGACGTTATAGTTATACTCTACGTTAACTTATTGTGAAGACATTTAAATCAAGGTATATTGCAAAAATTGAACAATGATATCAGGACCGTCCTATACGAAATTGCGGCGCCCGGCACGAATTTTTCTTGCCCAATAGACCTAGCATTTTTCCAGCTCCTATCGTTCGTTTTTATGTGAGCCCGCAACTTTTCGGTCTTCTCCACAGTTTTCAGTTTTAGTTCTTTCATTTTTTTTGTTTTTTTGTTTTCTATAGTCGTAGTAGTATGAAATGCTAAAAAATAAGAGGACTAGATAAGAAAAAACAAAACGGCAGTTAGTAACGTTTGGAGGGGAAACAATAATTAAGAATAAGATGCGAAATGATTTATCGTCTGCAAAATAAATGAAAAAGGTTAAAAAGTAGATGAAATTAAAAAAAAGCAATAAATTCCTTTTTTTTAAAAAATAAAATAATTTCTTTCAGATGGCTCGTACAATCTATCTCTTAAAAATGAAGAAGGATCGGAACGTCAAAAGTGAGAACAAAAAAAAAATTTAATTGCTGAAAAAGAAAGCGGGTGGAGCAGATCCGACAATTTGAATTTTTCTAGGGGGAGGGTGCAAAGGGTGTATGTATTCGATGCAAATTTTGTCAGAGAACAACAAAAACCACTCCCACTTATTGTAAAACATTAATTATTCAATGCCGGACCGGAAGGGGGGGGGGGGGTGCTACGTTTTCCGGCGAAAAGTATCTTTTATTTCTTTCGGTTTCATTTTTATCAGAAAACTGAAAGTGGTCACGTGATTACATAAACTGTGCTGCTCTCTATTGACATTTTCCGTAACTGTTACGATGATCCTGATAGTTTTTAAAAAAACTTATTATACACGCATACCGCATAGTAGCTAGTGGAATATTTCACTGATGCTCTATATTTCCGCTCTAAAAGTATATGAAAAATGAAACTAATTGAATTAGTAGTTACATTAATGCAGTAAAAGTTCGTAATTATGTTGATTATGTCGCCAATTTATCAAAAGAAAACTACGAAATTTGTTTAAAGCAAATAATTTACTGGAAACCATATCAATCGAATGAAAAGTAGTTGGCAGAGTTAGCTTTTATGTTTGTTTTTGAATAATTTCGTGATTATTCTTTACGAAAGGTCTCGTAAAAACGAATCCTTCTTCGAAATCTTATATTGGCAACACCGAAACGAGCATTTTGTCTCATTTTATGGGGGGGGGGGGGGGGGGCAAAATTCTCAATTAATTAAAATATTATACGCTGTTTTTCTTTTTCGTTCAAGGAAATAATTGAAATTTGAATTTTTTGACAAGAAGAGTGTACTAGAAGTTAGTTATAACTTGCGGATTTGCGCACCTCTAACTTGTGTCGATTAGATGTAAAATCAGTGCACGGAGGAGCACATTTTACGCAATGAGTCATCAGTGCTAATGATGGGATAGTATGATGTGGATGGGATAGAATGGTGTCCGATTGCTAATGATGGGATAGTAAATAAATATTCTAACAAACAAATTAAGTTGATAACTTAATTTTGAAACGTTTGAAGATTGATTGTGAAAAGTTTGTGTGAAGGTAAAATGCTAGATTGAAATTTCTGAAAAAGAAGTTTATTTCTTTCTGCAAAACCCAAAATGTGATGCGCATTTTAATTTATTTTCTTTTTTTGGATAAAGGTTAAAGGATAAATGAATCCTCTCCTCCATGAAATTTGCAGCAACTGAACACTCCTTCTAGCTCATTGGGTTTGAAACATTCAAGCGACGTGTCTTTCATTTTTTTTTTCACTTCAATTTCTGATTTTGTTCTTCTATTCAACTTCAGTGAACGATATGATATATATTAGGATTTTATAGTAAGCTAAGGAAAGGAAAAGAACTTTATCTTTCTAGTGAAATAATTGTAGTCGTGCTGCCATCTGTTGATCAAATGAGTAACATTAATACGTTCCTAGTTCAGTGTCAGAAAAATTGACATGTTTTACTTTGATTTCTCTGTTTTGATTTGGATGGATTTCCGAGAAAATTTTGGTGAGGTGGGAACAGTATGGAAATTTGTTTCAACATCCATGCCTGCAACCAAAAAAAAAAAAAAAAAATGATTACAAACCAATAGTTGAGTGTTATTCTGTTATTTATTTTTGGACACTGATTTAAGGAAAAAGAGTCAAAATCCATCATGCACAAAATTTTCAGAAATTAAAAATTTAGATTTCCATAGCCCCACCATTAAATAGAGTTACACTTAAGGAAAGAGATCAGCGCATGATATTATAAATTGTCATTATGGCGAAAGCTGATGATTTTTCTGTCTGTAAGACCAAAAAAAAAAAAAAATCTCTGGGACGAAAAGCAATTTTATAAGTTAGTTAATAAGTCCAAAATTTTTTGTTTCAACTAAGTTACAGCGAAACCTCGATTTTATGTCCCTCAATTCTACGTTTCCCCCGCATTTTGCGTTTTTTCATCAGGTCCTAATTTTTCTGTATAATAATGTTAATTTAACCCGGATTTTACATTTGTTATTTATGAAATTTCCCGCATTTTGCGTTTTCCCCGGAAAGTTCAAAAAAAAAATGTTCTAAAATAAGAAATATGTTTTCTTTTGTACTTTTTTTGAAATGCTAATCCACATTGTGGAAAGTTATTTATGAAAACAAAAATGCATTCCACAGACTCCTGCTTTCTGCCTGATCAAAGTATTTCAATTCCGGAAGGTGCTGCATTCACTTAGAACTCAATGGCTAAAAAAAAAAAAAAAAAAAAAAAAAAAAAAAAAAAAACTCAAGAACGGACTATTCTTAAACTAAACGCCAGGATTAGCAACTAAATGTGTTAAAATGATCTTAAAATGGTGTGTATAACAATGTTCTTTTCGTAACATATAGATATTATACCTTTTGAAAGAGTCATCGTTACCACCTTTAAGCTTTTTCTATTGGATTTTTTTCTTTCTATTCCCGTACTGTACGTTTTTTAAAACCCATTCCCTTGAGAAACGTAAAATCGAGGTTTCACTCCATCTTAAAAATAGCTGTAATTTGTAGCGTAAATATGTAAAAGACCTTCATTCAAGCTCAGTTGTTAACATAAGAGGAATTTCATAAGATTGCATTGTTTTATTGAATGTGTAGAATGACTTCTCGGAGTTGTAACACATGGTGCTAAATATTTAAGATGAAAAATCAAACTTTGAATTTTCGCTGCCAGGATATTTAGTTTTTTTTTTTTTTTTTTGATTAACTATCGATTACAATTGGAAGACCTTTAGGCAAGAAATAGACAACTTCACTTTTTGCCGGTTTTGTGTTATTTAAAAAAAAAAAAAAAATCTACATTGAGAGTAGATTTAATATTTTTTTCCCCTCACAGTTATATTTTTGAAGTACAGTTCTGTGCGTTGGCGGAACACCCGGACCAACGAATTTTTTGCATCTTTCTTTCCGTCTGGGCTTTGACGCGTTATAATACCTCCGCGTGCCCGAGCAAAAAAAATATAAATTAATTAATTAATTTATCAATTAAATAAATAAATAAAATAAGAAATAAATAAAAAATAAATAAAGAAAGAAAGAAAAAGAAAGCTTAAAATAGAATAAAACAAATAAATCTTCATAAAATACAATATTCCAGATATGAGAGTTTGAGAAGTTGCTGCCTCCATTTCCATACCAAAGGCGAGCTAAGGAGAACATTTATAGGATGGTCGCTTCTCCATCTCCCCAAGGAAAAATAAATAAATAAATCAAAGTAAAAAAAAAATACAAAATCGAAAAATAAAATTAAGAAAAACACACACAACCCACAATGAAAAACAAAACAATAATAATCTGCTATTGTTTCTGTTATAAAGCACGTAGAAAATGACTATCACTGGACTATTTAACCACTTTAGTGGCGTATGGCCAATGCATCATTCGGAGTCCTCGAGTCTCCAGGAAAAAACATTTTACCAACTAGACCGTCTGACGTCAAATTCAATTGTCCATAACGTTACACTTCGACTCTTTCAATGAAATGCTGGAGTGAAGTTTAACTGTTTAAATTTAGTGGTTTTTGTTATTGCAACGTAATGAGGCAAATGATGAGCTGCACAAGATTGCTCAAACTATTGAGCATAGTGTTATGTGTTTGTTTTTCTTTAGTAAAAAATATTGCATAGTTTAGCTATGGATATTTTTTTTTCACATAGAACTTGTTTTAAAATTGCAATAGACCTGACACACGGTATAATAACAGTCAATTTATTTATTTTTGTTTACGAGTGTTCAGATTCAGTTTTCAGTGTTAAAGCACTGTATTATTGCATGCTGACGGGGAATTAAGAAGCTAGCAATTTGGAAACTATAGTAGTACCTCCTTTAAGGGACACCTCTGTTTAACAGACTTTTTCTAGTTCTAGTCTCTTTGAGTAGAGACCTCAATGCATTTGTTTCTCATTAAGGGACACTCTACTTAATGGACAGTCACAGAGAAAAACTACAAGAAAAAAAAAGTGTAAATGCATTAGAAATATCGAATTTATCAGAGTTCAAGGTTCCCTTTTTGTCAAAAATTAACTGATAAAAGTTTGTCTTGATATTAACAGGCAAATGCACAATTAAGTATTCTAAAATTCGGGCTGATGCCTACATTCATACTTTTTCCTCTCATCATTTTTTTTTTTTTTTTCAAATGGGCTAAGCCTCAACAGTCTGATGTTCAGTTCACTACTTATTTAGTTAATATCAGACACGTTTGATTTTGAATGTTTGATACAATTTCTAAGGTACACAAGGAGCAAAGTTAATGGTGCAAAGTGAACTAGTTCATTTCGTTTACTTATTCATTCATTAATTGAATCACTTTCGTATTCCTTCATTAATTGATTCATTTACATTTCTTCATTCATTGGCTCACTTATATTTTTTTTATTCGCTATTTTATTTACTGATTCATTTTATCTCATATATCAATACAATTCGCTATTTATATATTTGTTTATTATTTAATTATTTATTCATTTTTTACTTTTATTTATTTATTCATTTGATAAAAATTATTTTTAGCAATAAATTAAAATATATATATATATATATATATATATATATATATATATATATATATATATATATATATATATATATATATATATATATATATATATATATATATATATCATTACAAAAATATATTATTTTTACTTTGCTCCACGCAAAAGAACCCGAAAATCTTTCATTTCTTTTCTTTCTTTTTTTTTGAAGATGCAAACTCACTGTTAAAAATGAAAAATTATATTTCAATGCAAGTTTCATTAAGAATACATTGCTCTTTTGTTATCTACTGTTATTTTTAAAAAAAATTTCCAATTTGCCCATTGTGAAAAAGGTAAGTTATTATATTTGTCCCCGCATTCCCCAACTTTTGAAATTTAAAATAAGGACATTGATTCAAGCATGCCGCTTCAAGTAAAATCTTTCATCCATCCAGAAGAAAAAAAAGGAACATTTTACTTGTTTCAATTCCGCTTTTCTATAAAACAAATTGTAACGATAAAAAAACTATTTTTACGAAAATTAACGAATGCAAATTACATGTTAGAAAGTTTTATCTCATATATCATTTTGATTTTACCACCATCCATTTGTCGATAGGTGTGATGAATATTCAAACAATAATTGCCTTCCATTTCTGGATGTTCTCGTTTCTCGAACTGAGTCCGGTTTTGAAACTACAGTTTATCGCAAACCTCTTGCTGTTTCATTACCCCCACATAGATTATCGTCTCACCCTCCTAATCAAAAATATTCAGCTTTCAACACATTTGTTTATCGTGCAATGAATATTTGTTCTTCACCTGAGCTTCTTAATGCGGAACTCAACTATTTAAGAGCTGTGGCTGTTGATAGAGACTATCCGCCCACCTTAGTTGATTCCATTTATAAAATACTTTGCAAAAAATCTCAAAATATTGCTCTTAATAGAACTTTTAGCACTAAGAATTTAGTTGTTCTGCCTTTCTTCCCTGGTATTAGTTTTCAGGTTGCTAAGATTCTGAAGCGATTCCAATTCCAAGTGGTATTTTCTCCTATTAATAAACTTTCTTTCTCTTCTCTTAAAGATCCTATTCATCCTCTTAATTGTTGTGGGATCTATAAAATTGTTTGCAATTGCGGACTCGGATACATCGGACAGACCCGCCGTTCTTTGAAATTTCGGTTAAAAGAACATCAAAACTATGTGAGGAAACAACAGCTGAATAAATCCAGTATTGCCCAACACTGTTGGGAATCGAATCATTCTTTTGATTTTAACTCTTATCAAATTATCCAAAAATGCTCCAATTCGTTGGATCTTGATTTTTGGGAATCTTTCCACATCCTGAGGAACCGTTCTAATTTAGTCAATGATCTTACTGCAATTCCCTGTTTTTCTTCTGTGTGGACTCCTTTGTTAAAATTGGTTTAGTTTTTATATTATTTTTTATGTAAACGTCGTACATTTCTTACTTTTATTTATTTTTTCATTTTTTGCTTTCTTATTTCGTTTTGTGATTAACTAATTGCAATATGTTTATCCTTCACTTTGTTCTTAAATGCATTTCTCCATTTGATACATTGCTTTCATACATGTTTTTCCCGCTGGTAAATTTATTGCTAATTTATTCAGAGTGGTTTCATTTTTGGACTTTTTGCATTGTTTATGGGTTTTCTTGGAAAATTTATAACTTAACGGTTTTTTTCCTGATGGAATTATATAATAAATTTTGCCTCCAGGTGTCATTTTATCTTTTTTGTTTTTGTTTAATTTCTAGTTTTTGATATTTATACTATCTCCTGTTCCACCGTGTTGCTTTTCTCGGATGACTTTTCATCCAGAAGCTCACATTTCTTTGCATTGAAAAAGGTGTTCCTTGTAACACCGAAACACGTGTCTGCAATATTTTGCAATATTTGTGCTTTCTGACGTTGGATTACTGATTTTTTGAATTCAAACAATCATTCAGCTAAAATATATCAATTTTCAATGTTATAAAACGAATATATTCAATAGTTATAAAACGAATTTATTCTTTAAATTGAAAAGAATTAATGAGAAGATATTATGGATTAGAAGCAGCACATCTAGATTTAATTTTCTACATTAAATTTCTCAATTATATTGATTTAATTCTCGTTAATTACCTTTTAATAATAAAATAAATACATTCAAATTATGAAGTGGTCATCTCCTTTTAATTTGCAAAAATTTAATCATTTTAAACAACAGAGGGTTAAAAAAAACTCAACAAATCACAGGCGTTTAGTTTTCTAAAATGTATAACTGGAGAATTTGAAAGAAATAAGCTGGACCTGATTTGCAGCAGGTAATTTGGACAACGTGCTTGGAAACTTGTTGGAAGGTTCTTGAATTAAATGTTGTGTATTTAAAATTTGAAAATTATCTGCTAATTTCAAACTTCTTTAAATTCTTGCTTTTCGTTGAAGAGAATTGACTTATTCTTAATAATTAGTGGTGATGTCACATCTTTGAATATAATTGAAATTTCTGTGTCTGTGACCATTATTTCGCTTTTCTGTTGGATGAAGAAATTAAGTTGCGAAGGGTCCTAATTAGAAACTATGCTATAGACCTACTTCAATAAAACAGGGCTTGTCAACATGGATATTTTTTCAGAGAGCATAGAAAATACTGAACGCTTTTTAAAATTGTTTTGAGTCCTGATAAAGAAAATAATCCCCTGTGGGCCGTGGCGGCTCGTGGGAGGGGCCAGAGGGGGCCGGGCCTCCTCACTTTTTTTCAGACAATAATTTATAACATTTTATTTATTTTCCTTTTTTTTCGTGCGTATGTGCTTGAAATTTATAAAAAAGTATTCTACCGTATTTTCCTGCGTATAATCCGCGGATTATCTGTTAAAAAAGTGTTAAAAAGTTATCTGTATTTATTACCTCAACATCAACGCATTGAACTTCAATATATACAGCTGGTTTCGCCGAGACCGTTACCTTGCCTGCATGTTGTTTATTTTACACAGCTTGAATATTCTTCTTACGCGATTCAGGCTGTGTAAAATAAACAACATATACCGTAAAAGAAGCCTTCATTTGCACAAGAATAGCCTTTGCTCTTTTCTTGACTTTGTCTTCAAGTAACGAGCGTACTATAATGACAATTTAGAAAAGAAATCATTATTTTTTACATCAGTTTTGAAAAAAAACCTTAAAAGGTATTGTTTCACGTTTTTAATTTAGTTGCTAAATTTTATGTAAAATCAAAGCTTCTCCAGTACCCCTTCCCGTAAAAATCTTTAAAGTTTGTCTACAATTGCGTTTTTGGAACTGCAATTTCGAAAAATTGAAGGGGGAGGAGGAATTAATTTCTATTTATTTTCAAAAAAAGAAGGAAAAAAAAACGATCGGGGAGAGTTCCGATGCTCCATCCCTTATGGCCTATAACCGCGTTTTAAGGCTTCAATTTCTACAAATTTCCACAGAGTCCCCTGTATCGTTCTTTCCCCTAACATTACCAAAGACTGTCTAAAATTGCGTTTTTAAAACTACAAGTTTCAAAATTGAGAGAATAGAGGAGCAAATCAAATGAATCAAATGATGAGATTTTTTCTTTATTGTGCTCCCCCGCCCCCATAAAAAGTATTTTCTAGTTCCGCTATTGTGTGTTGTGTTGTATGTACGTGTGTGCATATTTGTATCGTTACAAGATTTTTTTTTCCTTCGATTCAAAAAATGTCTTCCCATTGTTACACAGAAATTATTACTTCTTTTAAGTTACTGCTCATGTAGTATGTAATTTGGACTTGCTTAAAATAAAATTAATTTTACTCATTCAAAATAATCAGATATTAAAAGACTAAAAATAATATTTGTATTAAATATATTAGATTAATATTGCTTTTTAAAATTTATTTATTTTGAACAGAAAGGTGGTGAAAGTGGTCCCCCCTTCCCTCCTCCTCGGAAATCCGCTCTTGCAGCCCCCTACTGGTGCTGCAAGGGAAGCGTGCTGCAGCGCCGGAAAGCGTTCTGGACATAAATGTGAGATTAATAACATTCGTGATGTATTTGTAGCTTTTCCCTATCTGATTAAACAAATTTTATTTTTGAAAGTCAGGGGGTGAGAGTGCACCACCCTGCCAGCAATCATGGATATAAACATGATACTATTAATATCTTTCGTGATTTACTTAGTAGCTTAAGTATTTTATAGTTTATCCTGTGTTTAAATTGAATTTCATTTTATTCATTTACCACAAATAATTATTTTAAGAAAGAATAATTGTTTTAAGAAAGTTTATATAAAAAATATTTTTTTTACAAAAATCTTTTTTTCTTCAAAAATCAGGGGGGGGGGGGGGGAATCGAGTGCACCCATGATCTGGCCCCCTCACTTTTTAAAGACACGAGCCGCCATTGCCTGTGTGTCTAATTATCCATCTCAAAGAAGACCTGATATTAAAAGCGATAGTAAAATCAATCAAAATAAAGTATGATACAAAATAATGTTCTCTAATTAGAGAAAAATAAATTATAGCATAGGAAGAAAAATAAAACACCGTTGAGGGGGACACAAAGGTTGACGAAGATGTAGATGAGACGTAAAACTTTTGATTGGGCAAAGAAAATGGCAGTTTGGCCCACAGTAAAGGCGGAAGTCATTTTCTTCTTTTTTAGATGGCCATGATTTTTCTTCCTCTTTAAATGCAGTATATATCTCCTTTATAAAAAATACCTAAGAGTGGGAAAATTTAAAATAAAAGGGTAAAAAATGCGTAAAATAAATTTATTAATTATTTAATAGCTTATTAACTTTTTAAAAAGTTTCAACAACACGAATGTAAACTTGATAACAAAGAGTCTTGCAGAGTCTCTGAAAACAAATCCAGTTGGTCATGGCTGCAGAAGAAAAATGATATTCTGCGATGAAAACAAAATAAAGCTTTCATTTGCAGTCTGCGAAAAAAAAGCACATTTGATCTGGAAAGGAATATGGAGAAATATATTTGATAGATACTCAAGAGCGGATGTTGACTTTGCTCGCATTGCATCAAACCAACATCATGTATAAGTGATAGATTTTTATTGCCTGACAAAGAGAAAAAAAGAAGAATTTGATGAATGTATGAATCGACAAGAGGAGCAGAAAATAGTAATATCAAAACCAGATGAAGAATTAAAATTTTGGACGACAAAACGCAAGGTCGTCAGCGAAGGATGCAGAACCCTTTGACTCCTTCTCTAAAGTGATCACTGATTTCAGACAATATTTCAAATCTCCTCCCTGAGTTCAATGTCAAAATAAGAACACCTAGTGCTGCAGTTAACATTAGTGTGCCGTCATAAACCGTTTGTTTGCAGTCTATCACGAAGCCGTTAAAAATAAAAATGAAAAGGATTAAACACGGGCTATAAATTAATCCCAAGTTCGAAGGGATGACCGAAGATCTGCTAGGCCGTTCAACCTGAAACTGAGTCTCGCCTGGAGCACTGCCGGAATCGAAACCAGTTTTCCGTAAGATGAAAAGAAACTATCTGTCTACAAGAGGTACTCAAGCGGAATTCTTCCCAAACAGCTGATGAGGATGAGCTTTCAGTCTTGCAAATGTCAGCCACCAACGAGGTTGAGTGTATCTTCAATGGTAGTTTGGTTCTGAAACGGCATGGCGTGAATGTCAGAGGAAGATTCCTTTGGGTTTTGTGTTGAAAGAGTATTGATTTTTTAATGGCTGGAACCATGATAGTTTTAACGAAATTGATCATTGGCATTGTTGTGCTAAGTTGCCACATTGGAGTTAATTTGCAAGTTAAAGGAGATGAAGGTATTTATTTGTTTTAATTGTTCAAGGAGTCTTTTAAACCTTTAAGGACAATTATGGGGCATATATGGGGTTCAAATTTATTTTATAAAATATAAATAATATAACTATAAAATTATTAATAAATTTTATTTTTTCATGCTACTGAGATATTAGAAACTTAATATTAGGGGGAAAAAAGATGAAGACTTTATTATTTGAAAAATGTACTCCTTATATTATTATTAATATTATTTTTACAATTATTTTTGATAACACCGCAAACTTCAAATAATTTACTTCAGAGTTCATTGTCATCAAAGGGTTAAACTGTTGATGTTATCATTAAGAATTCTGGTTTCTCCATCACTCATGTACTAAATATTTGTTTTGAAAATCAATTAATTGTCAATCATTTTCATTTTAAACAACATTTCTTTTAGAATATTTAAGCTATTATTGTTGTAAAACGCCATTTAATTATCTTAATCAGAGATTGATAAAATCTTGCAATAAATACAACATGAAACATCATAATATTAATGAGTGTTTTTGTTCGCTAGCTTTAATAATTAATCAAATATAATGCCTAAATTGACTGAGTAATGTGTATTTTACTATTTTAGAAAAATCATCTTTTATGAATGTGAAAATTTTTGAATTATACATCAGTTTTCTTGAATTTGAAATAGAATTGACGAAACTAAAATCTTTTACAATGAAAGTGAATGGTAAATATTTATTTTCTCCCTGACTTGATTTGTCACTCATATAATTCTGCAAATAACAAGGAATAAATTTATAAATTAAATAGCATGTCGCCTCAGAGCAACAGTGAGGCATCTAATCCCAGTAATAACACTAAGATATCCTACTGTTGCTTTGAGGCGACGATATGTGTATTTCGGAGTTAACAAAAATACCTTGTCGCGATACTTTTATTTTGAAATAGTTGCTTTTTTTTCCAGGGAAAAGGATTTCTCGTAGCTCTGAAACACGTTTCAGATTTTTTTTTTTTTTGTACCTTATTTCCTTTGAAAGATTCTTTTTTGATTCAACTCCACAGTTAGTTGACTAATTTGAATTGAAAATTTTCAGTGGTGCTTTATTCTGTAATCTTATCAAATCATGAAAACTGAAAAACTTTAGTGCTGTTTCATTTTGCACTCTATAGGTAATGTGGATTGTGTGAGAACTCACTGAAATCGATTTAAAAAAAGAAAAAATCGTAATTTGTTACGAGTTCTGATTTTATAACGGGAAGCCATCAGCAATATAAATTTAGAGCCAAACTGGAGTACAAAAATAAAAGCTGAAAGAATTTAGAGCCCCATTGAAACTAGTATACCGAAAATTATACTTTTGAATAAAATTACGTGCCTTGTAAAAGTTTTACTACCTTCATGAAATTTAAGTAATAAAACATCCTTTTATTCTTTTGAAAGGTAACCAACAACCATGCAATAACTATTAAGCAAACATCTTTCATTCTGTGCAGACTTTTAGATGCATTCTTTTTGTTGGAAGTGAAATAATAATTTCAGAGCTTTAAGGGCCGCCGAGAGCCAAGACGGGCCTCTTGTCAGTTTAATCACCGAGCCTCCATCCCCCCATAAAACATATAAATTTAAACTACTCCGATTCCGATCCTGGCTCCACCGAGAACGGAGCCACTATAGTTTGTTTTGTTGGAAAAAATTTATATCTAATACAAAAATCAATCTTATAAATTTTTTATACATGAATTCCTTTCGTTCTTATAACACAACGTAAAAAACTTCGCTATTTTTTCGCTGTTCGTTACTTTATTGTACATTTTAAGTGGATTTTTGGATACTGGCTTCGAATTTAAATACGGAAGGTAAATTGCTTTAAAGTTGACACCGGAAAAAAAAATTCTTAAAGCTGACATATTTAAAGAAAACAAATATTAAAGGCATTTCCAATTTTTAAAAATAATTTAGAATGAGTTTTTTTTATTCTAAGTGCTTTAAATATCCGTTTTGTTTAAAGATAGCCGCAGGAACTGTTTTTCGGATATCATCTTTCATACACTTTATTTAAATTCAATTTTTATCACACATTCTCTGTTTAATTCTTTGAGAGACTGCAAAAGGGTCATAATGTGACCTAATATTAATTTGTATCAATGTCATTATTGTTAGTAGTTCGTAATAGCATAATCACCGCACTAAACTCAGGGGTGCCCACCTAGGGGGGGGGGGGTCATGGCGCAGATTGCGGCATTGAAATTTTTAGGGGGGTTGTTTTGAGGGGTATTTTCACTGTTTTTAGGGGTGCTCTTTCTTTTTTGGGGGGAGGGCGGTGCGCCCCCTCTTAGGAGGGGCACCCTTGCTAAACTGGAAAAGAGTGGAGTATAGCTTTATTTCTGGCAGTTCAATAATAGTATTGTTAGGAAAGAGCAGCTATTTCTTAACTACATATTTTGCTGATAAGGAACACTTGACAAATTAGGGTTACGAAAACTAATGGGAATGTCTTAAAAATTGATATTTCTTAAGCACTAATCATACCATATTACAATATACGCGACGTTTGCATGCATTACCCACAAAGGTTTCGTTTACATACGTTTTGCTACAGCAGCTGTAAAAGAATGGTTAGCATCTGGAAATTATAAATATGACTTAGCAGTTTCCAGCAAAACTTCAGAATCCGAACCTTTTGCTTGCTTCAAATTAATTTCATTCCCTAAAAGTAAATATGAATTTTTATTTTCTATTTAAATTAACCATCACGAATTTTGAAAGGCGTTTAATCATAAATGCTTTCTCAAGTAATTTTCAGGAAATATCATTTGGGTTTAAGTCTCGTTCGAGTATTTCTGATTGAAAAAAATTGAGTAAATAAACATTTTTATGTCGATCCTTAGTATCTAGACCTTAGCAAACCTAGAAGCCTTAGCAATCTAGAGTAGTTAGAAATGCAGTAAAATAATTACACATATTATCCAAATGAAACAGTGTGGAATTTTGACTTTCAAGAAGTAATATAATATAGGACGAAATCGTGACACCAAGAGGTTAAGCGACCTTTAAATCTTGAAAACTTTTGTTTTTTGAAAATAATATATAATCTTCTCAACATATGTTTGGACAAATTGAAAACAAATTCCTTTAAAAACATCTCATTATTTGCAAATATATGACTCAAAACATAAAATTTACTTTGTTGAACAATGTATGAACATTTTATTTCAAAGTGACTTTTTATCAGCTCTCCCTATATTAAAATAATGTATTTAATGTCATTTCAAGTATTCACGGGATACCATGAAATTCCGTATACATATTTAATCTTTCAAATAAATAAATAAAAATATATTAACAATACGTTAGAAAAAAAGAGGAAAAATAACTTTGTTTTTAGACAGGAGAAAATTTTAATTAAAATAATCCAAAATGCAAAAATAAAACCAGACAAAAAATTCCATTGTATAATAATTATGAAATTGCTAAAAATACTACAAAAAATTACAAATAATACTAAAGATAATATAATGTTTAAACTTTCTGTTTAAGAAAATAAATTAAGTACTTAAGTAAATATTTTTATTAAGTTAAAAATTTCTGCCTAAGATATGTACACATTTATCATGTCTAGATAGTTTCTGAGCACTTGATAGTTCTACAGTGAAGCTTTGAATATCACTTCCAGTCTGAATAAAATTATATAATTATCACTGTCATACAGTTTTAATACTTTTTAGGTATTTCTAAATTTTTCAACATTTTCTGCTAAACAAGTATTAGCAGAATTTAGATCCACCTGCAAAATTTTTATTTGTTTCATTCAGTTTTCTTTATTTCTTCCCACACAAGTTTTAATTTTACTTTTTTCTATTTCTTCTTGTTCCACTTCATCAAATGGCTTTTCCTTTTCCTAGGACTTTTTCCAAGCTGAGTAACTTTTTGCAGCTTAACAGAAGAGTTTTAATATTATAGGAACAGAGACATTGCCTACTTGATATTTATAGCACCTTAGCAGCGCTGCCCGGCGTTACACTCTCTACCTAGAAAAAAAAAGTGTTGTCAAGTGAGGCATGTGCAACAATCAGATTTAAATACAGGGGAAAAAAATACAGGAAAAAATCGTGTAAAATTTCCCTTCAGCGTATAGAAAAGAGAAATTTTACGACTCAAAGTTTATTATTATTTTTTTAAATTTCAACCCTTCCTGCCCCTATGTTAATTCCTGAACGGCAAAGGACTTCCGTGCCAAACTTGGCAAAGATCCGACATAAACTAGTTTCGTCTAAAGGACATGCACACACATCCACATATACATCAGTTTTTTTACATATAATATATATTTATTTATTTATTATTATTACTTTTTTTTTCCAAAATATAATCCTTGCCAGTTATTCATTTTTACTTCAACGGAGTATCATTAAACTAGGTTAAGCTGCGACTTGCTAAAAGTTTTTGAGTTTATAATTTTGTCGGGCAATGTTTTTAAATATTTTTCAATACTTTGAAATTAAAGCATTTAACAATATAGCAACATTAATTCATGATATGGCAGTAAATTAACTCATCCGTACAAAACTTGACTGTAACCCAGGATTTTTTACCTTTGAGTTTATACTTTTGTCCAAGTTTTACGTAATTGTAAAATAGCAAAGATACACATATTTTAATTAAGTCATTTTTTTTTAAATTTCATTAATAAGGTATATTGAATTCAGAAAAATTTTCCTCATTAATTATCTTTGTTTTAATTAAAAAAAAAGGTTTAACTGAGTTAATTACGATTAAAACAAAATCAAAAATTTTTGATTCTATGATTTTGTTCGTACACTGTTATAACCAGGAGTTTCAGATGAGTGGATGTATTTCCCCCTAAGGTGAAAGCATGGTTGCCAAGGGTGCCATGCTGGCCAGGAAATAGAGCAGGTTTGCCAAAAGAGCAGACAATCGCAGACGGGGTGCCAAATCAGCAGAAAATCTTAGACAGGGGTGCAAAAGCAGCAAGCAATCGCAGAATGACTTGCTGCCGCATGCTTTTCCGGTATACATTCAACATTCAATCACTTCAATATGGCAGACGAATGATAGGTTGCACCTATGCGTGGCCTTCTATGTCTTTCACATTGAATGAAGTACACTATTGGATTAAAACTCAACTTTTCTAGGATTGATTTAAAAAAAAAAAGAATAAGTAAGTACAGCTTTTGATCACTTTGTAGCTTTTAGGGCTTTCAAACATAGTTAAAAGTACGTTTGCTGCTTTTCAGTTACCGTTACTGTTGTTAAGTTTCAGTTTACCGTTACTGTTGTGAAATTTCTATCATTCAAAACGCTACTAAATAAAAAAATACCTATCATTATTTTCTTGAGTACTCGATAAGCAACATTTAATTACCAAAATAATAACCGCAATAAGATTATCAAAGTGAGAACCTAAATAAAAATTATTCTTGTGCTTCGTAGATTACAAGAAAACAGCAAGCAAAAAAAATAAAAAAGAAATCTCTCTCCGTCTAGCTTTCTTTCTTTCTTTCTTTTTTTTTTTTGCTTTTTCATTCAAGTGTTTGAATCATTTCCTGTTAGCGGTTAATATTTCGATAGCGTTAGGAATTTCTTCAGGCTTTTAAACTGTCGAAAAACTTCATGTGCATTTTATTTTATTGTTACTCTTGATTGAAATTTTGAACGTTTGTGAAACGATTTTGTTTTTCCGTAGCTTTAATATCCCAGAATATTTTTGGCTCTTCATGTAAATAATTCATAAGTACCTCTACACTTTACTTTGGGGTAAACTGGGTAGATATTTATTGCTTTATTCATTTTTAATATATTACTTTGTAAAAAAAAAAAAAAAAACTCATCAGTACGCTGAAGTTTTTAACGGCCCGAGAGTTGTTATTATTGTTATAATTATTTATTTTATTTATTTTTAAGAAAATGATAAAAATTTCACAGGTCCGCAATGTTTTTCATTTGCTTTCACCGGCCCGTGAGTCAAAAGAGGTTGATAAACACTGAATTAGAGCACGATCAGATGAACTAAAGCAATGAGCATTTCTTAACTTGTTGAAAACTCTGAAATGTGATCAAATACTGTAATTACAAATTTTAATCTTTTCCAGTACTGAATTCAATGTAAAAAATATCCAAAATGTGGAATATCATGAATCAAAACTATATAAAAAAAAAAAAAAAAAAAAAAAAAAAAAAAAACCTACACATCTGTATTCGAAAACGCACACAATACCGGGGGGGGGGGGGAGCGGGAGGAGGATCTAATGTAGAAATCAGTAAGGGTGCCATTTCTCTCTCCGTAGATTCCTTCTTTTCATCCCCGCTGCCAATTTTTTAAAAGGTGCCTATTTTTCACCCTAGTTAGAGGTGCCATTTCGGCTTCGTATTGAGTGCCGCTGGTGAACAAGCGTTTCACAAAGGTGCCGAATGCAACCTGTAAATTTAACAGTGTATCTATTCTCACAACGCACTTATTACAGTTACTGTCGTTCAAATGTCAAGTTTCCCAAAACTTGCTGGCACTAAAATATTTCAGTTTTCTTTTATTTGACTATGATAATAATTTGCTTCATTCCAAAGTTGTGACATGAAGATTGTTTATGAAATAAAACATTGGAGGGGGGGAGGGAAAGGAGCACATGACAATGCTTTCACATGCTCTCCCTCATGACAAAAAATTTCTGCAGAGCGTTAATGTGAATTCATAAAGAATTTTAGCATAGTTTGCGCTAAACTTCATCTTTGAGGTTCCAATTGTTCGAGTTTTACTGATGCATTTTACCTTGACCTAATCCAAAAGACGAACTCCAAGAGTGACAAATCACATGGTCTTGACCTCTTGACAATCGATTCACATCATTATTGCAAAACTTCCGGTAAACGTTACACAATTTTCAAAATGACTTTTTCCAACTTCTATGTGTTGTTCGCTTTTGTACTTTACCCTCAGTAGCGGATTAAAATCTCAACTGGGCTAGTGTACCCCGAATAAATGGTGGCGAATTAAAAATGTCAGCTCATTTTCGAATATACTTGTAAAAATAAACTCTGTTATAGCAAATATTTCAGTAAATTTTCGAAACTTTATGCTTTCAGATACCCGTCTATTCAAGTGGTTTTACTTGAAAGTTGTTATTGATGAAATTAAGGAGTCTTTTCTAATCAAGATATTGATTAAGTTTGTCGATAATTAAAGTTAAACTTTATATTTAAAAAAAAATCATTGGAAAAAAAAAACGGATCCTGTTTCAATGAAATTATTAAAGTAATTTGTCTTAAGTCAAAGTTTTCTGGCATTCAGGTCAGTGGTTATGCTTTAAATGAAATGACGGTTGGAAAAATTATATGATTTCTGACAAAAAATATACAAGTTGTCCGAAAAGTCCCTGAAACATGTTCATAGAAGAGCAACAAATTGTATGAATATACGGTTTGCAGAAGAATACTTCACAGGTTCATAAATTGTTTTTATGACGTTGTAAAAAAAAAAAAACCCTTCTAAATTTGGTTTTAAGGTTGCACTGTACCATCACAATAAGAAAAACAAACGTAATGTGCGGTGTTAAATCATTTTATTAAACAGAAAACAATATCTTTCAGTACTAGGGTTAAATGTGTGCACCGTTTGTTGATCAAACCACATCTAAACGGTACTCAAGTTCATCCCATGTTCCATCCGGCATGGACTGCGGACACAGTTAAGCCTACTTGAGTAATTCACATTTTTAGATCTTCAATACACAATTTGACACAAAAAAAAAACCATGAACCTGTGGAATATTACGGCGGAAACCAAATATTCATACGAGAATTTGTAGCTCTTCTATGAATTTTTAAAGTCTCAAGGACTTTTCGGACACCCTGTATAATTCTTCTATAATGAGATTTATTCCAGCTACAGTTTGTTCATTCTGTCTGAAAATCGCAATTGAAGAAATAACTTCCCCAAAGAAACATGATGCAAGTTGTAGACAATTGGAAAAAAAAAGCAAACCGTTTACTCTTACAAAATTAGCAATGTGATGTATAAAAACATAATATTGACGAACAAAATGCTCAATTTACTTTAATATCACTCATGTAGAAATAATGTTTCTGATAACGATCCTTCCGCAGCAAAAGAACAACTTAATAACAAGAAATAAAGACTGAAAATACATGTGTGAATCTGAGTCGGAAGAAATCGAGCAGATCTTCGATTTCTTCCTGTTCACCTTCTTATTTCCGAGAGGAGAGTGGTTCTTTTTTTAAAGACTGTAGTCTTCATAGTTGATCGCGTGTCAATTTCCGTCTTGGTCATGAGTGACCGAGTCACATATCAACATAAAAAAGCAGCAGAAAATGACTGACCTTTGTTCCACCTATTGTCCTTTGAGCTCTCGTGGAAACTTTGAGCCAGGAAGAGAAGTATACCACTTGTGGTTAATTGGAGAAAATAGTCCTACACTAAATCAATGACCAACCATTCTTCAAAAAGTAGAGCAACAATAGTAGACCCACACATACACTAGCATATATATATATATATATATATATATATATATATATATATATATATATATATATAATATGGGAATGTGAAGCAAAGTGAAATGGTGAAATATTTACTTTGCTTATAGCACCACCTATCTGGCAATATTTTAACAATGAAATAATACATGTAGTCTATTCAGTCAGAAAGTACTTACCTTTGACAATCGAAGCATATGATAATACAAGCAGTTTAAATAAATTGATACTCAAATTGTTATATTTTGCTGTAAGTCAAAAATTATTTTTGTTATTTATCAAATGCTAAAGTTTTTGTTGTTAACATTTTATATATTAATTGAGACCTACCAATATTCGGGGTATTATTTATTTAGTTAATATTAACCTTATTTGTACTTAAAATATTTGCACAATCAGTCAAGTGCCTGCGGGGCAAAATGAAATAGTTTATTTCGTTTACTCATTTACTAAACCTCTTACTTATTCATTTATTAACTAATTTATTTACATTCTATTTAATAATTCACTTATGTATTCATTTATTCACTTATTTATTCACTTTTTTTCCTTATTCATTATTACTATAGCCACTCATTTATTTTCAGTCATATGTTAATTAATTAATTTATTTATTAGTTTATAGTTTCATTATTTTACATTCATTCATTCACTCTTTTATTTACTCATTCATTTGAGCAAAAATATTTTTCAACAATCGAATTGAAAATATTTCATTTGAAAAATGTTTCAGTTTTCACTTTGCCCCATACAAATAAAAGTAAATTTCCCCCTTTTTTCTGAAGATACAAATTTAGTACCACAAGTAATAAATAATTTTTCAATGTAAGTTCTCTTATAAAATACAAAGTTCTTTCTTTAAGTACATACTATAATTTTCAAAACAAATTTCCAGTTTGTTCACTTTGAAAAAGCTAAGCCATCTTTACTATTTCACTTTGCCCCACATTCCCCTGTACAGTGTTCAGCACTAGCTAACTAAAGTATTTAAACTATATTTTCCCAAATTGACTAGTCTAAACCACTTTCATGTTCACGACCACTACTTCAGAAATGTTTAGGTTGAAGCATTTATTTATGTAAAATTGAAGTTTAATTTTGATTCGTTATTGCAGCCTTATCAAGCATAGTTAATAAAGTATCATTCATAAAATTGCATAAACATGCTTTAAAAATTCATATTTTCTGCAGATAGGTCGTCGACAATCACTTATTAAACGTAAGAGTAGTAAATTTTTGATCTTGAGCATAAGAGCTATTGTTAACGCCTTAGGAAAATCAAATTATGTCAGTTTTGTTGCCAAAATATAAGCGTTAGGAAAAAAATGGATTTAAGTTTTATAAAATTGTTCCGATCAAGTCCAATTGATTTCGCGCGCATCCAGTTTTCGAAGATCAAGAAGTGCATAAAATATGAGTGATGATAATAATAATAATGAGCTAATGAATATAGTACCAACTAATGATATCAATAATAAAAATAATCTTATTCCCGTAGGTGTCTTAAAAATTGTTTTTAATAAGAAAAAAAAAAGAATAAAAAAATTAAAAAAATAATAATTTGAATTTTGGCATCTGGAATTCAAATTATGTTTTTCGCAAACACAAGTGGGTATGTAGGCGTGTGTGTAGGGGGTATGTGTATGTGTGTGTAGGCATGTGTGTTTGTGTCTGTTACACGCATGAATGTGTGGGTAGTTGCGTGTATGTTTTTGTCAGTGTGTATATGTAGGTGTCCGTATGTGTGCATGTGTGTGTTTGTGTGTGTATGTGTGTGTAGTTTTGTATGTATGCGCGTGTGTGTAGGACATGGATGCAACCTGGAGACGGCTTCTACTATAGGAGCAGCATCAAGAGGTCCGGTCGACGGTGATGGTGCGCAGGGTGGCGGTGAGAAAATAAAATGATAGGACGCCAAAAACAGTCAAATGAAAGCAATAAGCAATCGTGATTGCTCAAAAAAAAGTAAAGTAACCTAAACTAATGATTATTAAAAAGTCTAAATTATTTACTAAAAAGAAAAACAAACATACCATGGGTACCTTAAAAATTACTTTCAGTCTGAAAAATTGCCTAAACTTTCAAATCACAAATTACTCTCCAATTCTTAAACATACAAGTAACATTTTGTGATAAGCCCCTTTAGTGGTATAAAAATGTTAAAATGGTCTTAAAAAAGAGCAAAAGGGGACCAGTTCCTGCGTTGCACAAACCCTATTTAAAGAAACCTAAATATAGGAAGCCTACCACACTGGATTTTCTGTATCTCCTTCCAAATTCTCATCGAAAGATCGAAACCATTATTATCTTGCATTTGACAAAGTGACCCTACTGTTGTCCTGATTTTGGACTACTTGCACTTAGCGAGAGCTTTAAAGAGTTTTTTGAATAAAATGAATGTTTCTCCTGAAGGCCTTGTATGTAGAATTTCTAGATAGCAATTTCGGAAGAACGATTTAATGACCTAGTTGTTTAAAACATTCATAAAAACATTGATGTATATGAAGAGAAGGTTTGAAGTTTTTGAACAATCTCGCAAAAAAACACCACTAGAAATGAGTATCAGACAAAAATAATGTCAATAATATTTTGTGCTTTTTCCCAATTCCCCCTCCCGTTTCTCCGTTTTAAAATCATGGTGATAGTAACACGAATTATTATTTATTTTTAAGCAAGTGATATTAATGGATACATTACTAAGCCGTAGCAACTGTTAGGTTAAATGAATTGAATAATATTTTTGTAATAAAGGAATTATAAAGAAAGCAATAATTTTCGATTTTGAAAACCTCTCCCAAAAATGATTTTTGGCTGCGCCACTGCCAGAAAATACTTTGTTCAAAAGAATGCAATATTAATTTACTCATTATTCCTGTTATACTAAGAGTAATGTTTTCTAGTGCAGAGCAGTCATTTATTAAAGGTGTTGTAGTGTGTAATTAGCAGTTAATTAGCTTAACAACCCGTTACGGATCAGCAGACACATCCATTGGTGTCTGACAAGTTTAATGCAATTAGTTTTTTTTCGTTCATAAATAAACAATGGAGTCATGTTTTAACCAAAAAAAAAAAGAAGATTCCCATTATTTTCAAATAGTTTTCAAAATACTTTTGGGAAGCCAATATCTTACAACTTGATGGATCAATTCTCTCTTGTCCACAAAAGACGATATATCAACGCTGATGCTCTACAATTAATTTACTCCTCCACAGTTGGTAAAGGAACTCTAAAATTTAGACACACGGAAGTAGTAATAAATACTCCATAAATAGAAAACAAAATGTGCAATAATGGTACATTTGACTGTAGTTATTAATTGCTCATTGGTACACAATGGATATCCAGTGAAAATATTGCATCTGCCCCTTACGGAGTGTTCCAAATGATTGGCAGTTGCTAGGGATCACAATTATCCTACAGACCATCCAACCACAAATTACCTAGTGAGAAATAAAGCATAAAATGTGCGTACAAGCATAAAATAACAAACCATAAAATATGCTGCGTTTGTTTCCATGAATTTAAGTTGCATGTTTGTTGAGGTAGATTTTCTTCACTGATTAGTATACATTAGGAAAATTTAAGGGCACCCTGTATATAAAATGAAATAAGGATTGATGGAAATGCAAGTCAACTGAGTGGCTAGACACTCGGCTGAAATTCTTATCAAATATCCAACATCGTGTGCCCATCCAACACTGTAAAAAAAAAGTTTAACCTTACTCCGTACAAGCGGTGGCAGCTTAGCTGCCTCCATAGCAATGGAGTAACTTAACTGATAAAACTAGTGTAACGCTCATACGTTACACCAGTTTTATTAGTTAAGTTACTTCATTTGCTATGGAGGAAGCTAACCGCCAGAATAAGGCTACACAAAGTGCAAAATGCTGCCACGGTATTTACGGAATAAGGTTACACTTTTTTTTTTACAGTGAAAGAGACACCCGTCAGCTTCCCTAATTAAGTTATTAATTATTTGATATTTTCAATATTTTTATAATTGGTTTCAAACTGCATTGAAGAATTATATTTAACCCCTACAACCACTGAATTCTCATATTTAAGTGGGTAATTTTTCATAGGAATATATATATATATATATATATATTAAAAGCTAGATGTAAAACTTACTCAAAATCGTATCATTCACTTAGCAACAACCGTGAATATATCATTAAAGCCTTACCGAAAATAAATAATAATATTATCATAGAAAGCTTAGTAAATACTTTAACTCTATTTTGAGCTCCTACTCCTATTCAAGAATTAATAGCTTCTCTATTATCTCATTAGGTTCAAAATACTTTGAAGCAGTATACTGAGTACTAATGAAAGGAAATTTGTTTTTTTCTGTTTTTGATGACGTCTGCCTTCAGCTCGGTTATTCATTATTCTTGACTGAGGAGTTCTAACAAGAACGAAACTGCAGTCTCAGGATGTACAAGCATACACCAGGCTGTCTGGTATATTGCATGTACATGCAATTGACTTTCGTTAAAATGGACGTCTCTACAACTAGCAATTGAGCTCAAAATTATAGTCGGTATAGTCCGCGTTAATTCAGACAGGGGGGTTACTTTCATAATTTCGGAAGTTTTTTAATTTAGCATGTGTTAAAATTCATCAAAAAAAAGTAAGTTACAGGCATATATATACTTTACCCCTAAAAATTCATTTCCCGAGATGCAGCCTGCGAAGCATGGTAACCTGAGCGTCATTTCTCATTTGCGATTTTCGGCAAAATTTTAAAATGGTTTTGTCTACTTCACAACATTTTGTCGCGGCTTTTTTTTTATTTTAAAGATAAATAATATATTTTTAAAACGCTATGTCCTATTTGGAAAAATGCGTTTAATTTTTCTTGATACAGCGTTTTGTAAAAAAAAAAAAAAAAGTAACTAATTTGTGAATTTTTTTCAAACACGCCTATTTAAAAAAAATGTTTTCAGCTTTTTTTAAACAGTTGATTAATATCATTAAGTATTACACTTCCTGAAAACAGGAGCTTCCACTTTTGAGCTCAACAGGGTTAAGAGGTATTTGTAAAAAATCAGTATTTTTCTCCCAGGAACTGTGTACATGTAGATAGACTTAAAAATTCAAAACATTATTTAGTAATAAGTGGCGTGTAGACACTTTTAATTCAGCTAGAGAGTCACAACTTCGTTTCAATACCCACTTTATCCAAGAATTTAATTTTTATGAAAATCAGAAGGCAAACGTTTGGCACTACACTAGAAAGTCGCCTGCGGAGAAAAGAATCGGTCGGCGAATGATTGCCTTCTTATCAAAATAAAAAATAAAGATTTTGGCTGAAGCTCTTGAATAGAACCGATGCCTGAACTGACATGGAAATTTGACTACTTTATGTTATTTTAAAGCGGTACATTAATATCCGTTAGAAACGAAACTAAGCAAAGAACTCGAAAATAAATTTTAGTAGTCGATTTACTATAGTTTAAAGAAAACGATCAGTCAATTCCATCATATCAACTCCATCTAGTGCTATTACTCTGCAAAAGGTCAATGAACTCAAAAAACTAGTCACATTTGTTTCTAATATCCGTGAGAAACAAAAATAAATAATGAACTCTAAAATAAATTCTAGCAGCTGAACTAGAATATATTTTAAAGTAAACAATCGATTCCATCATATCACCTTTATGTAGTCTATTGTAATGCAAAATGTAAATATGAACTAAAAAAATATAGAAACATAATTATAGAATTTAACAATAATACAAATAGCATATGAATTACAATAGTTATTGAGGTTAAACCGGTAGTAAATAACTCTCAGGGCAAAAGAATATGATACAATCAAATGAATATTAAATTTTCTTTGCTTTTTTTATTTAGTGATTTAAAATTATATATTGTCTCCAAAATAAATTTTTTCCACCCCACCTTCTCAATCATTCCAAAGAAGCAAACGATATTTCCTTATAGGCCTTTATACAAGTTTTCAACTCTTATACTTCCCTTCTGTCTTAGGAATGGGCAAGGGCTCGCCTAATGGAACAGGTTATAGACGGTAAATATTTTGAAACATAGACCGTAACCTTCAGTGAAGTTTTCTCAGAGGTTATCCGGTCATCAAGCATTGTGGTGAGGAACGTAGAATTTAAGCTATCAACTTACGAGTTCAAATAAAAATTCAATTCAGACTCCGTAACTGAAATAAATAAAGAGAGAATAAAAATGATAAGTTCAACACTTCCGTGGAAAAATATACATTACACTAATAAAACAGCAAGGTAATTTTCCACTATCACGTTTCCTTTCTCTCTCTCTCTGTCTTTCATATCCCAGCACAAAACCAATTGCAGTTAAATTTTTCTCAAAACTATCTTATACGTTCCCTAACGCTAGATTTCTTTTATTATTATTCTAATAATTATTCTTATTCTAAATGTTAGTAATTATTGCACATCTTTTAATCGATGATGAGTATAAAAATTTTTCCAGTACATCTAACAAGCAATAATTTGTATAATGCGCAATCACGTCTTAGTAATTACTAAAAAGTGTGGACAGGATCTTTTTTATTTGGTCAAGTTTAGCATCTGAAACATCATTTTCATTTGTAATAGATCGTGTTTAATTTTGAACATGACACGAATGACATGCTGTGATTTCAACTTTTGCATAAATAGACATGGCTCTAGGCATATTTGGCAGAGGGAAACGCCCTGTTGCCCTTTCGAAGCGACGTATTGACTTTTTGAGGCACCTTTGCAGTCTTTCTTCAACTCCCGCAAAGAGTGGCGTTTATGCGGTCGTGATTCATGAGTTTTGAAAAAGGTCCATTTCGAGTCCATAAGGGCTCTTGTAGATTTCCTGGACTTCTTTTTTTGAGGAGTGATCTTGTTCTTTACAAAATGTTTTCCACCTTTCGCTATAGAACCATCACTATCATTATTTGTACCATCTTCATCATATCATTTCTTCGTATTCCTTCAGAAATTCCAACGTTGCAAACTAAAAACATTTTGCTATTTGTGTGTTTGTAACTGAAGCATTGGAAAAGCTTCATGCAGAGCATTTTTTGCTTCTTGGTATTATCCTCTTTTATGGAATTATTTTCTTTCTCCATTTAGACTTAAGTCTTATGAAGGGAGATAAATCCATTTTAAACTATTTAGGAAATTGGTAATGCTTTAAATATTTGTTTCATATTTGTCAGCTTTTAGGGCTTACGTGCAATATACCGACAGCCCGGTTATAATATCTAGAGACAACAGTTTCATCCTTGTTATGGACTCATCAGTCTGGAATGGTAAGTAACCGAGCTGGAGGCAGATTTTATCTCATTGAAGTTGAGAGTGCTATCAAACTGGTATCTAAAATAGATTTGGCACAACAGCGAAAGTCCACAGCAATGGTGCGGTTCAACTCGTCAATTGAAGGCAAAGCTTTGATATTAAGCAGAAAGTTACCGCCATTAGGCAAGGGCTTGAAATGACGTCTGCCTCCAGCTCGGTTATTGACTATTCCAGACAGATGAGTCAATAAAAAGGACGAAACTGCTGTCTCTGGATGTTACAACCGGGTTATTAGTACATTGCATTCAGTCCTGCTTTAGCCCTGGATTAAGGGCGGTAACTTACTGTTTAGGAAACGAACTGTCCACTTACTGGGAAGTGTTTATTCACTGGGCGGAGTACCTTACATGAAAATATTCTAAACGTTATTGGTCATTTGCAAGGTAAAACAAGGAAAATTAGTGATGGTTCCTTGCTAAACTTCACCATGATTTTCCGAGAATCAGTGGTAGTTCCTTGCAGAACGTCAACATGATTTTCCGAGAATCAGTGGTAGTTCCTTGCAAAACGCCCACATGATTATCCAAGTACAAGAAATAACGAGACATGTGGAAAAAAAGAAAAAGTAACGAAACAAAAAAAAAAAAAAAAAGAGCAAATATTTAAAATATTGTACAACAATTTTATAAATTATTAACTCATCGTCGAATTGAACGAGAATTCTGCAGTATTTTCAAGATGTTAATGTCTATAGAAATCATGAAACTCATTCATTTGAATTTGAAAGTTTTATTTTTGCTCTAAAACTGAGAAACTCCCTTCGACTAAAGAAGCGTAAACATGTTTTGATTCAAATACTTCCGTTCACGAAATTCAAATTTAGAGCAACTTTCTGCAATCATTCGGTATCGATTTCGTCACAGTTCTATTTGCATCTTCTATGGGTGAAGAAGCGTCACTCCTCTTAGCTTGGAATCAACAAACCGTGAAAGTGTGACCTCACGAAGTTTCACGTTGCGACTCTGACCTGCTGTGGAGAGGAGATTAGGAAGGGAGGGATAACAATCGGAAAAACTTTCCACCGCAAGTTATTCGGAGCAACAATGGAGAAAAATGAATTTGCCATGAAAGATTTTTTAATTACATCAGTTTCACTGTTGGGAAAGTTTTAATTTTGCGATGTCAGTTAACGATGACTTTGAGTCGATGCAAGACTAGCAAACATAACCAGCGTTGCCTGGGTCAGTAATAATATTGAGAAGCAATTTATACTTTGCTTTATTTATTTTTAGCTGTGCCAGGTGATTTCACTCGCGTTAATAAGACAACAATGAATTAAAAAACTATTTTAAGTACATGACGCTAGTAAAAAACCACACACCCTTATCCACATCGTTGGTTTCCGTTAAAAAAAAAAATCGAAAAAAAAAAAAAAACAAATAATTAAACCTTTGATTTATAGATTAATTAATTTAAAGAAATTTGAGCCAGGTAATAAATGCTGATAATCTTCCCGCCCGCAACTGAGTTCGAACCCGAAACCCTATAGTTGCTGGCCCAGCGCTTTACCGACTGATCTATACGGGAAACAACAGTTTGAGCTGGTGATGCAACAAAAATGCGTCATGATTATTATTATTTTAATTTCAATTTATTGCTGCTCCACTCCTATTAGACATATAGCGTGATGTTATATAGCCTATAGCCTACCTCAATAAATGGACTATTCAACACAAAAAGAATTTTTCAATTTGAACCAGTAGTTCCTGTGATCAGCGCGTTCAAACAAATAAACTCTTCAGCTTTACATTATTAGTATAGATTTCACTCATCGTTAGAGATTCACTTTTTCCCTTGTAGTTTAGAGACTCGTATACGAAAACTACCAATGTTCGTAATGGCCGGGGGAGGGGGGAGGGGGATGTTCCTTCTATAAAGGGAAAGTTATTTGTAGTTGTTGACGGAAAATCTTAAGGGGAGTCTGCATCCTGTCTACATGCAATGTTAAATTGCTAAATTTTGTATACTGTAATGTTTTAATGGTAGAAACAAAATTTTCAGTGTTTTCAAGAGATATCTAAGAGCCTACTAAAGTGAAATTCTAGAAAAAATTTGTAAAAAAAAAATTGTTAATTTCATAATTTGTAAGATTTTAACCAATATTAGCTTTAAACATAAAATAGACTGTTTTCGATCATAGAAACGGCTGTTTAGGAAAAAGTATGAGTCCTAAAGCAAAAATTTCACTTCAATATAATCATAAATATATTTTTAAAAATGTGGTGAAAAAAATCAGAGTAATCTGGAGAAAAATTTTCTAGGAAAAGGAACATGAGTTTCAAAATTTGACGTTTTGAGAAAATCGCGTTTGAAATGTTCCTGTTAATCAGCTGATCGCCTTTCTGATGTTTTTTTTTTTTTTAATTTTATAGTTAAATTTAATTACTGTGACGCGATTTCCACAGAAACATTAGTTCGGTGTCAAAAAAAAAAGGTCTTGATCTGAATATTTTGAATTTTCAAAAGATTAAAAATTGAATTTCTTTTAAGGTTTATGGATACCAACTCCCCTTAAGTTTACTTCATGCTTCTTGAAGGTTTTCTGAAAGTAATTAGGGAGCAATATTAGGTAAATTGTGCTGAGCAAAATTATTCTTTAAAATGGACGTTAAAGAGCTTATTTGCATTCATTATTTATTTGATCAAAAGGGTTGAAACACAATTGAAAAGGAGTTAGTGATTTGTGAGTTCTTAAAATATTTCTTGCATTTAAATTTTTTATACTTAACAATTGAAAAATGAACAATCATTAATACACACATAACACAAACAGGAATCTATTCCTCGCTTATTTTTTTAATTTAATTTTAATCCCATAAGTACTTAATGTCTTTATTTGCAACGCATGAATGCCTAGAATGGATTTGCATGCAACCGTTAGTATTCAGTGTTTCCGCACATGCAGAAATTAGTATCCAAAATCTCTACCACCCATTACTGTTAATCATATCCACATCAAACTCACTAATGTTTATGATACCCACATCAAACTCATTAATGTTTATGATATCCACATCAAACTCATTAATGTTTATGATATCCACATCAAACTCATTAATGTTTATGATATCCACATCAAACTCATTAATGTTTATGATATCCACATCAAACTCATTAATGTTTATGATAACCATATCAAACTCATTAATGTTTGTGATATCCACATCAAACTCATTAATGTTTATGCTATCCACATCTCCACATTAATGTTTAATGGATCTGTTCATGTAATTTATGTTCAATGGCATTAAAACAATTTATATTCACTGTCGTGAAAACTAATTATTGCTCAATTCATGTTTTTTTTTTTTTTTTGCATACGCCGTTAATATCCCGGTCATTAAAAGAATGAATATTTTCCGCTAATGATTAGGGCATATTAATACATACTAGTTTAGCCTTGCAGCGCACTAAAGCGTAGTGGTATCGTTTACATTCTGTAAGTGCTTTTATTGGTAAAACTATAAGATAATTTTACTAATAACTTATTAATACTCGTACTATGCAAACTTTTTATTTTAAATAAACGATTCTGCTATGTATGTTTTGTGCTTTCCAAAACCGTCAATGTTTAATGCATTGATTTTACCTAAGCATGTTTAGTATTTTGTTTATTTCTTTGGACTGCGCGGGGGGGGGGGGGGAGTGAGATTAAAAAACCTCATTCGAATGTCAAATGAGTACCAGATTGTAGGAGTTCGTATAGTTAATTGTTAATGAACTTTGAGAGTTTCTGAATGTACTATATAAGTTTTAATATTTCTTTACGTAATTCTTATCTAACTCGATGATTTATTATATTGTCGGTTAAATACTACGGTAACTGCAAGTTTGGAAAAAAAGAATAGAATGTTTCACTTTTTAAAAAGTTTTGGTTCGAAAGAACAAATAAATGCTTCTAATTGGATAAAATTTATTAATTTTAGTTTGATGATATTAAAGTCAGATCTTTCCATTCCCCAAACGCAGTAAATACGTTGGTGAGTTTTCTTGGAAGCAGTGTTAAAAAAAAGAAAAAAAAAAAAACTTGTAGAATTCACATCTCAATATGATATCATCTATAATAAATCGTCTTCAATTTTTTTCTTTTTTCTATTTTTTTGCTTCTTTTGTCTTTCTTGCTCTCTTATAGGATACGTTTATTGCTAAAAACGCACTACTTGCGGTTTCGTGTTTTCCTTTTGACGGTATTATCCATTTTCATTTGGTATTTACTGTATGTTTGTATACCAAAAAGTAATCCATGTTAGAAAAATAGAGTTTTGTGTAAAAGTAGTTCTGAATATGTAAAACAAAAAGCGGGTCTACATTCAATGATAAATATGTTGTTTTTGATAACATATTTTTCATGTTTCAAAACGAGATTACGGGAGTTTTGAGTTTTTTTAATTTAACAATTTAAAGAAGTGTCGTGGATATAAGTTTCAAAATTTTAAATCACGTCTTAAAGCGAGTAAACTTTTTAAAAATTTAATATCGTCATCCCCACTTGGCCATTTCCACTTTAACAGCTTGATTTAATTAGGTGTTACAATTTGATTTTAACATTTTGAAATTCAAAATTAACATACAATTGAATTGTTGCACTTGTTTATATTGTAATTTTTTTTAATGAATTTCACCCCAAGCTAAATTTCGGTTACGGGGGGGGGGGGTAAATTGCAAAGAATAACTTACACCAAGGGTTCCTAACATAATTCTTGCGGGCAACATTGCGCCTGTCAATCGTTTTACGAGTGCCCGCCACTGTATGACGGCGATAAAAATATTTCACTTCAAAAGGGGGGAAAAAAAGAAAGAAAATGCTATCTGAAAGTTTCCAAAGTTTTCTCATTTTTAACTAAGAGCTACCCAGAAGTAGAAATAGCGTCTAACATTGGTAAAAACACAGGGCGAAATTTGGTCGATCTCTTTCTTTCTTTCTTTCTTTTTTTTTTTTTTTTGCCAAATCTTAGCTAACCTAATTTCCTACGTGATAAGTTGTGATAAGGTGAAGTCTGAGCTTGAAACTGTTCAGTACTTGGAGAGTTCACTAAAAGAGGGAAGGGTTATTGGTCCTGGGATGAGTTGGGTTACCTACGCAGCAGTATTGCGAAAGTGTTGCGACTTAAATGCATGCCAATAACAACCCTTTTTAAAAAAATACTACTTTGTTAGCAGGAATGTCATCTTACCTTCTAATTACGTAGCAATGGCCAATGCAATGACAAAAATCGTATTGACTTTGAGTTTCGTACTTAAATTAAAAAATTAATGCTCTATATGTTTTGTATGTATTGTTTACTAGTTATTTATTTTACATAAGCATATTAACAATAATTTTCATGGGTTAAATTATATTGTTCTACTGTTAATTCACTTAAAAATATTAATGGTACCCACCGTCCGGTCGGCATGCTGGAATGTGCTCGTTGGTAAAAAAGAGGTTGGCGACCTCTGACTTGCACTACACCTATGTATTCGTTTTCTGTCAAAAATAAGTAAATTAATTAGTTAATAAAAATAAAATTACATAAATAATTAAATACAAATGAAATACTTACATAAAATAAAATAAATTAATGAAAATAATAAATTTTAATAAATAAATAAATAAAATAAAACAAATAACTAAATTTTAAAAATCGATCATTTTTTGCCAGTTTTCCTGAAAAAATTTCGCGCTATAAGGGTTAAACAAAGCATCGAATTTCACTCGGGAAACTGACACTGCTGTTATGTAAAATATTCACAACAAACAATAACGATAAGGCAAAGATGTAACATTATAACATTAACTAGTATTCATAAGATAATTGTCAAAAAAAAAAAAAAAAAAAAAAACCCTCATACAACCCCCCTTTTTTTCCCATAAGTATATAGGGGAAAAGGGGGCACATGTGAGCATGGTATGTTTTACTAGGATAACGTCCAGCAAAAAATTTCGAAAAATTCTCAAGTAATAACAGTACCAGCTCTACTATTTAATCAAACTTTCAGAGCAAGGAGCCAGTTTATGTTCCTGTGGTGACAGCTTCTTTGTTTTAGTAGATGCTGATGTACTTTTGTCACTGTCTTCTTCGTGTAAGAACACATTTTAAACTAACTAATAAGCTAAATTTAATTATTGCAAACCATTACAAGAACATTCACGTAAATTTATGCCAATGTTTAAATTTTTTAATTAAATTAAAAATTCTATATTTTTGAAAACTAGTTCTAAGGTAGATGCCGGGGCACTTGTGAACGCAACATGTAATGGCACATGTGAACAGCTCCCATATGCTCTCTGCAAATATAAGTATTAGTGTAGGCTTCTTATAAGTGTTAAATGAGATGTAGAGATTTATAATTATTGTTTTGCGGCAATGGAGTTTGTAAATTTATTGTCAATTATTATTACATAATTACTAATTATTTATTTTATTATTATTATTATTATTTTATTTCGTTAATTACTAAATAGTTGGCTAAAAATTTAGTGGTATATAATATCTGCACACTAAAAACTGAAGTTTAGAAAACTTTTTAAAATTCATCATCATATTCTGTATGATGCTTAAACGTAGTATATAACAAGAATATACTTTACATAATAAAATATTCTTTGTATTGTTTAGTAAACTTATAAAAAAAATTTCTTGTCGATTTATTGATTGGAACATGCTATGAAACTTTAAAATTTTACAGTGAACAGAGTTCTGTAAATCAGAAAAAAACATTTTCTTAAAAAACAGCTACTGTGCAATTCAAACTGACAGTCTGGGTTAGAAGCCCTTGAATGTGATTAGTACATACGTATATGCTTCACTAAGACATTTTTTTAAAAACTCCATAAAGTATAGAAATAATTTTTAAAAAAATCTGAAAAAAATTGCATGGCACAAAGAAAAGACTATTCAATCATGGAAACTCTTCTTCTGTGATAGTTTGAAAATATTTTCTGAAAAATTTAGAAATGAAAAAAAAAATGTTCACATGTGTCCCATTTTAACCTACGTGTTACATTAGTGTCAACTTGTGCTTTAGATTTTACATGTGCTATTGTGTTTTACAGTAACTAACATTTCAATTTTTTCCCCCATTAAACTCGCCTCCGTTTTATGAATACCCCCCCCCCCCATTAGGGTGGTTCAAAAATACATGTTAAAAAAATGTTTCTCCTAGATAACAGGGCACCCTTCAATATTTTTTGACTTGTGGGTAGTAATATACACTGTAAAAAAAAAACTGTAAATTTTGAAGAAGTTATCCGTATTTTTTACAGAAAAAAACTGTTCGTAATAAAATACAGGATTTCTCTGTTTTTTTTTTTTTTTTTTTTTTTTTTTTGAATCTGTAACCGGTTATACTTTGTTTTTCTTCGAATCTTCGAAATTTCGCCCGCGTGTTTGGATTTTGGTTCTCGTGCTCGAGTTTTTGATCTTATATTTATTTAAAGCGAGTAAGTCTTAAATCGTTTGCAACTTCCATTTCATTGTATCCTAATCAATATTTCATTATTATGTTTTTTTGTCATCTGTTACAGAGGCATATTCGGAAATTTACCTTTGTATACATGTATTTCGTAGTAGTATAATAAATATTGAAATGGATTTATGAAAGTATAGTTTCATTTTTTAATCTTCATAAAATAATAAATCAGCTTGAACAAATAATAAAAATACGGAAGATTTCTGTAAAATAAACGGAAGAAAACTGGCGTCCTGGCTGACAGTTTTTTTCTGTAAATTTTACAAATTTTTTTTACAGTGTACTGGAAGAATTTTAGCTTCCTATTTCAACTGAAAGAGGGTGCTCAACCCCCTCCCCCAAACTTCAATAGTATGAAAAGGGCGGTTAAAAAAATACATTGAACTGAAAAAACAACGCAACACATTATAATACACACTAAATACTAATTATTTACAAAAAAAAAAAAAAAAAAACAGCTGGGGAAATTAAATATTTTTAAATTTGTGATATATTCTATGCTACGGTTAATGTTAAATTAAGGGGGCATCGAGCACCCTCTTAAAATTTAAGTAAGAATCTAATACTTTTACAGTATAATTCTAGTAGTAAGTCTAAAAAAAGTAGGGGTGTCTTGGACTGTAGTTGAAGAAAAAGTTTCACCCCACCCCCCATACACACAGGTTGAGAACCGCTGCCTCAAAATTTCTTAACCGACCTTGAGACTGCTAGCAGTAGTCAAAAGCCTTCGAAAAAGCAAACAACTTCCGAGCCATAATTTGTCAATTATCGTCATCGGAGTATCACATCTTGACCCGTTGTGGACTATAAAAAAAAATCTGGATTATTTCCACCGAAAGCGAACATCTTCAACGCATGCTTCGGGAGGGAAAAAGCTCATCCGAGACTGGTTTTTCTCTTCAAATCATCCGGTCACGATCACTCTGTTCCTCGTTCTCGCATCGACCAACAAGAGGGTCACTCCACACATTTTGATTCTTCATCGAGAGCAAAATATCGAATGTCTTTATGACGGAAAGCCATCGCCATTCTTTGTTTCAGGTTGAATGTATAGGAAATGTTGTTCATCATCTGGTCAAGTTATTTTTCTCTGCTTCAATCACTTTTTATATTCTAATCGAAAGTACAAAAGACGGAGCAGTCATAACTGTTTTGTTTGAGCTCGAGCTAGCTGGAGGAAATAATGCTCCGAGATTTCCGTGTTTTGTTATGGGAAGCTAATGGGGGACTTCCATAGTCGAATCAGCTTCGCCAATCCCTTGACGTTGTTTGATTGTGCTAGCGAATGCTACTTTCGATAGCCTTTATAGACAATCTCTGCAGACCCAATAAAGTCTTAAATGATATTACCTCATTAATCCTAGTAGGGGCTCCAGGTCTTGCGAATTAACAGATTAAGCAAAATATCTTATTATTGAGGCATGATACATCAAAAAGCTACTGTAAAGAGCAAAAATTGTATTTTGAATTCCGAGAGACTTAAATATAAAACTGCGTAAGAGAGATTATTAAGTAGAGCATAGTATCTGTGCAGACCCAATAAAGTCTTAAATGGTATTACAGTAGTATCACATTAATTCGAACTAGTAGGGGATTCAGGTCCTGAACTGACGGATTAAGCAAAATATCCTATTAATTGAAGCAAGATACATTAAAAAAAAAAAAATACTGTAAACAGTAAAAATTGTATTTTGCATCCCGAAAGAATAAAATATAATACTACATAAGAGAAAATTAAGTATGATGGACAAACATTACTTTTCTGACCTACAAAAATACGTTATACTGCTAACTCAACTATTATTTATACCAGGAGTCTCAAACCTTTGTTACTCAAGAGCCACACTGTAAATATTTGAAGGTGAGGAGGGCCAATGATCCAACAATATTTCATTTTGTATCAGGGCTTACTTTCTAACAATTGTGCAGCAGCTCTTTGGTCCCCAAAACTTATTTTTACACGTAACTAGCCTGAATTTTGTCTAAAATGTTAAAATTTTAATACAATTCAGAAGAAGTGCAGGAGCTCGGCTCCCGTGAACCCCCGAGAAAAATTAAGCAATGGTTCAGATGATGTAGTAAGCGCTATCCTCCCGGTGCCCCAATACATCCAGGATTTTTTTTTTCTGTAAATTAAGCTTTTGGACATTTTTTTTAAATGCAGGAGAGCCCCCCTGGGGGGGGGGGGTTCATGGCGCAGACTGAGCCATTAAAATTTTTAAGGGGTTTGTTTAAAGGGGCATTTTTCTCTTTTTTTGAGGGGGAGCTTCCTATTGGGGGTCCTTCGGGGCATTGGGGGGGGTGCCCTTGTTCCTAATGGGGGGGGGGGTACTACTTGCACTTCTAGGTAAACTGCCAGGGAAGATAGTGTTTTAGTCAAAACATTGTATCTTTTATTTGAAGCGAACCTGCAACGGTGTAATGTACAACATTCAAGTTACTTTCTGCGTTTCTACAGGGAATTATACTAATAACCGTGTTGACCGCAATCAGTTAAGGTTTAAGAAACTTAAATTCATAATTTTCTTTGAACGTCATACACATATAACCAAAATTTCGAAGATTGATAGGGTGACTTTGTAACAGGTGAAAATTGTCATAAAGTCTGATTTGTAGTTTTATGTGAATAGTTGTCTGATTCTATTTAAGATGGCTTTTTTGAAGGAACAAACATGCAAATCAAGAAACATTTCTAACTTAAGAAAGTAATAACAGATAACTAAAGTTTGCAATAACCGATTTTTTTTTCAGATTTAAACTATGCTGTTATCATTTAAGATGGCAGCATGATTATCATGAATATAGTTTGTAGTTAGTTGTTGTCCCGATAGCAAAAACAAACGCGACGTGAACCTTTGGTTGGTCTGCGGACTATTTCTCTATTGGAGAAGGTAATAACCCAAAATTTTCATAGAAAAGAGCTTTAATTATAGCTAAAATGAAGAATTTTTCTCTATTTTCGGGGATGTAATCTGCAAGTAATTTGCATTATCTTTTCTTTTAAAGAATTCGCTGGTGCCAACTTAGATTTTACGAGCAATCTAATGTCAGTTTATCTTGCAGACTATTTTTTGATTCTTAATCTGCGTCGCAGACTGCTGAAAAAAAAAAAAAAAAACTGTTACAGTGAAACCTGTGTAAGTTGACCACTTGCGGTGCAGTACTTTGGTGGTCAACTTAGACAGGTGGTCAACTTATAAAGGGCGGTAATGATTTTTTTTTTTTTTTTTTGTCATTTCTTGCACCATGTATTCATTTTTTGAGTAATTCACGCTTATTCTTTCTGTTCAATTCACTTTCATTGTTCAACATTATTGAAAGTGAAACAATAATTAAAAACACTATTCAAATAATTTTGTTACTTTTTCCTTGTTTTTAACTATATTAGACACTGTAGTTTTAGAAATTCCATATGTGCCGGCTAATTTTCTCTGGCTTTCTCCATTTTCAATTAATTTTAATATAATATTTCATACTTTTTACTCAAGTTCAACTAACTTTCTTTTTCAAGCCTTTTTTGTACAACTTATAGCACAAAGAGCAATAAGCGCGACTCTCCCAGTTCATAAAGGCAAAATTAAAATGTTTTATCTCTTAATCCCTTGCACCAGAAACATGTAACTCTACCCATTAGCAGGCCCAGATCTGCGTACCCACGGTGCGTGGGGCCCGCGTTCTTAAAGGGGCTAACGACCCTAGAAATTGAAGAAGAAATCGAAAAAAACTAGCACTAAGACTTATTCACTTTACAAATAGACACTGCTGGCACCTAGGCCCTACACATTTTGCTGCAGGTGGGCCCAAAACGTATAGATCCGGGCCTGCTCTTTTTAGCACAATTCATGTGTTGCCACAACATATTGCAACTGAAAGAAAAGACTTTGAACTTTTCTACTGACACCTATTTTCATTGAACAGAGTACAAAAAGCTATCTCAAATAGAACAACAAATTAAAAACAAGTTTGGAGAATAAAGAGCAGTGAGCAGCATAAGCTTTATGCTGCTGTTTAGTTAGTATAATGCTAGTCTGTCATCAAAACATTAAAAACATTTTTGGAAAGCTATCAAAAAAAAAAAAAAATGCTGACGAATATTTAAAAAAATAAACCAAGTGGTCAACTTACAAAGGGTTTTTACAATACTCCAAACCAAATTTGGCGTACATTAGTGGTCAAGATAGACAGGTGGTCAAGATAGAGAGGTGGTCAAGTTACGGAGGTTTTCCTTCATTATATGAGATAGGATTAATTCCGTTCCTGAAAAAAGCGGTCAACATAGACAGGTGGTCAACTTACAAGGGTGGTCAACTTTATAGGTTTTACTACTGGAATTATTGTTAACTTTCATCAAGAAACAGGTTGGTGGTTTGTTGTTCTGTAATGAAGCAATCGACGAAATTTTATACAGCATAAACCCACCAAAACAAATATTTTTTTTCAAGTGCTTGGTGTAGATTAAAAACATTAGGCTAATCTCTAAGTTATTAAACATCAAAGACTGAAATGATTGAAATTGTTTTCATCATAGCCTATCCTTTAAAACTGATTTTTACATTGTTTTAATTCTAAATTGTAATTGAAGTCACTAAGTTACCCCTGGGTAATAGTAATAGTAAATCACCTGGAGGGGTAACTTTGTGACTATTACTTATAGCTGGATCATAAAATAAAATTTAATTTGCGATTATACATCATTTCATAATCGAAGGTGTAGCTGCATCTTAGATTAAATCATTTTTATCTGGTTTAAACGAAAAATTCAAAATAAATAAATAAATAAAAAATGATCGTATTGTATCAAAACGAACTAAAAACCACGTTTGATCAATTGCCCATTAAAAACGTTTTGTTACTATTTATCACAGTGTAACAAAATTCAGAAAACTGAAACAAAAGTTGATACAAAACAATTGAAAATAAGATAGTTATTCCATAAAAGTTTTTTAAAACGTTACAATCAAATCCAACCGCATCAATCAAACTCGGTCATGCATATCAGGCGTAGCCGTTAACGATCTTTTTCTTTTTTTGGTAGTAACCTGTAATCTCCAAGTTATGCTTGATGTACAGTCTATTATTATTTTTTCTAAGTTCAGATTAGATTTCCAGTCGGGAAGAAAAGTACGGAAAGGGGGGATAAAAGTTTGTGATTATTTAATCAAATCATTTTTTTTTTTTATAAGGTTTACGGCAAATCATCAAAGCGGGGGAAAAAGTAAGGAAGAAAGAAAAAATAAATAAATAAATAAAAGTAGCGCAAGAAAAAGATAAAAGACGAAGAATTTAATCGAAACTATTTGCATTTATTTATTTTATTTATCATATTCCGCTATATATTGCATAGCTGATCATAACGTTCTGATGTTTTCTTTTTCCAATTGATAATAAGGTTTCCGATATTTTCCAATCATATCATTTCATTACATGAAATTATTTTAAAATAAAGTACTAAATCACAGTTAAAGGAATTATTAGCAGAAAAATAAATTTGAATTTCATCAAAAGACAATTAACTTTTCATATATTAAAAATACTGTGTGTTTTATTTTACATTTATATTTGGATGTTTCGTCACTTGATTTTCTGTATTTTTAACCCTCATCGCAAAAAGAGCGATATTTTAAGTTTGACTTGTGTACTATTTGACTATCGATGAGATGGAAAGGCAAACATCTGGTTTACTGGCAGAAACAGACGCATATATTAATTTACAGGGAACCCAGTTTGCCGAAATCGAAGCAGTGACACATCAAAATGAACGAAACACACGCGTCAAATTTTTTTCTTTCTCCTGCTTGACTCATTCAGATCAAATCATTTTAATTGACCGCTTGCGAATTTTCTATGTCAAGCACGGTCGGACATAATTTCTATGTCTGTCTGTGGTGTCATAACTTCTAAACAGATATACCGATTTTAATTTAGTTTTTTTTTTTTTTTTTGAAAGGTGATCAAGAGTGTTTTTAGCTATGACCCAAGAAGATCAATTGAGCAATTTGTTTGAGTTTATGTTATTAATTTAAAAAAAAAAATAATTTTATGACTTGTTGAAGTGTAACTTTGAAACTTGTTTCATTTGGAAAGAATTTTTC
Organism: Uloborus diversus; assembly: GCF_026930045.1. Taxonomy (NCBI): domain Eukaryota; kingdom Metazoa; phylum Arthropoda; class Arachnida; order Araneae; family Uloboridae; genus Uloborus; species Uloborus diversus. The sequence goes on along the minus strand of NC_072740.1, from coordinate 86,037,375 downwards.
GTGTAGCCCTCCTTCATTGACGGACAACGTCTTCTTCCTATGTGATTGTAGGATCTTCTGCAGATGTTGACAGTAGCTTCAATCGTCATTTATTTTGTTGGTTTCGTATTCAATGAAAACAAACTTGCCGTTTTATTTCACCGCAAACCCTAAGCCCTATCTCTTTATAATATTTAAACGTTCAAATTTTAAAGTCATATGCAAAAATCGGGCACATTTTAATGTCTTGAAGCAAAACGTATAAGTAAAAAGTAAACACTTATATTTAAATTGCCATTTAACTACCTTCGGCAAGACGATTTGTTATTTTCTGGGAACAATATAATGGTCTCTCTCCCAAAATCTTCATTTGAATTATTTAAAATAAATTCTTACTTCATGCCAGACCACCCTTTCAGTGGAAAATAATGAAAAACTCGGTACCAGTTAATGATAGGGTTGTATACCTTCTTTGTAGTTCATTTACGTTTTTAGTTGAAGTTTCCATTTAGTTTATGTTATTTGCTTTAATTTTGATAACCTACACACGTGTTAGATGCTTATGAAAGCTTGCCGCAGTTCATCCATAATGAATCAAGTTCATTGCCACTTGGCAATGAACTTGATTCAAGTTTCATTTGATGCCGCACATGCAATTATTTGCCATTAAAATAGTTTTTTTTCTCTTGAAACAATATTCTTTTTTAGGCCCATTCTCAGCTATCTTTTGAATTTCGTGTACAAGTAGGGAAGCGACATCACTCTCTATGTTTTCGGAAAGTCGATGACCTTAACAGGGTTTGATTTACCAATAGGCTTAATGAGGCCCAGTCTAGCTCTATGTGTGACATAAAAGTCACACCCGTAACGCACATAAATCATTATTTTTTAGCAAAAAATTTTTTTTGGAAGTCGCTTTATATTAAGATACATAATTATTCCTTATCTGCAAAATGTATAGGAATTAAAAGTAAAAGTTTAAAATTCTTGAAATAAAGTGCAAGCATATAAGAAAAAATGCCATCCTCGCAACTATGGATAGAGGTTAACTCAGTGCTATTATTAGATTGTAATGACATTGAAATATTTCTTGCTTTGAATATGAAATATATTATGATAGGTACTCTTTTTAAGGAATTTGAATTTAATAGTACCCTTTGAAAATAAATTTCTTTTTTATTGTTATTTTTTGAGTAAATTTTGATCTACAGTAAATTTAAATAAAATGAGTTTTAGTTTGTAAATATGTCCAGACATGAATATGTACATGCTGGATCTTTTTCGAAAGAGGAGTGAGCTCGAAAACAAATACTCGATGTTGATGACTAACGTTGACTTTAATCGTGGTATAATTGTACTCTCAACGCTGTGAGAAAAAAAGTGATTCACTACGGCTGTCGTTGACCCATTAAATTAAAAGTACTTCTCAATGAAGCGGTAACACATCCCGTGACAACTGATAGCGTGGCAATATAATACTTTGTAACAACATACTTTGTCGGAAAGACAATTTTAGCTTAAATGACAAATAAGTTCAATAACAAAAAAGTCATTAGGATTGCGTCGCACGAGATATTTGTTACGCATGAATACATGTTACGGGGAGTCGCTGACTATAAAGACTATATAGACATGGTAATAACTAGAAAAGTGAAGTTTAATTTCTGCTGGACTTACCATTTTCCTTTCATATGCATCATGCACATTATGTTGCAATGTTGTAGAAAACAAGCCTTTAGAAAGTAACAAAAAAAGTATTTTTAAATCAAGAAATTTATAAGTTGTTTTTTTTTTTTTTACAATGATTCCTTTTATTGAGTTGTACCAGTTTTAGGTACGTTGTGCAGTTAATACTGCATATGATGCATAATATCATTTGACAAGTCTCTTGTATGCAATGATATTTCATAGGATGCTGAATTTTCATTGCTTTTGACTTATGCGGACATTGTAGGGGAATGTGGGGCAAAGTGAAATATCGGGGCTAAGTGAAACGGTGAAACATTTACTCTGCTTTTTGCGTCACCTGTCTTGTGATATTTTAACTATGTAGTAACACATGTAGTCTACTCCAATCAAGCAGAAAATACCTCTGAAAATCAAAGCATATGATAATACTAAAAATTTTCAAAAATTGATACTCAAATTCTTATATTTTGTAGTAAATCATAAATTATTTTGATGTTATCAAATGATAAAGTTCTTGTTATTAACATTTTAAATATTAATTGGGACCTTCTAACAATTGGTGCAGTATTTATTTAGTTAATGTTTAGCTTATTTGTATTTTTAATATTTTTCACTATTAGTCATCATGCGGGGCAAAGTGAAATAGTTCATTTCGTTTAATCATTTAATCATTTTCTAAATCACTTACAAATTCATTTATTAACTAATTTATTTACATTCCTTCATTTAATAATTCACTTTTTAATTCATTTTTTCACTTATTTTCTTAATCATTCACTGATTTATTTTTCCTCATGTAGTAATTAATAAACCAGTTGATTTATTAGTTTATTGTTTCATTATCTTTTCATATATTAATCCTTTTATTTGCTCATTATTTTGTTCAAAGATATTTTTCTTAATCGAATAGAAAATATTTCATCCAAAAATATTTCATTTTTCACTTTGCCCCCATGAAAAAAAAAGTTATTAATTTCTACTTTTTTTGAAGGTGCAAATAATATAATCTTTCAATGCAAGTTTTATTATAAAATACAATGTTCTTTCTTTATATGCTGTAATTTTCAAAATAAATTTCCAATTTGTTCATCTTATCATTCACGTCCGCATCGTTCAAAAGTTTTAATTATTACGCCTTTTTCTTTTGGAATCATTGCGGTTTTTACCATTTAAATACAATGTGTTTTATATACCACATAAGTCAAAGCCAAAAGCTGTCAAAAACTAAAATGTTAGGAAGCAGGAAAAATTTCAAGTACCAGATAAATTATTTATTAGAGTTTATAGCGAAATTTAGCGTAACATGAAACTAAAAATAGTTCCCCAGGTAATTTTTTTTAGTCGCCCGGACTGTGTCGGACCCTTGTCTAAGCATAGATAATTTCTTCTAAGAGCATTAACGTTTTTTTTTTTTTTTTGCATTTATGTTTTTGTATGCATCTCGTTTTGTTCGATACAAATATATCGATGTGACAAATTCTTCGTAAAAATTACTATGTTTTGCTGGGAAAAAAACGAAATGCTTAAAAAAATTGATTAATAGGGTGACGGCACCAGTAACAGACATGCTTAAGCCCCTCAGGTTAACTCAATTTTCTGAGCCTTTTAATGTATTTAGCCATTTTAAACTATTTTTCTCTCCTGCAACTACATCTCATCTGACGTTTGGCTGCTTCTGGATCCTCTGAATTAGTTAATTCTTTTTTATTTGCTCAATTTCACAAAACGGTCCGAACACCCCAGTAACAGACACCTTCAATTCTGATGATACTCAGTAACAGATAGGATGAAGAAAAAAATAGATAATGGACATAATTCCCCTTTTTCCTTCAAAATGTGCAAAAGTTCTTTATTTTTAGATCTAAAACCTTATTAAATTCAATCGAACATGAAACACTGGCAAACCTCGTGATAGCTGTTCATAACCTTCCACCACTGCTTTTTAAATATCAACAGGCTCATAAAATTCACTCTAATAACAGTAGATGGTTGCACCGCATTCATGGGTCACAGCAACATCAGTTTTATCCGCCTAAAATTCTTATTATTTAAATCCAAACTTACGACTGTCTGTTACTGGACCCTTGTCTGTTACTGGTGCCGTTACTCTAATGCCTGTGACTAAATAAAATGGTTTAACTTCCTGTAATTTTACTAAGCGATTTAAGATTCGCTTCCGTTAAAATATTTTGCAATCTAATGTTGCTCCAGTCAATAGAAAAAAATATCAGACCTCAATGTCGTTTTCAAAAAAAGTTATCCAGGTGGGCAGCAGAAAAGTATTATGCAGAAGAAACCTACTTACGTTAAATTATTCTTGAGAAAAAAGTTTCACTTTTAGACTTTCTTTTTAACTCATTAACAATCGTCTAGCAAAAGATAATGAGATGAATCTTGTAAGCAAATAAAAATGCTTTGATGTGAATTAATTGAACAAAAATTGAAACCGAGAATCATTTGCAAGTAGTAAGCATTTTCACAGATAAGAAGATATAGCTTTTGTTGTACTAATGGCTCAAGCTGTTTCTGTGGTGTTAACAATGTAAAAAATTTCATGCATCCTTGCATTTCTTTTTGATGTCAAATTTGCTGAATATATTGAATAAAATGTTCACGTAGGATTATTGTAAGATTTGTTGCAAGTCATGCGAGGAACAACTGAATATCAATAAGACATTTCATGCGATTTCATCTAGGAAAAGAGCTCATCAATTTGTAATGAAAGTATGAAAATCTTATTGCAAAAACGAAAATTGTTAGTAATTTCGTCAACAGATGTGATCTCGAAAATAGTGCCAATGCAATTCTACGTCGTTTCTACAACAAAAGTTTGATTGGCCTATTGATTTTTGTATGCACCCATCAAATAATTCGTCCATAACAACTGAACCTTCTCATATTGTAAATTTTCCTTCTGTACATTTTTGGAGAATTATTTAACTTTAAACGTTTAGATACGGTAATCATAAATGATTGTTCTTTAAATCGTATCTAGCTTATGTATACTTCTTACACCAAAGATATTTAAACGAATTCATTTAAAATGCGTTTTTTTCATTCTCATTCTTTTTGCTTAAAATAAATAGGTTCCCATTCTTTCTCTCTCTCGTTTTTTTTATATATGTATAAAAACAATTTTTTTTCAAATTTTAATTATCTGTTCGCAAATGTTATTTACGAACGTTTTGCTAAAGTTAACAGACGATCGAAAAAACGTTATTCTATCATTGATGATTTTGTTGTTTTTTATGCATAGATATCTCACATTCCCTAAAGTTGTATGTTTTATTTGATAATACAAGTGTAGCAATTTCTTACTGCATAGACTTTTTTTTTCTTTTGATAATTGCTTTATGTATTTATGATATAACTTTTAACGTGTTTCGATTTATTAGTGTTCCTTTCGTGTATTTACTGTGTATAAAAAATTCGAAAACTCCGAAAAGTTTATGAAAAACTACAGATCTTGGGGACATGGAGTAAGCAACTACAGGGGCAGAAAAGCAAGAAGAGAAAAGGAACTTTTCAAAAAAAATTACAAAGAATTATTTTAAAAACATCTATCTCTCATAGCGAAAACTTAAATGTCAGGAACAAATTAAATTACTTTCATTATTTTTAAATTATTTTTTCTCACGATTTGAGCTTCATTATTTTTGTTCTTTAAAGCATATTTTGAATATTTCGAAAAAATATGACTCCCCCCCTTCCTGATTCCTGAATCCACTCCTCAGCTCCAGCTGTTTTAGGGTGCTAAAATGGATGTTAAAGTTATAAAAGAACAGTCACGAAAGAGAAATGGCCAAAATTGTGGGAAACGTTTCAAAAATTACATTTTTCAGATTTGACGCCTGATAATAGCAATAAAAGAACAATTTGTCGTAGTGCTATGAATTTACATGCCAAATTAAAGATAATTTAACCAAGAATGTCATGAGGTTAGATCAAAAAACTTTGTTAATTATTATTATTATCACTTTTTATTGAGGTTAATAACAGTACGAAAGAAGAAAGTTTTTCTTAATCTGAAGAGACTCGGCTTTTCCTCATTTGAATGTAGCCAATAAGCATGAGTGTTCAGACTGCCAAAAAAAAAAAAAAAAAAAAAAAACCCATTTTGTTATCAATAAAATTATTAGAAGGTTATATTTTGGAGCTATCAGGAGATCTTATGCTATCAATTTTGCGATATTTTGTAACAGTTATCATCTATTTTTTTTTGTATTTTCCCCTCCCCTTTTTAAGCTGTTACAAAGAATAATAATAATAACAATAATAATATTTATAATAATGATAATGATGATGATAATAGGAAGAAGAAATGGTGCCAAAAGTTGTGTGTAAATCCACAACCAGGTATTAAGTTTTATTACATTACATGAACAAATGCTCAGTTGAAATTAAATAGCAAAAATTTTTTGATGATATAGCATTATAGGCTGCTTTTCTAAATTTTTAGAGAAGTGTATGGCCACTCAGCTCGTTAATACATACGCCAAGTGAAGATGAAATAAGTAAAGGCTTCCTGCGTGATGTGAGAAAATCAGGTGGGAATAAAGTTAGGAGTTGCAATGCAATGTGAAGCTGAGTGCGAGGAATGTGTGATGGAGATTGCGGGAAATAACGTATTATAAATCAGGGGTTCTCAAACTTTTTCGACTCACCTCACCCTTTGAAGAATTAGAATTTTCTCACGGCACCCTAGTCCATCTCTATTATTTAGATAAGTGCGTTAGTGTGCCAAGTAAGGCTAACCTGAGATTTAAAACCTCCAACTTTCTCGCTAATGATTGAAATGCTCCAGCTTTTGCATATTCATTCAATCACTCATAAGGACTAAGAAAAAATAAAACCAAGTGAAAATTTAAGTTAAAAATTGATGGTACGCAGCGGCATTTATCTTTGTGAATTCGTTAACTTCATAAATTAGGCTACAAGAACAATGAACAACTTTCTTTATACTAGTAACATATAGTGAACCCAAGGTAACATATAGTGAACTCCTTGAGTGAACCACGAAGAAGAAAAATATACAGGAAAATAAAATCAGGTAGTTTTTACACCCCTCTTCTGTTATAGCTTTTGCTACACTTTTGCCTGGTTATTGAAAACTGTTTTTTGATAACGCTTTATCATCAATTAGGCTTTTTGATGAAGATGAAGTCGCGATCTAGCGAATGCTATGCTAAAAATTGGGGGATGACCTTATTAGTTTATATGACCTTGTTTGGAAAAACACGACCTAACATATACGATATTGATAAGATTAACACTTCGCGGCACCCGTTGCCTCTTTCTACGGCACCCAATTTGAGAACCCCTGCTACAAATGATATTTTACGTATTTATTTGGTGAATCATCTTGAATATGATACCTAATTTTATGGTATCACTCTTAATAAAATTGTCGTGATTTATCATCTCAAAAATGCAATTTCTCTGAAAACGTTTGCACATTTTTTTCCACTAAGGCAGTGATTAAAAATGGATTCAGAAAGCTTGCCCGTTTTCTGGAATGATTTAATGATTTTTGGTGAAAATTACGATGACCCTATAGAAGAAATAAAATTATTTTTTAGTTTTGTGATTCGATTATATGGCTCTAACAATTCTTGTAAACGGAAGAATTTCAATAATGGTGATCGAATATATACATTTCAGTTATTGATTGAATTCAATAATTTAGTTGTATATATTAAAGTTGTTTTCAGTAAGTAAAAAGTATGAAAATTATTTCACATGTACTTCAGACTCCTCCCCTTCTTCCCGAATCACATTTCATTGGTTTCACTAACAATTTACTGAACCGCCAGTTGCCTTTTGCAACTAATAAGACCTTAGTAGAAAAAATTGAATTTTACTGGATGCATAGCATGTTCTCTGCATCTTCTTGGACGCACCAGTTTTAAATAGATATTTGCTGATTCGTCTTTGCAATGTATACGATTAAAAATTCTAAACGTATGACCTTGACATTGGAAAATCAGTTCACTGAAGTTTTTTTTTATTCCTTTCTAAAACACCGTTCTAAAATTTCATCCCTTTCTGCCCACCGGCTATAAATTTGACCTTTTTCTTCTTGCCTTCCTCCAAAAGGTGGCGTAAAAGACAAGTTTTATCCCTTGTGGCCATTTAGGTTCATCTTTATCATCTTCTGACATCACGATTAGAAAGGTCGGAATCTTGAAAAGTCTGGCAAAATATGAAAACAAAATATTTCCTGGAGGTACAGAAACAATCTTATTGTGTGGGTCATTGAGGTTTTCATATATAAGCTGTTCATTTCCCTAATTGAATAAGGCTGTAATATCAGTAGAAAAATTAACAAAGAAGATGTTTTTTTCTTCAGAGTATGCGTAGATGGACAGATGCTGGTATAATACAACATTGGGCTTATACAATGTATTACGCCTAATATGTAGCACCACTTAACCATAACAACTAAGGATTCTCATTGCATATTTGGGCAACTACAGCTATTTTAGCACTGCATTTAAACTGTCTCAAAAGTGGTGGTGAGTGTAGTTGGATACAGTAAAGTCAATGCAGCGAAATTTCACAGCGTTTAATATTTTAGTACATATTAAATCAACGTTTCCCCCAAATCCTATTCGTTTCTCTTATTTTAAGTGAAGTGGAATGCTAAAATGGAAGCCCTCATAAAAGTGCAATCAATCTATCGGACAAAATTCTCACATATTTCTTATTTGAGTTAATGGTGATACTAGTAATCATATGCAGTAAATTTCAATTCAAAAACAGTCTAATCCACCTTTACATTATGCATTCGTTAAACGCAATAACCTCAACTTTATTTCGTGTTAATGTTTTAAATATTTTTAGCACAAGAAAATAAATTATTTCTTCAGAAAATTCAATTTCGATGTTTTGAGGGAGCTTCCAACGATCCGTGATTGAAAGAATATGCAAAAGCTGGAGTAATTCAATCATAAAGGATAAAGATGTTGGAAGTTTCAAATCGGTATGATATCACTTATGGAAAATACTTTAAGCCCTCTCAGTTTCTAATATGTTAATTCAACATTATGCAAGCAATCATCCTGGATATGTAGTTTAGCCTTTCTATACATAAATGCATAAGTAAGGCAGTGGTGCCCATATCCTAATGGCGATGGCACACATTCTTTCAATTGCAACGATGGACTTACTTGCTCCAGGATTCAGACCCCCTCCCCCAAACGAGATCAAAAATCCTATAAAATTACCCCTAAAGCTTTCAATAGCTACGTTGTGCAATGACCCCGCCCCCCTCTCTCGTTGGCACCCCGGCTAAGGTACAAATTTTATATGCACGAAAGTAGGCTCGTTTAGTTCAGGACGAATTTCATGTTACTATTTTAAAATGAACTTTCTAATTATAAAGACAGCATACCACAAAACGTTTTGCGCAACTTCCCGGATCATTTACTTTAAACATTAGTTTGACGCGGACATAATGAGTCTGTTACTTGATGACTTCACCAACTGATGACCTAAGCATTTCTTCCGTTACTCTTTCGGTGCCATTGATTCGGAACATTAAATCTGACAATAACATTTATAAATGGTGACGTAAGGATATTTTAATATATTATATTGAAAATCATCGGAGTGTTATTTCTGTGATAGTGCAACTATTATGTGTAAGAAAAAAACATATTTACTTTTCCTATGAAATTTTTTCGTATCTAGATTGTCTAAGTGATTCTTGGTTGTGATACTCAAATTACGCTTTCAGAAATGATTGCTGTTTTTACGATAAATCAAGAAATTTTATCCAAATGCATTACAAAAAGTGCACATCAGAGCACCTAACCTGCGCATTTTGCTCATCTTCATGGCGTTTTTATCTGGCTCAACTTAGGTTTGAAATTTTTAATAAGTAGTTCACTTATACTAAGAATAATAAGTTGTAGGCTGCAGTTAAAAACCAAAACTATGAAATTCAACTTTTTGAGCTGGCTGTTTCTTATTTTAAGTTTTACACAAATAGATACGTATAAAAGCTAAGTTCACAAATGTTGACATGACAACATTTTCAATTTCAGTTATTTTGACAAGAGTCATTTGCTTCTCTCGTGAATTTTTTACATGCATTGATTTTTATATAGTTGTTTATTTATTTATTTAAAATAGCTCTCTAAATTTTTAACTCTGGGTTGGCGTTCCTAGCGTATTTGCCTTGCCTACCCCGTAAAGGCCCAGAGAGGAGCAATTTTCACCTTTGGATTCGAGAAATATAATGTATTTGTGCATGTGTGCATGTATTTTGTGGTTGTTTCGTTGTAATATGTATAGAGTAAAAACCCGTTTGCCTTCTTCCTCGTAAAAGCTGAAATGATGAGTCTACACTAATCAATAATGCTCAAAAAATAAGAGTATTAAAAAATAGTTTCTTCATTTTCTTGCACGCTCCTATTTTATTTTTAGAATTGTATATGTATGTATGTGCATAGTATGTATAATATTACGCAAGCATTAGGTAATTTTTTTTTCTATTTTTCTTTCAGAAGAATTAGAAGACGACCATCATGTGTCCAGTTTGATAGAAACCAAAAAACCAAAGATGACGAACTTCATTCCAGATGTTTTACATATATCACCATCTTCATTTGAAGAAATCACAGATATTTATTCGTCATTTCATGCTAATTTTCCATTATCAAATGACTTACATACTCAGTATTTATCTTATTTATTGGCTCCAGTGATATCAAGCTCATATCAGTTACCAAACTACAGTATTGAGAACTTACTTAGAGACGTTAGTAATACCAGTCAAAACGAATCCTATTTATTTCTAAGTAGTTTGGTACATGTTCCTTCATCATCATTTAATTTATTGAAACAGTCATCATATTTATTTAAAAATTCACTAAATTTAGAAGAAGAACCATTATCAAATGTTGCAATTCTACCCGTAGAGGCATTTACTACCACACCATCAACTGCTAGATTCGATATGACGACGCCAATTCTCGAAAAGTTATACGAATCCAAGGATTCAGTTGAAATCCGCAGTAAAGTTAAAGAAACCTTAGCTGTAAATCAACTTTCCCCTTCAGCTGAAAGTCTTATAGTTACTTTGTCTACAAAAGAAACACCAAAACTATTTTCTTCTCCAATAGCGGTTACCAGCAGTCCAATGAAAAATTTGAAACCTTCTTTAAACTCAATTCAAGCAACTACGCAAATTGAACCATCTCTAAAATTTGTGGAAGTGACAAAAATAAAGATAAATGAATCCGAAAACAAGGAATCGGAGAAAAAGGAATTTATTGAAAAATTAATAGAAGCACCAAGTGAGCATAGGGATGAGTCGAGTATTCTTTCATCAATCAATGATAGTGGATTAAAGCTTTCAATTATTAACTCAACAAAAAATTCATCTATTTCAGAACTTCAAAACAAAATCTTAAATATTCTTAACATATCATCTTTTCAGGATATCAGTGAATCTTCATATTTAGAAAACAAATCAAGAAGTGAAATACGAGAGGTTGATGATATTATTAGTGGGATCATTCATCTTTTAGCAGGAAACGTAAAGTTAGCAAGACCTGGTCCGAATTTTTTCGGTCCGAAACCAAATCACGTGCAAATACCAGTTCCTGTAGCATCAACCAGAATCAACAATAGAGGCCCGATAAATTCTGTAACATTTAGTAGAACTGTAGTTGTATTCTCTCAACCCCATAATCATCTTCATGCACCAACAGAAGTAATGCATCCGCCTCATTTAGTGCCATCTGCAATTCACGGTACACATTTAGCATTGCCATCTGACAAAACAATGCATTTTATACGATTGCAACCATCCAAAGTTGGAGAGCTTCCCTCTCCAGGTGTATCTGTGATACGTTTTTATCAGCCTATTGGAAAACCACCAGTCAATCAACATGTACCATTTATGGGCGAGATTTTCACTCCTAACAAAAAACCAATACTTCCAAACTTACAGTTGCCGAATTTTCCTGCAACAGTTGTGGTACCTTCATTTACAGATCATCTTAAATTACAAAACTTAAAAGGAAGTCTAGATACAACTTATCCACACTTTATTTTTTCTGACGCATCTGATTCTTCTGTAGTCGTCATAGTTTCCTCTAAACCGTCAGTACCTCAACCGGTAATATTTCCTACAGTAACAGAAAAACATCCTGAAACTTTAGTAAAAAATGCCCCAACAAAAACGTTTGAAGTTCTTACAGATGATATGAACGGCGATAAGAAAATTTCATCATTTCAAACTGTAGAACTTGCCTCTGAAAACATTTTAGATAATTCCATCAAAAATATTACCGAAGAGATCAAACCAACTTCAATAAATAG